>NW_024351072.1:431900-460875 GCF_902729225.1 Pteropus medius | reverse complement strand
CCTCCCTCCCTTCCTTCCTTCCTTCCTTTCTTAATTTTCTCTATCTCTCTATCTCTCTCCCTCTTCCAAATGTGATTAGGAGACAGGCTAGACTCCCACACCTGATTCATATGAAAAAGCCTAAGGAAGAAAGGAAAGGGAGGAGCAGAACAGAGTCCTGCTCTGTTCTCTCAAGGCTGCCAAATTCAGGGAGGCAGCAGGCCTAAACGGAACTGAGTCTGGGCCCACACTACCTGGGCTGGAATCTTGACTCTGCCGCTTATCAGCTGTGTGACCTTAGGCAAGTTATTTAACGTCTCTGTGCCTCAGTTTTTTCAACTATAAAATGGGGATAATAAATGTACTTACTTTAAAGCATTGTTATAAGAATTTAATGAGTTAACAGATTGTAAAGCATTTAAAACAGTCCCTGGCATATGGTAAAGGCTATATAAGTGCCTTTAAAATAAAAGTAAAAATTTTAATGTTAGCATTCCTGTGTTAGATCCATTTCTCCCCTTTTCCCTGGCTGTAAGTTTCAAGGCTTTCACTTACTGATCTGGGGTCCCTTGGTTCATTGTTCTCCTATTGGGAAAAAGCCAAATGTTATGCATCTCTTATACAGAGAGAAAAACCTAAAGAATAGCCTGTCTTGTGTAAAATTGGGACTGTGCCAGCTAAAGTCCTCACTACACTGACTTTGGCTTGGGGCTGCTCTTGGGGCTCCACTTTGCCTCTTGAGAGCTGAGGACAGCCCTCCTGGGAGCTTCCCCAGCCAGTGCCTTCTGGGAAGAGTTGCTCTGGCTGCTAAATTGGGCAAAGCGCTCAGCTTCTCCAAAGATGTGTGTGCTGCTATGGCAATGGGCCTCGGCCCTGTGGAGTTGCAGAGCAAGACAACAGCATAGAATCCAGGTCAAGTTCTCAGTGGTTATCAGAGGTCATTTCAACAGATTGACAGGCTGTGCTCCAGACAATAGAGGTGTCCTGTGCTTTTCAAAGGGCTGGGCTGTCAGCCCAGCTCTTCCTAGGCCTTGTCTCCAGGCCTCTCTTGTTTCTACATTATCCCAACACAGGAGCATGCCTTCCCAGTGAGCTAGCCCCAGAAAGACTTTCCACATCAGCTCACCTAGAGGGGGCATCTAGCTCAGCCAGAGCCTCCTAGGGACGTTCCATAGAATGAGCCGGGGACTGTCATCTAGGAAGGTTTCAGAGCCTTGTTGCAGAATCACCTTCCAAAATCCAGGTTCGTGTGCCTGATGCACAGTTAAAACCAAATCGCTGAGACACCAGTGCTTTGGGATAGAGAAAGGTTTATTTTGATGCAGGACAGGGCAAATTTCCCTAGGTGCGGGGCGGGGGGAGACCAAGCCCTGCATCGAAAGAAGAAGAGAGTCCTTTGGCAGAGAGTGTAGAAAGAATTCAACATGCATGCCTAAGTTAGAGTCAAAAGGAAAGTTTATTAGAAAAGGGGTAACACTCCATAGGGAGAGCGTGGTCTCCTCTCAGAGGCAGAGAGTGAGAGGGACCCCAAGTGTTCAGGGAATTCAGTTTATATATCATTCTCTAGTTCCTGTGAGTTATAGTTTAAAGATTTTGTTAACCTATTTTCTTTGATATGGACATACAGTGAGGAAGGGGAATAGTATGTAGCATGAAAAGGTAAGAATTAGCGGGAGAAAGACCCTCTGGCAGTTCCCAGCCTTTAATCCTTAGGTTCCCTGTGGTTTTAGCTGTAGGGAATGAATGATTTTATTTTGTGTAGGGCAGCCATTTAAAGACTCTTTTTCTCGTTTTCCCTTCACAGTATAAGGAATGGGTTGTTAGCAATCCCAGCAGAAATCTTCCTTTGTTCTGCAGGTGTCCTCCTGGCTTGGCTTCAGGGCTGATCAGCATATTGCAATCTCTGAATGTAGCTTGATTTAACATTTAGTTCTCTTGCCTCCTCTCTACATTAATTTGATTTTGCCAAAATGAGAGAATAGGAGAGCAAGAGCTCTCGAATCTGTCTCTCCAAAAAGCAAAAGTAGGGAGTTTTCATGCAGCTAGGGAGAACGGGGAGGAGGAGTTCCTGGGAACTGAGAGAGGTATATTCCCTTAGCCGTAGTCAACACTTTTTCACATCGGGTTGACTCCTGGGCCTCAGCAGCTGCTCACAACTACCTTGGACACATTCTTTCCTCCTGCGGAACGCATTCAGATTCTCCTCAAGGTCCTGAAGTTATCTGCTCCTGCTTGACAAAGACGCAGCACATCAGCAACACAAAATTACATTGTGAGAATAAGGGGTGCTGGGTTGAAGAGCCAACATTCTGTAAAGTATCTCATAATCGTGTGTCAGCGAGGTTATCTTTAAAGCAAAAGGCAGAAACTAGACATCTTGTGACTATCGCCATTGTTTAAGCTATCACTGTTTTGTACTCTGTTCTTACCTAGCTATATTTTCCTATTATCTCAAGCAAAGTGTAGTTTCAAACATTTCTCCTGGAACTTGCTTTACAGGCATTCCTTCAGAACATGACTGACATACTTTCTTAATCTTTGACTATAAGCTATGTGACCACCAAAGCAATGGAAACATTTAGTTAAGGCCTATACCTATATCCTAATTAAGAATTAGGTTATTTAATTTTAGCTGCCAAAAAAACTAAGGACTTTAAAATCACAAGGGAATTGGCTACAGCTTCAGAATGAGTCCTGGACAGCCCTCAGTCACTCTCAGAGACTCACTCAGGTTTTGGCATCACTAAACGACGAGAACCCTAATAACCTCGACCATATACTCTTGCATTCCCTCTGCTTTGTGCTCTGGCTGAGCTGAATAGCGAGAATTCAAAGGGCATGCCACCTGGTTCCCAGGTGTTGCCCACACAGAATTTAGTGCAGTTCTGTGGAAAAGGGGAAAAGCATATCCTTAACAATCAGTAAATACCAATGGACTAATTCAGCAAAACTTTGTTGTGTGCTTGTTATGAACGAGTCCCTGTGCCAAGTACCAAAGGGACAGGAAGAGGATACGAAGATGAATTAAGTGTGGTTCTTGCCCTTAAGGACTTTGTCCTCCACCAGAAAAGCCAGCCATATATAACAAGCTATAATATTGATGCGGGACAAGGCAAATTTCCCCAGGCTAGAGGAGACGAAACCCTGCACCGAGAGAAGAAGAGGGTCCTTTGGCGGAGTGTAGAAAGAATTCAACCCTCATGCCTAAGTTAGGGTCAAAAGGAAAGTTTATTAGAAAAGGGGTAACACTCCATAGACAGAATGTGGTCTCCTCTCAGAGGCAGAGAGCAAGAGAGATCAAGGGAGACAGGGACAGTGAGAGAGAGTACAGTACCAGTGAGAGGGACCCTGAGTGTTTGGAGAATTCAATTTATATATCATCCTTTAGTTCCTGTGAGTTATAATTTAAAAGACTTTGTTAATCCATTTCCTTTAATATGGACATACAGTGAGGAAGGGGAAGAGCATGTAGGGTAAACAGTGAGAATATGTAGAGTGAAAGGCCTGCTGGAAGTTCCCAGCTTTTAATCCATTATTTCCCCATGGCTTTAGCCATCGGGAATGAGCGATTTTATTTGTGTATGGCAGCTAGTAAAGACTGTTTTTCCTATTTCCCCTCCACAGGTGTGGGGAATGGGTTGTTAGCAATCCCAGCAGAAATCTTCCTTTGTTCTGAAGGTGTCCTCCTGGGCTGGCTGCAGGGCTGATCAGCATATTGCAGTCTCTGAATGTAGTTTGATTTAACATTTTTAATTCTCTCGCTTCCTCCCTATATTATTATGAGATCAAACTCATTCACTGATTTTGATATTTGCTGAATACATATTCTGGGCAGGGCACAGCAGAGGAGAGAGAAAAAGTTCTACCCTTAAGGAGCTTATATCCGAAGAAGGGAGGCAGAGAAGAAGACAATTACAATATATAGATGCTCCTTGACTTAAGATAAACTCATAGGAGGACACAGTGAGAAGACAGCCATTTCTAAGCCAAGAAGAGAGGTCTCAGAAGAAACCGAACCGGCTTGTTGCAGGATACTTGGACAGAGAGACTAGACACCGAGGCAATAAGCAGGAAGTAGCGTTTATTGGTGCCGGCACTGGCTCAGGGGATTCACATCCAAAGGCTGAGCCCCGATCGCAGTGGGACTTTCCCTTTTATACATATCTTATGCTTCCTCATAGTTACAGACTTGCATGTTCTTTCTATATAAGGAAAGTGTATTTTGATTGGTTGGTGGGCCGTAAGAGGAAGTGAATAATTTTAACCGTCCTAGGAAGTAGTTAGTTTGGGCCTCACTACCACATTCCTCCTTTTGATGCTCAGGCCCAAGACTGGGTCAGAGAGCATCATCTTCATCCTGTTCTTGGTCTAAGGGCTGATATTTCCATACTGTATGACCTGACTACCTATCTTGATTCCCTCTTTACATTTCAGGAGTCACACTGAAGGGTGAGCTTAGGAGAAACACAGAGTCTTTAGGGGTATGTTGGCCATCTTGATGGGGTGTCGCCATCCTCAGGCTTCTGCCACATGTGGATCGGTCAGCTTCCAGTGTGACCAAAGTGGGGTCGATGTTCTTTCGATCTGCAAGTCCAGTTGATGCCTTCTTTCAGAGGATTAGTCTGAGGGGCTGTTTGGAGTCTGAGTGCACTCCCAGTCTGTGGCCTCTGGCTTAAGCTTGCTATGCTGAATCCAAGGCGTCATCTCGGCAACCTTTACTGCAGTGAGAGTGGACAAGATAACAGTGAATGGGCCCTTCCAAAGAGGCTTTAAGGGTTGGACATTCCATTCCTTGACCCATACCAAATCTCCTGGCCTAAAGGAATGGGCCTCAGTAGTCAGACTAACAGGAAACCTTTCCCTAACCTAGTGGCCGAGAGCCTGCAAAGTAGTACCCAGGGCTTGTAACTGCTGTCTCAGAGTCAATTCACCTATTTCCTTTAGGTCTCCTTGTATTCCCTTGATGAGCGGAGGTGATCACCCATACAGGATCTCATAGAGAGAGAACCCAGTCTTCTTGGTTGGGGCCAACCTGATTCTTAATAGTGTCATGGGGAGGACTTTGTCCCAGCATAGATGTGTCTCCTGACATAGTTTTCTCAACTGAGTCTTAAGGGTCCTGTTCATGCGTTCCACCTGTCCCAAACTCTGTGGTCGATAGGCGATCAAGAACCATTCAGCCAATATGGGTCCTCTGATGGAACTGTCTGACAAAGGCTGGGGCTAGGGCCTCAGGAATTGCTATTCGCCTGTCTTCAAACTTCTACATCCACTAAAGAGGTAACTCCCATTTTTAGTCTTAAACCAGGCATCCTCATGCTGTGAAGACTTAGGGTCCCACTCCACTAAGGGACTAGGGAACAGGCCAGCAGTCAGAGGTGTTGATTCTGTTACCCTCTCAGAGGCTGCGAGCTTTGCTTCATGATCCGCTTTGCGGTTTCCCCGAGCAGTCACAGTGTCTCCTTTTTGATGTCCCTGGCAATGCATCATGGCCACTCTCTTCGAGGCCCATACAGTATCTAGGAGCTCGAGGATCTCTTTTCCATACTTTATGTCTTTTGCCCCTGGGTTGATCAGGTCTTTCTCCTAATATAATGCCCCATGTACGTGGAGGGTAGTAAATGCATACATGTACTCCTGCTGCTAGCTGGAGGACTCAAGTCAGTGCAATGAGCTCTGCTTTCTGGGCTGAGGTTCCCCTAGGCAGAAGTTTCACCTCAATGGTGGAATGTAGGGTCACCACAGCATATCCTGCAAGGCGTTCTCTTCTCCTCACGAGGCTGCTACCGTCAGTGTAATATTCCACATCAGGGTCCTTGAGGGGCTGGTCTGTCAAGTCAGGTCGGCTGGAAAACACTTCATCCATGACTTCAATGCAATTCTGGTCTGGCTGGCCAGGCCCACGGGTAGCAAGGTGGCTGGGTTCAAGGTTCATACTACCTCTAGGTGGGTACATGGATTCTCACACAGCATTCCTTGGTATCTGACCATCCAGACATTAGTTAGCCAATATTGTCCCTTATACTCCAGTAATGTAATTACTGAATGTGGTACCCGAACTTTCAGTTCTTGCCCCAGAGTCAGTTTGTTGGCCTCTGACACAAGGAGGGCCATGGCTGCGAGTGCTCGTGAGCAGGATGGCCAGCCCTAGGAGACAGAGTCGAGTTGTTTAGAGAGATAGACCACTGGGCGATGTCAGGTTCCCAACATTTGTGTCAGGCCTGCTCGTTCATGTCGGGCAGTTCCAAACCGGCACACTAGTGAGGGCTTGCTTAATGTCTTCAAAGGCCTTTTGTTGTGCCTGTTCCCACACTAGGGGCTCTCATTTGCCCCCCCTTTGTGCCCTCATAAAGGGGTTTTGCAAGACAGAGAAGTTGGGTATCCAAATCCTACAGATGGATCCCAATCTGTGCCTTGTGAGGGATTTTGGGCTTGCAATTTTCCTAACAGGTCTCGACCCATTAAAACCGCTGGGCAGTCAGGGAGATATAAGAACTAGTGAATGACTTTGCGGCCTCCCAGGTCTCTGTGAAGGGGCCCTAAGGGTTGAGTCATCACAGAATGTTCTGCCCCCGTATCTACCATAAAGTCAATGGGGCAGCCCCCAAAGTCATTGGAACCATAGGCTCCTAGGGGCCTAATAGAATGGAGCCCCATCTGTCCTACTCTTTTCCTTAGTCTCCCAGGGCAGCCAGGCCGACAAAATCATCTTCTGGGGCCTCGGGTGGTCGCCGTGTTGGCTGGTACCGTCCTTGGAACACTCGGCCTCTTCCTCTTGGGCCTGGAGTGGACTGCTAACTGCCCGACCGTTGGAGGCACTCGTTTTTCCAGTGACCCTTTTGGTGGCAAGGAGCTCACTGGTCCCACCCTAACATCATTTCTGAATGAGGTGGTTCTTCCAGTTGCCTCTTCTCCTTCTGTGGGCCCCATCCCCAGCCTGTCAGTACCCTCCCGAGTGTCCTTGACATTTCACTACCAGGGCACAGCTTAAAGCAAGATCTATTTTCTTTGTCCCCTCTTTACTCCCCAACTTCCCCCCCCACCCCCTGACCTACGGATGTTGCCATCTCCCCTTAAGAACTGGATCTCTGAAGGCAGGGCATCTCCTTCCACACGCTTGCGGCGTGCACCCGGGGCCTGGCGCACCCAGTGTATTGTCCGTGGCTTCACACGGGGCGCAAACCCAGGACCTTCTGCATATAAAGCAGATGTGCTAACCACTACACTATGAAACCACCCCCGAGCAGATCTATTTTCCTTCTCATTTTTAGTCTGCTTCCCGATGGGCTTCTTGATTTTAGTTGACGAACACTTTCATTGCCACCTCTAACAATTGACTGGTGTTCATACCAGCAAAGCCTTCGAATTTTTGCAGTTTGTGCCAGATGTCCCCCTGGGCCTGACCGACAAAAGCTGCATTAACCATCCTCTGGTTTTTGGCTGCCTCTGGATCAAAGGGGGTGTAAAGGCAAAATGCCTCACACATCCTTTCACAGAATTGGCTCGGGCTTTCCTTGGGTCCCTGGAGTAACTCTGAAGTCTTAGTCATATTCATGGCTTTCATCCCTCCTTCTTTTGGGCAGATGCCTGAGCATTTAAGGTCCTTGCGGGGGCATGTTCCTCTAGCCACTTTAAAGCATCCTGGGTGACTTGCTGGCGTTCCTCTGTATTGAAGGGGGTCAGGAGGAGCTGGCAGCAATTGGCCCAGGTGGGCTTATGCATCTGGATGACTGTTGCTTTTGGTCGGGTTCCAGTCGGGCCATAGCGGGTCAGGACAGGAGGTGATGGAGAATCTACAGAGGTCAATGAGGATGGAGCGTTGGTGAATTCCACGCTGTTTTCATGTGGACTTGGGGACAATGGTCTTAGGGCGTAGCCAGCTGCTCCAGGGCCCTTGGTAGGGGTGAATAAATGGGAGTATGTGGTGGTGGCTCACTTGGCAAGATTGGTTTTTCTTTAAGTGAGCATTTGGAAATTTCAGTGGCCTGGGCCAACATTACTGTGCAATTCTCTTCTAGATAGGCTCTCAACCAAGGGGGTCGGGTCAGGACCACATCCTGCCAACTACCAATATAAGTGAACTTATCTGGATGGCCGGGATTCCCTACAATGACCTGATAGACCTTGGCTATCACTGCCTTGTCCAAGGATCTTTCTGATGGCCACTCCACATCAAATGAGGGCCAGTCTATCTCACAAAGAGTATGAAGTTTCTAGGGGGTGAGCTTCTTACCATAATCTCCTAAAAAGCCTTCCTTAAAATTCTTTATCATACATCTAAGGGGATCTGCTTACTCTCTTGTACACCCATATTCCACCCGTTTGGCAGACACACAGGTATTCAGGGACTCACTTCTCCTGTCTCTGCCCGCTCCCCTTGTGGGGATATTTCAGGTGCTTCTTAGCAATTGGTGGGTCGGTATAAACTCCAACTCATATCATTGGAGTAGACTCTTCACGGAGAACCAGTGATACCACCCTAAGCTGTATAAGGTTCACCGCAGACCCACAGATAAAGGCTCAACTCTCTGCTTTTCCCAGCGTCCCAGGGGCCAAACCCCAGTGACAAGGGAGGTGAAAACTCATCGTCTCTGATCCCAGACGAGCCCCCAGAAATGTTGCAGGATACTCAGACAGAGAAACTAGACACCGAGGCAATAAGCAGGAGGTAGCATTTATTGGTGCCGGCACTGGCTCAGCTGATTCACATCCAAAGGCTGAGCCCCGATCACAGTGGGACTTTCCCTTTTATACACATCTTATGCTTCCTCATAGTTACAGACTTGCATGTTCTTTCTATATAAGGAAAGTGTATTTTGATTGGTTGGTGGGCCATAAGGGTAAGTGAATAACTTTCGGCCATCCTAGGAAGCAATTAGCTCAGGCCTCGGTAGTACATGTTGACACTTTGATCTTGTACTTATAGCCTCCAGAAACATGAGAAAATAAATTTTTGTCATTTAAGCTACTCAATCTGTGGTACAGATGCTCCTCAACTTACGATGGGGCTATGTCCTGGTAAACCCATTATAAGCTGAAAATATCATAAGTAAAAAATGCACTTAATAATACATCATAGCTTAGCCTAGCCTACCTTAACATGTTCAGAACACTTACATTAGCCTATAGTTGGGTAGTTATCTTGAGTTCCATCTCAAGAGTAATTGCCTTCCTCTTCTTTTCACCAGAAGCAGGAGACACAGATGGATGTTTTATAGACATGACGGGATGCAAAATCACAAAATGCAATATAAAAAAAAAATTAAATGCTGGCAACACAGTACACTGTGGAGTATTGATTATTTATCCTCATGATCACATGGCAGACTGGGAGCTGTGGTTCACTGCTGCTGCCCAGCATCATGAGAGAGTATTGTACCACATATCGCTAACCTAAGAAAAAACAATTAAAAATTTGAAGTACAGTGTCTACTGAATGCATATCGCTTTCACACCATTATAAAGTAGAAAAATCGTAAGTTGAATCATTGTAAGTCAGGGACTGTCTATAGTGTGACAACAGTCCGATAGGGTTCAGCAGACAGAGCTTTGGGAGTGAAGAGCAGGAATGTCTAACCAACACGTGGAGAATCTGGGAAAACTTGTGAGAGGAAGTTCCACCTAAACCACGACTCACAGCTGCCACTTGGCATAGCTACAATGTGAATGGTACCCCCTGGAGTTTTGTACCACCATTTGTGGCAACCCTGGCTGAAGGATAAATAGGAGTTAACCAAAAGTACTTAGCAGTTGTGGTGAACCAAAAGTGGCTCGAAATGATTAAAGTGCCAAGGTCTACTGGTACATGTGGATAGAGGATGTGTGGGAGTTGGAAATTCTTCATTTTGCAGCTACCATTGTCAAGACTGGATTGGACAAGAATTATCAATAGATGCTAACTCTAGGGCAGATTTTAATGAGGAGCAGAAAATTTACATGGTCTTAAAGTGTCTCCCCACAGATTGCTTATTATGTGCAAGGAAGGGAAAAAAAAAGTAGCTATAGAGAAATCGGACACCACCTTGAATTGGAGATCAAAATTAACATCACCAATGAGAGACAGATGTACATTTGAGTGCCTCCAGATCTGACACCATATTACCTACCCAGTGTGCCAGCAGAGCTGTATATCTCCAATCTAATGTGAGAAACATCAGGCAAACACAACATGAGGAGCATTCTGTTTAAAAATGTTAGCTGGACAGGGAACTGTATTCTTCAAAAATAGCAAGGACATAAAAGACCCCCCAAATGCTGTGTAATGTTACAGATTAATGAAGGCTAAATAGAAAGAACTCAATATAGTACCTGACCTTAGAGTAGCTTCTGTACTGTGGGGGAAGAAATTCCTAAAGGACATCATGTCGGCTGATGAAAGTGCAATTTGGACAGCAGATTAAAGTATTGTAACACTGTTAGATTTATGAAGCTGATAGCTGTACTATGGCTATGGAAAAGGATATCTCTATACTTAGGAAACATACACTGAAGTGTCGGGGTCAAGGATCGTGATATATACAGCTTATTCTCAAATGCCTCAGAAAAGTATGCATGTGTGTATAAAATGGATAAACATAATGTGTATGTGTGTGTATTATGTACATATATAATGTGTGCAAATTTGTATACATGTGCGTGTGGAGAGAGAGAGAAAACTCAAATGATAAAGGAAATGGGATGAAATGTTAACAATAGATGAATCTGGGTAAAGGGTACACAGGTATTGATTGTACTATTTTAACTTTTGCAATGTTTTGTAAATTTGAAATTATTTCCAAATAAAACATTAAAACACTATGACCAGATGTCAGATAGGAAGGATTAGGGGGTGATGGAGGGGTGAAACATGAAAACAGCAGCCAAATCTTTTTTTTTTTCCAGCTTTACTGAAATATAATTGACATATAACATTATATAAGTTTAAGATGTACGATGTGATGATTTGATACACTTATATATTGCAAAATGATTACCACTGTAGTGTTACCTAACATCTCTATCATATCACATAATTACCATTTCTTTTTTGTGCTGAGGTCTACTTTCTTAGTAACTTTCAAATATATAATATAGTATTATTAACAATAATCACCAGGCTGTACATTAAATCCTCAGAACTACTCATCTTATAACTGGAAGTTTGTACACTTTGGCCAACATCTCCCCATTTAGCAGCAGCCAGATCTGGAAGAGACTTTCATATCATGGTTGGAATCTGGACTTTATCCTGAGAACAATGAGACATACACAACAGAAATATTTAGAAAAAAAAGACCTTGCACCACAATGTTGACTCATGTTTTGTTTACTAATTTGTACCTTCTGGTAGTTTACAAATTTGGGACCATTGTTACATAGTGTATTACATGGCTTGGGGGAGGGGCAGCAAAAGGTGTATTCTCAGCAGAGTGCATGGAAAGGGGTTGGCCTTGGAGGAAGCACAAGGATGAAGAAAAGATGGGCACATTGCAGGCTGAGCAGACAGAGGCATAGGGGTAATTTTCTGAGTACCTGTTACACTTGGGGGACACTTCACACTATAGATACAAAGATGAATGAGACACAGTGGTCCCTTCCCAAGAAGCCTGGTGGTGTCGCCATCCTGGAAGACTGGTGAGGTAGTGTCCCGGATTGTCAGAGGCAGACATGAGAGGGTTTGGGCTTCAATCTGGCCTTGTGGGACTGTGGGGTTGTAGCTGGCAGGGCTGTAGTTATAGGGTGTTGTCGTTCAACTGGCCTAGAGGATGGAGTTTGAGAAGAGAGACCTGCGTTTTGTAAAGAATGACCATGTAAAGGGAAAAGCTTCCTTCATCTCTGAGGATTAGGACCCACCTACCCACCCAGAGTAGAAATGCGGGGCTGTCACCTCTTCAGGTCAGAGATCTCAGGGCAAGAATAGGAGCTACTTCTCCAGCCCCATCAATTTCCTTCCCCCAGTTTCTCCCTCCCTTCTGGAAGGAAGCCCAGACCACATTTTGGGAGATATTAGCATTCTTCCTCTCGGAAATCTTCACTGGCTCTACCCCAGAAGGACGATGGGAGAGAAATGCAGTCACATGGGACCTCTGAGGCCTTTGAGACCTCTCCCTTCCCCAAAGCAACACTTTTCTCATGGCAATCTTTCTTCTGGGAAGTCCCTCAGGACCCAGCCCACTCCTTTTCAGGAAGCCACTTCCCCCAAATCCTGGGAATCCCCTCTAGCCCTGTGGACATGAGCATTACCCTACTCTGGGCCTTTCCCTGACCTCCTCATTGCTGTCAAAACTTCCTTTTCATTTCACATTCCTTTCTTTCTGCCAAGGAAAATTCGATACCAGTAGAATAAATCAGATAAGCCGGGTTTTGCTTAAAAGTGAGCTAGCTAATATACGAGCAGATATCCCCAGAATTGACCAAAATAAAGGGAACTTAAGGCACATACAAATTGGAGAAACATGTTTGGTTAGGCAGGCCTTCTTCCTGCTGCCTTGGGCACATCATTCGGGACTGGTTTATGGATAGGGTGGAGAATAGAGTGGGGATGGGGTATGGATAATGAGAGAACTGGAAGCAAGAAAGCACATCAAGAAGCTGTTGCTGTACTTTAAGAAGACAGTGGCCTGACCTAAAGTCTTGACAGGGTGTGCAGGGTTAAGTTGATGAAGCAAAAAGCTGTAGGATAGAACAGGCCTGAATGGGTGACCAGATGTATGAAAATGTGGGATAAGGGAATGCCCAGGTTTCCTGCTTGGCTAAGTAGGTGAGTGGCAGTGCCATTTATTGGGAAAGAAATCATCCAGCAGGACAGACTGTGGGTTTGAGGGGGAAGGAAAGGATAATAAATGTGGTTGGGTATATTAATTTGAGTCGTCTGTGGGACATCCAAGTGGGGCTATCCAGAAGGCACCTGGATGGGGGTAAGGGTCTGGAGCACAGGAGCAAAGTCTGGCCTGGAAACAGAAGATTTTAACATTTTAACACATACACACAAACACACACCTGAACACACACACACACACACACAGACACACACACACACACACACACACACCCCCCGACATACACACATGAACATCAGAACTTCTAACTTGGTTCACTCACAAGGTCATTCATCCCAGGGCATGTTGACATAAGAAGGTGTGGATGTCCTCCTTGAAGACAAGAGTGGAGAGTTCCTACACAGTGGTTTTACAATTCCTCCTTAACAGTCATTATGCATAATCATAAGGACAACAGTCATGGTGGGCCCAGAGACAGTTGACTACTAAATCTCCAAAGCCATGCCTCTCTGCAGCATGGTAGGCCTCCCCTCTTTCCCAACCCCTGTGAATGGTGTTATCAGAAGGCATTTGCTGGGTGATGTGTGAGAATGCTGGTGTGTGTGTAGGGCGGGGCGTGGGCCTTTGGCAGGAAGTGGAACACTTGTAAATCTGTAGGACTTGACCCCTCCCCTTTCAGAATATTTAGCTCTTAGTGTCTGTGTCTTCACCCTCATCAATCCCCATCCTGTGCACTAGCAGGAGGGCAGGACCACCCTCTCAGCTGCACAGGATGTTCTCAGGCTAATGCCAATAGCAAATCAGTCCCAGTCAGCACTTCTATCAGCCTTGTGGTTATAGAACAACTGACAAGGTTGTTCTGCATGTGCATCGGGGTGGAGATTGGGGTGTTTCCTCTCCCCCAAGTGTTAGCAATAATAAAGGACACTCCTCATACAAGATGATGAGACGAGAGCTCCCACACAGGACTCCATACTGGACTTCTGCTTTACTCGGAAGAAATCTTTTGAATATCAGCCAGGCTTGTACTCATTGATTCATTTAGTCACTGAAGGTTGGTCTCTGTACTAAGTGCTTGGTGGGGCGGGGCTGGGGACTGTGCCCTTGGAAAGCTGCCAGCCTAGGTTCAAACACAGAACACTCAATTGTGCAGTGACATCAGAGCAGTACATATCCAACATGGCCCCAACTGCATCACAGCAGTTGTGCCTGGTAAGTTGCCCAGATGCAGACTCCAAGGGTGAATACCAGGCCATCCTCAGGAGTAGCTTCCAGGGCTCTAGCTAACAGCTGAGAGGCAGGAGAGAAGAGTTTGGACCCCCTACCCAACCTACAGTCTCCAGTGTCATTAGCCTTTCTGGGAAGCCTTCAACAATAAATGACAGCCCAACCAGGAGCGGGCCAGGTAGACAGATTGCTGAGCCAGGGCTCTTGCCTTCAGTCCTTCATCCTTCCTCTTCCCTTCAGTCTTGAGTGCTTGCCAGATGTGCCTTCCAGAGTCACTGCAGTGACCCTGGCTCCTTTCCACTCCTGCTTTTTTTTTTTTTTTTTTTTTTTAGGAAGAAAGAGGCCACCCACTCATGGCAAAGCCATTGCCGATTTGTCCCTAGTGCCCTCATTCAACATGGAAGCTAGGGGTAGTTCTAGAATCCAAGAGTTCCTTATCCATGGCAATGGGCCGGCGGTGGGGCTGGTGGTCCTGAATTAACAACAAAGAGGAGCGGGAGTAGGGATAGAGGAGTAGTTCAGGACCTCAAAATAGTCAGGCCCAGGAGTGTGCTGGAGCTGGCCCCAGTTCTGGCACAGAGCAAAATGTTGTGTTTAAATGTGTGACTGGGTCATTAAACCTTAGCTATTGCTATGCACACATACACACACACACACACACATACACACACATATACATATATATACATATATATACACACATATATATATTTACAATGAAATAAATCCTATTAAAAAACAAAGGTAATAAATACCCAAAGACTCATCACTTCTAATCATTTTACTATATTTTACTATTGTGCACTTGACATTATTTATTATCTACCATATCTGTATAACTGAAATACTATATAATAGTATTTGTACCTGAAATTGGCAGCCTGAAATTAGCCATGGTAGGAGTATTTACAACTCAGAAATCAGTGAATGCTATAAATCAGGTCTCGATTTATTGTTTTGTTAATTATCTAGACCTAAGAAAATGATGGGAAAAATATTAAAGCACATTAAACTCAACTGTGCGCCACGTCTGTAACTGTTACTTTGTGAATCATAGCAAAAAATGAGGAAATAATATTCCAGTGTTTAAAAACCATTACCCTATTCAGCAATCACTCATATTATTGATGAATTAATGAAAGTTCTGACATATGTCTTTGTTGCTTCACACATAAATCAAAATGTTAACCAACATTCACGTCAGAACTATGTTTGTTCATCAACTGCAATCAGAGGTTGGCTACAAATACAAGAGTCTGGCAAAAATCAACAAAAGCGTTCTGTCAGAATCAATTGGCTACTGATTAATAGATAATATTAATATCATCATTAATATTAATAACATTAACAAATACTAATATTTATTTTAATAATATTGTCTACTTTATTATTATGTTTAATTTGTATGGTATACATCCTTTATATCAGTACAATTTAAAATTAACTTATGTACATATATACATACATACACTTCCCCCAAGAGAGCCAGTTGTTAAACATTTACCATCACACCACTGGTTAAACCCAAGGTTCAAAACTACTTTGCACCAGAAACACAAGGTTCAAAGGTCCAAGAGGTACTCCAACCCTGACCAAAACCTGGTAGAGGACAGACACATGACTAAAAAAGTTTGTCTTTAAAAACAAAAAAAAAGGCAAACAGAAACTTTTAACAAACTCTCACTAGCTACAAACCTCATGATAGTAGGGACTTTGCCTCTCTCATTCATAGTGGTATCCTTAGTGCCTAGTTAGTGTCTGGCATGTAGGAGGTACTTAGTCAATTCTTGAAAGAAAAAAAAAAAAGAATGGTTCTTCTGTGTCAACTAAATCTGATCTAGTTACTTTACAAGACCACCCAGAGATGGCCCTGACTGGAGACCCAGGACTGTACTCTTTAGCCTAGAGATTCTCCTCTCCACAAGTTCCTTGCTTTACCCTCAGTCTCGCTCTGAGAGGACTCCCACTCCAGCATGTCACATTGGCACCTGATAGGAAGGTCCACTGCTTTACTTCCTGGATGCTGGCTTTCTAGAAGTTGGCCTGGACTAGATTGGTGCCTCCACCAGCTAACAAACCACTTTGGTCTAGCTGCCAACTGTGCCTGTATGGACAGAATGAAAAGAAATTAGGATGTGGGGGAAAGAGAGTAGAGGCAATGAGGGAAGTTCAGAAAAGTACAACTCAAATGGGAAGCCATTTGGCTTGTGGCGGGGAAAAAGCATAGACAAGTATCCTGACTAGAAATCTATGGAGATTTCCAGTTCTACCCACTACTTAGTAGCTGTGAGACCTTCCACAAGTCACTTTACCTCTCGGATCCACAGTCTGCTCATGTAGAAAATGACTTAAAGGGGCTACTCTAGAAGGTCTCTTTCACTAGCTTCACTGGTATTGGGGGTTACTGCTGACACATACACTTGCAATGTAGAGGAGGGGAGGGCATTCTGATACACCAGAAGAAGGGCATCACTTGAAGCTTGAGAAGGGTATTTTAAGAAAAATATTTCTCTTTAAGAGGAAGCAAAAGTGTGTGGAAAACACACCGGTTCCCTAATAGCGTTTTCCTCTTGCTACTCTGTTCAGAATGCCTCCAACTGCCTGCTATTTTATATCTAAATCCATGGCCTGACCTTCAAAGAGATGTTATCATTAATTTGGCATTTACTATGTGTCAGGCATTGAGTCTAAGCGTCGTATCCTTTGAACCTAGTAGCAAGTCTAGAATGGCCCTCTCTGCTGTCAAATGAACAAATTCTCAGAACAACCCTGAAAAGCAGATATTATTATTTCCTGTCTTATCAATTAAGAGACAGAGGCTTAGGAAATGTAAGTAACTTGCCCAAGGTCACAGTTAATGAGAGGAAGGGCTAAGGAATGCTATATATAGGGCTCTTCAAGTCTCCCCCACCTTCAACCTCCATCACCCAGGAAGGTTCTGGCCTAGCAAACACAGCCCTGTGATATTTATGGTTCTATTTATTCCTGTGAAGCCCTCGAGGCAGAGGGCACATACACCAGCTGCCCCATCTACAGGCACTGCCCGCCACACTTGGCTCATCATACCCTGAGGACTGGCCATATAATAAGGTGGCTGCTCCTGGGAACTTCCACACCCTTCCCTGGAGAACCACAACCTTTGCTACATCACTGGAGGAGGAACTTCCTGGGAGTTCTGGTGGTAGAGGTTTTCCTTTTAGGAAGCAGCCAGGTACCAGGGCTGCTATTACCAAGGACAGAACAGCTCCACCTTTGTTCCACTTTAGCTCCACCTTCCATTGTGTGGGTTGCTTCCAAGTACCCCCACTCGGTTTCTATGGAACCTACTGACCTCTTGTGGGCAGCGTATAAATGTACTGAGGCCAGACACCTTAAATAGCGGGGACCTCAGCCTGTTGCCCTTCAAAGAGCTGTGCTCCCACATTTTCTTGTTCATTGGAAGCCAGCTAACCCCTATGATTTGACTCTGACAGTGCTGTATGGGGTAGTTCTTGACCTCATTGTGCCTCCCTTTCTTCATCTATAAAATGGGGATAAACAAAGAGTCCTGCCACACTTTAAAACCTGAGAAAAGGCTTTAATTGGAGAGAAATGTATGAGTAAATTCAAGATGTCAAGGCTCCAGGGGAGTACTCATGAAATTCTTGGTACCCGACAAGACTTAGTTGATATTATTAAATACTGTTAATTAACATTTTTCATGTCACAGCACACACAGAAAAATATTTGTCTAGCACAGTGAGGTACAAAAGATGAGGCTTCTTGTGACCAGAGCTGCCTGAGCCTTGGCCTAGCTACCCCAAAGGCTGAGGGCATGACATCTCAGTCTTCATGGACTCCTTTAAAAGGATTATATAAAAGTAGTCTCAGAAGTAGTGGAAAGCCTAGTCAGGATTCTCTTTCTCCTCTTTCATATAAGTCAGACAGCAAAGGATTTGGGTGGGTGGCCCTGCCTCTCGGAGACCTGCAGTGATCATAGACACAGATGGGAATGGTCACTGAGCAGTGGGCAAGGGTCATATGCCTGGCCACACAGCAGAGCTCTGCAGGCTTTGGTTCGCTTGTGCTCTTTTCCTAATGCAGAGAGGTGAGGACATCCCAGCCACCCCCACAGACCTCTGGGCAAAAGCAGATTACATTTGGGGACAATCTAGGTCTGTCAGACACCAAAGACAGGGTGTCCAGCCAGAGCAAAATTGTGAGACACGTGCATTGATCTTCTGTCTCACATCAAGCCTCTTGTTCCCTTTTCCCCTCATTACCCACTTGTGCCTCATTGATGCATTTATCCAAAAAGCTCTTAAAGCGTGGCAACCAGTTGCCAAACCCCATGCTAAGCACTGGGATTACTTTTGGCTTCAAGGAATTCAGTTTGGTAGAAAGAAAGGCATGGAAAGAGAGGGGCTGGGTAGGGTGTGATAAGTCCAGTGGTGTCTGTAAAGAGGATGGGAAGTATGAGGGCCTAAGGCAACCTCAGAGAGTTGGGAAATTTTATAAGAACACTTGAAAAATAAACGGGGCCTCGGGGAGGGAGGAGTAATAAGGCAGCTGTCCAGAGAGGAGGACATGCACAAAGGAGGCATTGAGATGTGAGAGAATGAGGCATGTTCAAAGCACTTCAAGTTATCCAGTTTGCTAGAATATAAAGTGCTTGCTGGGGGTGGGGCTGGGGATGATGAAGCCAAGCGGGCAGCATCCAGATCCAAGAGGTGCCAGTTAAAGGACTTTTTACTTCATTCTAAAGGCAATAGGGAGCCACTGGGGCATTTTGAACAGGCGAGTGCCAGATCCAAATTACTTTTAAGAAACACTGCTCTGGCAGCAGAGAGTAGGGCAGGGCTTTAAGGCAGGGAGACTGATGGGGAGGCTATTGCAGTCATTTGGGTTATATAGTTTCAAAGCGCAAATTAGGACATTGTCAGGGAGGGCGTAAAGGAGGAATTCAAGAATCCTTAAATAAACAGAATCAACAGGACGTGGTAGTTGATGAGAAGTAGGTGACATGAGAGAGAAGTTGTGCCAAGGGGGTGTCAATTTTCAGGTTTGAGTAACTGGGTACATGGAAGTGCCATTCACTGAGCTCGGGAACACAGGGAGGACCTGGGCTGGGGCAAGGGTTGGATATGGCCACTGTGGATATGTTGGGTTTGAGGTACTTGTGGGTCATGGAGGTGGGGATGTCTAATAGCTGCTTGGATATAAAAGGGTTATCACTTGGCAGCAGAGGTCTGGGCTGGAGATAAAAATTTGGGTATCTTCAGTATATGGGGGTAGATGAAGTCATCGTTATGAATGAGATGATGAATAAGAAAAGAAGAGGGCTAAGGATGGAGTTCTGGACACCATAAGCATTTAAGGAATGTAAAGAAAGTAGGAGAGAGTCAAGTGTCCTGGAAATGAAGGGAGGAGACAATGGCTATCAAAGCCAGATGCACCAGAGAAGTAGGGTAAGATAGAGTTGAACTAGGAGAGATATTCAGCAGAGTGATGGAGGCAGAAGCCAGACTTCAATGGGCTGATTCCAGACATTTAGGCTGTGAAAGGGAAGAAACAACAGAAGCTAGCAGGGGACTCTGTGTCAAAAGAGGTTTTTGTTGGAGGTATTCGTTCTAATTTCCATGTAAAGGGGAAGAGAGAGAGAGGGAGAGGTTGAAGTTACAGAAAAGAGAGAGGACAGAATTGATGGAATCATAAGCAATATGGATCCTCAGGAAGGCCCAAGGGGAGGCGAGGGGAACAGGACCTGGGGATGGGGGAGGGGTGGTGGTGGGTGAGGGGTGGAGGCGGGGAGGGGGTGGAGGGGGGCTCACCCTTGGGCAGGAAGAGGGAGGTGGGAGTAGGAGAAGAGAGTGTTGCAGATTGGGTTTGCTGAGTAGCTGACTCAGAGGGAGATCAGCATGCAGAGCTCTCCGGCCACGGAAGAGAAGAAATGGAAGGAGGTCTGGAAGAGGGAGATGTTGGGCTGCAGTGCAGGTTTGACGAAGTTCTCCATGAGAATCTCAGAAGCTAGGAGTTGGGACCAGGGGTCCAGGCCTTTATACACGCCCTCCCCCAAGTCATTCATTGGATGCAAGCTGCCCTGCGAAGAGGTCGTGCTCTTGGGCAAAGCGGCTCTCTTCAGCTGAGGCAAACCCCAGAAGAGTCTGACAGCTGAGGGCTATCTGGGGCAGATAGAGCTGTTCAGTCCTGAAGGGGGTTGAGGAAGCACATACAGTGTATACTACAGATGGGAAAGGGGAAGCTGTTGCATTTGATTTGACTCTGTGGGCCAGTAAATGAGAGGCTGAAGGAGTTCACACTGTTGGTTTGAATTTTGCTCTGTGAAAATGAAAACAGTCCTTCTGCTGAAAAGAGTAGCTGGTCCAGGTTTGGGGCTGGAGGAAAGTGGAATGGCTGCTTCAGGACACTGAAGAGGAGCTGACCAGGGACATACGATAGGATTTCCAAGTGGTGTTGGGGGTCTTAACTGAAACTACAGAATGAATCATACTTGAGTAGTCAGGTCCAAATGGTGTTCAGATTTCAAGGTGCCTTATCCTTGGCCACATAGATCTGTCCTTCCTCTCATGGATTTAATTAGTTTGTACCAGGAGGCATCTATATTATTTAGAGAACATGTTATGACATTGTGTTCCTTTTTACCATTCACAAACTTTTTACCTACTTCCTAAATTCACAAACTTTTTACCAAAACTATTTCCTAAACAACACCCACATTCGAAGACTTCAGTAGATAACTATTATTTTTGTTACAATAATAGTTACTTATGCTAATGACAACAATCTGGCTAATGGCAAATAAAACTATGTAGGTATTAAAATATTATAAACCAATCAGAAAATTATTTCAGAGTTGACAATAAAGAAAAACACTTGTCTATGAGCAGACAAAAATTACTGGAGTCAGGATTAAACCTAATT
The DNA here is from genome assembly GCF_902729225.1 of Pteropus medius. Lineage (NCBI taxonomy): Eukaryota > Metazoa > Chordata > Mammalia > Chiroptera > Pteropodidae > Pteropus > Pteropus medius. Next base: position 439,990 of record NW_024351072.1, on the reverse strand, counting down.
AGTAGGCAAATACAAAATGTACAAAATTACAAAGGAAAACTAATTATAAGCTCCAAAGGAAAAACTGCTGCTGTAATGATGAAATATAGAACAGGTGGCGTGTTAGGTACTAGAGTAACAAAAGATAAGTACACTGCCCACTTAAATGGGCTTTTAAAATCCACACGGAATTAGATGGGTAATCATTCAAAAACAGTGCCTTGCTGTTCTGAGAAGAAAGGGTCCTCCCATGCGGGGGAACAGTTAGAATAAGAACTCATTCGGCTTATGGGCTAGGCAACCAACTGTGCTTCTCTCAGGACGCCAATTCGTCATCTATGAGTAACCATGAGCAAGTAGCAACAACTTTTAAAACTGGCAGTAGCAATATGGTGCCCAGGGAAAAAATGAAATATATACTTCAAGAAAAAAGTCAACATTTGTGATGGGGCCTCACTCTGCTTCTGCACACAGATCTGCTAGTGAGCATATACATTTTAATGAAGACTTTATTGTCTAAAGCTATGACTCTAATTGTAGAAATTTTAAGACACAGAGAATCGCAGGCCTATAAAATATTACCTCGATGCACCCTTAATCATTCCAGTTACAAGGTGAATCAGTTCTGCTTTCAGTTGTTCCTTAGATGAGAGATGAGGTTTTAATTACTTTCACTACATAATAAGACAATATCTAATAGAATAAGCTTTCCCATCAAGTTCTTCAAGAGTCCTTTAGCTATTCTTGGACCTTTTCATTTCCATATAATTTAAATGAGCTTGTCATATCTTCCCCTCACATATATATAACTGTTGGCACTTTTGAATGTGGTCTCTGAATCTTTAAGTCAATTTGTGGAGAATCGACACCTTAAAGTTATCAAGTCTTCAAGTCCACAAATGTGGTATGATACTCCATTTATTTAGATTTTAATTTTTCTCAATAAAATTTTATAGTTTTCTTGCATATGTTTTTCCTATACTTATCCCTAGGTATTTTTATGCTATTGTAATGAGTTAATATCTATATTTTTAAAGTTTTCAACTGCTTGTTGCTTATATACAGAAATACAATCAATTTTTCGATATTGACCACATGTCCAGCAACATTTTAAAATTTATTTATCAATTCAAATGTTTATCTTTCAGTTCTTTTGGATATTCTATGTATAATTGTGTTTTCTACAGATGATAACAGTGTTATTTCTTCTTTTCCAAATCTTTAAATTTTTTGTTTTTTCTTCTCATTGTACTGGCTAGGATTTCTAATACAACGATAATAGAGGGAATCCTTGTCTCATTGCCACTTTCAGGAGATAAGCTTTTAAGTATGATACTTGCTGTAGGATTTTTTAATAGATACCTTTTATTATAATTAAGACTTTTTTTCTATTCCTAGCTCCTCATTCCCATATGTATCCTTACAATAAATATCTATTATTTAAGATAACTTGAGAATTTGTCCCTAACATCTAACCTCTCAATTTTCTTATTTTATTTGGTAAGGTAGAACTTCCAGAATAATATTGAGTAACAGCAGTGATGGCAAGCATCCTAGTCTTGTTCCTGACATTAATGAAAATGTCTCTAGAATTTCATCTGAATTCTATGTGCTCATATTTTATTTAGAACCTTTATATCTATTTTCAGGAATTTTATATCTATATTTGTAGGTGAGATTGGTCTATATATTTCTTTTTTTCCTGCTATCATTGTCAGGTTTGGAATTAGTTATCCTATTTTCATATAAAGAATTGGAGGAAGTTATCTTTTTCTATTCTCTAAACAGTTTTAGAACTGTTCATTGAAGTTCTGCTAGAACTCAATGATACATTCTCATTACCCAGAGATCAATACTGTTAATATCTTAATGCATATCCTTCCAGATCTCTCTTTTTATATGTGTGTGTATACACGTGAACAGATAGATATATAATACACCAAATAAGACCACTCTATATACTGTTCTGCAAACTGCTTTTTTCAGCTAACAATCTCTACCATTTTAATGAATTTTCAACTCATCTAGTATCACATATTTATATTTTTCCATTGACCCCAAATGACCCTTACAGCTAGTTTGTCCAAACTATAACCCAATCGAGAACAAGGCACTAATTACATCTTGTTTTGAAGAGGAAAATTTTTCTAACAATTATATCTGTTATAAAATGGAAATGGCAGCTTTGGGAAATTGTAAGTTTACCAAAGTTCACCGCAGACTTTCAAGCAAAGGCTAGACCAATATTTCCTGGGGGGCTGCACAGGGAATTCCTGCATATGAGAGGTTAGAGCACATGATTTTTAAGGTCTATTCTAAACTTGAGTGATGAAGATTCTATAGACCAATTTTCTACAAAACCTATTACTGTACCACTTGTGCAGCAGATCTCATCCCTGCCTGACTACTCAAGTATATCACTCCAGTAGTTCTCTCCTGAATGATCAATCTTTACTTCTCTCTTCACTTTTTCCTCATCAGTATTCAAATATGCAGTTATTTCTCCCACCTTGAAAATACCTACTGTCAATCTTAACTTCCCACTCTACATACTACCCCATTCCTCTTCTTTCCTTTTACAGCAAGACACTAAAAAAAAAATAAAAAAAAATAAAAATAAAAAATAAAAGTTGTCTGTATTCAGTGCCTCCAAATCCTCTTTTCCCATTTGCTCTTGAACTCACCGCTGTCAGGCTTTTGCTCACACCACTCTACTGAACTGCTCTTGTCAAGGTCATCAATGACCTCCATATTGCTAAATGTCATCTCTAAGGCCTCGTCTTACTTATATGTGCTGGTCATTTGCCTATTTGCTCTCGGAGTCATTCCCCCTCTTCTCCTGTTCTGCTGTGTAGAGCAGACAACTATATTTCCTAGGTACCCTTCCTCTCTGACTTCCTGATAGATTAGGCCAATGGGCATCACTGGAGAGCAGAAGAAGGGGAAAATCCAGGGCATTCCCCTTCATTTCCCTCCGTTTTGAGTGTCATCTCTAGCAGTGACTGTATCTACTCTGTGGCTCCCACTGGATGCATAGGCCCTCCCTCCATGGAGCAGCTCCTGCTGGGCCAGCCTTCTTGCTTCTGCTGGGTAGTCCCTGATCTTGGACTTGGGTAACAATATCTTCTACTTTCACCTCCAGTAGAGGTGAAGCACTTTGAAATGAAGCAACTTCTTGCTGTTGCTAAATTTCTGAATTCACCATCCCCCTCCTTGGCTTCTCAGCTCTTGCTGAGAACAGCTCTCAGTAACCAATTCCTCATGTTAACTTTTTGTTTAAAATTCTGAATGTGGTTTCTGTTTTCCAGCTGGCCCCTGAAAGATATAAAACACTCACTTCTCTTAGCTATCAGGATATTTCACTCTATTTCCCTCCAACCTTACTAGCCATGTCTACTCAGTCTTCTTATCACTTGACTATTAAATGATGGAGTGCCCCAGGATTTAATCCATAGACCTATTCTCTTTGCTATTTACACTGACATCTTTGGGAATCTCATGCTGTCTCATGGCTTTGAATAACATCTATATACTGAAAACTCTCAAATTTATATCTCTAGCTAGACCTCCCCAACTGAGCTCCAGATACACATCCAACTGCATACCTAACATTGCCACTTCAATAGCCAATAGGCATTTCAAAGATAACATGTCCAAAACAGAATGCTCGGCTTTCCCCCAAAGGCTGTTCCTCCCCATCTCAGTAAATGGCACTTCAGTTCACCCAGTTATTCTAACCACAAATCTAGAAGTTGTCCTTGATTTCCCTCACATCCAATCTATCCCGATAAGGAAACCTCCAAAACACATCTTCATTCACTTTCTCCAACTCTTCCTTTACTACGTTGGTCCAGCCACTCTCATCTCTCACCTGAACTATGATAATAGTCTCCTAATTATTCTCCCTGCTTCCATTCTTGCTTCCCAACAACAAGCCATTCTCCACATAGCAGCTAGAATGATTTTATAACATAAATCCTATTACTCCTCTGCTTTAAAGTATCCAATAATTTCCCACTGTACTTTTAAGATCCAAAATCCTTATTTGGGCCTACAAGGGGCCACACATGTCCTGGCTTCTGCTCACTCCTCTGACCTCACCTCTTACCACTTGTTTGCTCTCTCTTCACTCAATACAATCTAGTCACATTGGCCTTCTTTCTGTTCTTCCAACATGCTAAGCTTATCCCTCTGTAGGGCCTTTGTATTTTCTGCCGCCATTATTTGGAATACTTTCCCTCTGACCTTTACCTGACTGACTCATTTTCATCCTTCAGGTTTTATATGGCTCAAATGGCCCCTCCTCACAGTCCATCCCTGACCACCTGTCATTCTCTATCACATTATACTATTTTAACTAATAATTTTCTTGTTCACTTAGTTGTCTGTCGTCCCTGCCCTCAAAATCTTAGCTACTTTGTTCTCCACTATGTCCCCAGCTCCAAGTACAATATGGTAAGTCCCCACTTAATGTTGTCAATAGGTTCTTGGAAATTATAACTTAAAGCTAAAAGATGTATAACAAAACCAATTTTACTATAGGCTAATTGATATAAACAAGATGTAAGTTCCCATGGCATATTTCTGGTCACAAAAACATCATCAAACATCTAAATAAAGAGCCAAAACACTTCTAATATTAAACACTAAAATAAATGTGAGCTATACGTCCATTTAAGAAAGATGAGTGAAAACAAGTATGATCATTATTTTCTAACCCGCTTATTCCAGCAGGTGGCTGGAGCCTGTCCTGGCAGCTCGGGGTGCAAGGCAGGAACCAATCCTGGACAGGACGACCGTCCATCACAGGGTGCACTCACACACATACCGTCCATCACAGGGTGCACTCACACACAAGGTCAGACTGGAACAATGTAGACATTGTAGACATGTCAATTCACCTAATGTGTACATCTTTAGAATGTAGGAGGAAACTGGAGTACTGGGAGAAAACCCACACAGACAATGGGGAGAACATGCAAACTCCACACTGACAGTGGCCCCTGCCAGGAATCGATTTTTTTTTTCTCATCGACATTATAACCAAATGATGTTGGATGAAACGTTATTCGAGGATCTGCTGTATCTAGCACATAAGAGATACTTAATATATATTGGTTGACCGAATAAAAGGTAGCAGATTAGTTTTGAGCAGGAATAGGGCCACCTCTTCCTCTGAGACTAGAAAAAGAAAAGGATGAGAGCTGATACAACTAAGTGTGCCCCTATGTTCTTGGTGCTTTGGGGAGGGAAATCATCTGCTGAGAAAGACTGTCAGGCAGAGAGGTTTGGGGAAAGTGGTGAAGGCTCTAAATTGTTACTGAGGAAAACAGGAAAGTGGCTGACTCAAGACACATAGTACAAAGGTTGACTAGCTGTGGTGAGGACCCATCGGATATTGAAACCATAAATTCGTGACATCAAACTCCACTCATTTACAAGATATGGACACTCATCTATTTAGGTAAAAGAGCAGAGAAAACAGATTGTAGAACTGATTCTAAATTAGGAGCTTGCAGGGCAGATGTTATCATATTGAAGAGAGGTAAGATTTATCAATTTTTGCAATTAGGCATGGCTGCTGTAATAGAAATCAAGTCCAGAGTGCCAATCAAAATGTTTGATAATTAGGAATCATTGCCAGTGGCTTTAAATATTTGGGAAGTATTACCATACAGCTTTGTGTGACATTAAAAAAAAAAGAATTATGAGTCTGGCCTGTGTACACCTAGCTCCAATTGCTGTCACTGTAATGAAATATTTTTGCTTCTTGCCCACTTCCCAGACCTGTTATTATTCCAAACTGGTTTACTGGTTTACCAAGAGATCTTTGAACCCCTTGACATTGCCACAAGTATGTGATATGAAGTTTCTTTAAAGCCTTTCCCAAAAGGTCCTGCAGCTATTTTCCAGAGTTACTGTCAATTAGCAAAGGGCAATACTTAGACTCTGGCTCTAGGAAGTCAGAATGCTGCCGTGAGACAAGTCAAACTGGAGGCTGAGGGCATGGGATCAGGAGATAAATGGAATTTCAGCCTAAGTTCATATCTGAATAGGCCTAGTGAGTTTGCAAATACACCCTGAAATGATTTTATTTAAAAAGAGGTAAGGTTTACAATAACACCAGAAAATATGAAGTACTTAGATATAAATTTAAACAAAATACATGTAGGAACTGTACATGAAAAACTACAAGACAATGATGAAAGAAATCAAAGATATAAATAAATGGAGAGAAATACCATGTTCATGGGTTGGAAGATGTAATATTATTAAGATGTTAATTTTCCCCAACTTGATCTTTAGATTTTACACAATTCCAATCAAAATCCCAGCAAGAATTTTGGAGATACCAACAAGCTGATTCTAAAATTTATATGAAAAGACAAAGGAACTAGAATAACCAAAGTAACTCTTAAAAAGAACAAAGTTAGAAGAATGCAGTATCTGATTTCAAGATTTACTATAAAGTTATAATAATTAAACGAAGATAGTGTGGTATTGGTGCAAAGATAGAAAAGAGACAGAAGAGAAAACCCCAAAATATAGTCAACTGATTTTTGACAAAGGCAATTGAATGGAGAAAGGAAAATCTTTTCAATAAACGATGCTGGAAAAACTGGACATCTGTATACAAAAAAATAAAAGAACCTCGACACATGCCTCACACTTTATACAAAAAAATTAATTCAAAATGAATCATAGGCCTAAATATAAAATGTACAATTTCTAGAAGAAAACATTGAAGAAAATCTGCAACCCTAACTCTAATTCTTGTGTGATGAAAGGTCCTATGCTATTAAAAGAATGAAAAGACAGCCCACAGACTGGGGGATGTTGCAAATCACATATATAATAAAAGACTTATATCCAGACTATATAAAAAGCTCTTAAAACTCAAAAATAAAAAGAAAATGGTTTTAAAATGGACAAAAGATCTGAACGAACTCTTCACAAAGAAGATATACAGATAAAAATTAGCAAATAAAAATATGTTCACAATAAAAAATCAAATAACCCAATTAAAAATGGGCAAAGGACTTTAATAGACATTTTTCCAAAGAAAACATACAAATGGCCAACAAGCATATACGAAGTTGTGCAATGTCCCCAACTATTAGAAAAATGCAAATCAAAACCATGAAATATCATCCCACACCTATTAGAAAACTGTCATAGATCAGGAGACTAAAGGGACATGACAGCTAAATGCAACGTGGGATCTTGGATTGGATCCTGGAAGAGAAAGAGGACATAGTAGAAAAACTGGTGAAATCCAAATGAAGTCTATAGTTTAATATTATTGTACTAATGTTAATTTCTTAGTTTTGACCAGTGTACTACGATTTTATATATATATATATATAAGTCTGCCAGGGCTGCTATAACAAAATATCAAAGACTGGGTAGCTTAAATAGTAGACATTTATTTCTCATAGTTCTGGAGACTGAAAAGTCCAAGGTGCTGAGAGCTCTCTTCCTAGCTTGCAAGACTGCCTTCTTGCTGTATGAAAGAGAACACTTTCTAGTCAATTCTTATGAAGGCACTAATCTCATCATGAGGGTCCCATCTTCATGACCACATCTAAATCTAATTACCTCCCAAGGACCCATCTCCAAATATTACAGTGGCAGTTAAGGCTTCAACATATGGATTTTGGAAGGGACACAATTCAGTCCATATATATAAGATATTAATACTAGGGGAAACAAAGTGAAGAGTGTACAGGAACTTGGTGTACTACCTTTGAAACTTTTCTGTAAATCTAAAATTATTTAAAGATTTTTTTTAAGTTAAAAAAATCAAAGTAAAAAGAGTTAAAGGTGCTGACAAGGAGAATTCAGATAATCGGTCACAGGATCAGGCTGAGTTAAAAGGAAGAGAGATGGTGATGGAATCATAATACTGGGTGGATCAAGGTCTTATGAAGTCAAAAACAGGTTTAGTTTTGAAATAAGTCAGATAGAGTAAGATAAATATCATATGATTTCACTCATATGTGGAATCAAAGGAACAAAAGAGATAAACAAATTGATCAAAAACAGACTCACAGATACAGAGAACAAAGTGGCAATTGCCAGAGGGGAAGGAGGTTGGAGGACTGGGTGGA
>NW_024351072.1:391919-430454 GCF_902729225.1 Pteropus medius | reverse complement strand
ACATACAGGGAGAAACTGAGTTGTGTGGCTTCAAGGTCAAGGACAGCCACCACTGTCCCTGTGATGAACCCTCCTCCTACAAAGCTGGCAGGTGGGTGCCATCTTTCCTGTGTTGTGGTCTCCCACAATATGGCCAAATCTGAATCTGATTTAGCCTGGTGAACGCCACTTGCTTCACCCTGATAACTCCAAGATCCTGCCCAACCCAACTCACACACTGCCAGAGACTCTTTCAGCAGTAGATAGCCAGCCTTGGACTTCATTGCAGTCACTCTTAAAAACTATCAAAGGTCTGCAGGCCCCGGGTGGGCGGCTGCTGGCCTCTGTGTGCCCTGTGCCTATTGCTGAGTAGACCCAGATCCGGTAATGGTGGCAGCCAGCCTAGGTTTGAGGATGGCCTCTCCCATATGCCTCCAGATCCAGTACAGGCAGTGACCGAATTTGGATTGCTTTGTAGCTCCTACCAGGTAGCCCTGGGCCAGTCACAGGCAGCAGCTGACCTTGGCCTACATAGAAGACCCTCCCAAGAGGCCCCAGAACCAACATACCCAGAGGCTGGCTTCAGACCAAAAAAGAGCACCACCTGATTAGTCCCACAAGCAGGATACTCAAAGGGTGGTATCGGCAGGCACTGAAGCACACTAGGGTGAATCCCACTTGATGGGGTCAGCCCCTGAACAGGAGCTCCAAAGCAGTGGTCATGGCCAATCCTCACAGCCAGTCAGCCTGAGAGTTAACCCTACCCACTGACATTCCAATAGCAATCAAGACTCAACTGCAACAGGAGGGCACGCACAACCCACACAAAGGTCACCCTGGGAGTACCCAGCTCAGGTGATCAGGGAGACCTTGCCACTGGCCCCCAAAGGAAACCTACAACATAACGCCACCCTGCAAAGACTGGGAGACATAGCAGATCTACCTAATATGTAGAAATAAACACAGAGAAGAAGCCAAGACGAAGAGACAAAGAAACTGCCCCAAATGAAAGAACAAAACTCCAGAGAAAGAGCTACACAAATAGGAGACAAATAATGGAGGTAATGTTCAAAATGCTGATTTTAAGGTTGCTCAAGGTCTTAGTGAGAACTTCGACAAAGAGACAATCAGCATTAAAAAGGACACGGAAATCATAAAAAAGAACTAGTCAGAAAGGAAGAATACACCAGAAGAAATCAACAGTATATTAGATTAAGCAGAGAATTGAATCAGCAATTTGGAAGACAAGGTAACAAAAAACACCCAATCAGAACAGCAAAAAAAAAAAAAAGTTATTATCTGAAACAACATCAAGCAGATCATTCACATCATAGGAATACCAGAAGGAGAAGAGAGAAACCAAGGGATTGAGAACCTATTTGAAGAAATAATGATGGAAAACTTCCCTAATCTGGTGAAGGAAACAGACATGTATATACAAGTCTAAAAAGCACAGAGAGTCCCAAACAAAATTAATCCAAAGAGGCTTGCACCAAGACACATCAATTAAAATGGCAAAGATTAAATTCAAAGAGAGAATCTTAAAAGCAAGAGAAAAGAAGTTAGTTATCTACAAGGAAGTTCACATAAGACCATCAGCTGATTTCTCAACAAAAACTTTGCAGGCCAGAAGGGATTGGCATAAAATACTCAAAATGAGGAAAGGCAAGGACTTACAACAAAGACTACTATATCCAGCAAGGCTATCATTTAAAATTGAAAAACAGATAAAGAACTTCCAAGACAAGAAAAAGGTAAAGGAGTTCATCGCTGCCAAACTAGTATTACAAGAAATGTTAAAGTGACTTCTTTAAGAAGGAGAAACAAAATCATAAATATGAATAATAAAATGGCAATAACAATGTACCTATCAATAATCACACTAAATGTAAATGGATTCAGTGCTCCAATCAAAAGAAGTAGGGTAGTGACTGGATAAGAAAACAAGACCCAGAGGTGGCTCCATAGTGTAGTGGTTAGCATGTCTGCTTTGTACACAGAAGGTCCTGGGTTCGCGCCCCAGGTGGAGCCACAGACCATACCCCGGGTGCGGCAGACCCCCCTGAGTGTGCAGGGGGCGCCAGGTCCCGGGTGCGCCAGGCCCCCGGTGTGCACTGTGAGCGTGTGGGAGGGGACGCCCCGCCTTCGGAGATCAGTTCTTAAGGGGAAACAGCAACATCTATGGGTCAGGGGTGGAAGTGCGGGAGTAGGGAATTAAAGAGGGGAAAAAAAAAGAAAACAAGACTCATACATATGTTGTCTATAAGAGATGCACTTCAGATCGAAAGACATACATATACAGAAATTAAAAGGGATGACAAAAGATATTTCATACAAATGAAAACAAAACAAAAAAAGAGGCCAGGATGACAATACTTATATCAGACAAAATAGACTTTAAAACAAACAAAGGCTATTATAAGAGTCAAAGAGCTACATTACCTAATGATAAAAGGATCAGTCCAACAAGAGCATATAAACCTTGTAAATGTATATGTACCCAACATAGGAGCAAATATACAACACAAATATTGATAGGTATAAAGGGAGAGATCGACGGTAATACATTCATAGTAGGGGGCTTTAACATCCCACTGACATCAAAGGACAGATCTTCCAGACAGAAAATCGGTAAGAAAACAGCAGCCTTAAATGACACACTAGACCAGACAGATTTAATTGACATGTTTAGAGCATTTCACCCCAAAGCAGCAGAATATACAGTCTTCTCAAGAGTACATGGAACATTTTCCAAGATAAACCACATGTTAGGCCACAAAACTAGTCTCAATAAATTTAATAATATTGAAATCATATATTAAGTGGCTTCTATGACTACAATGCTATGAAACTAAAAATAAATTACAAGAAAAAACTGGTCCTTGCAAGATGACCTAGAAGGTTGAGGCTGTGCACACCTCCTCTAGCAACCACACCAAATTATAGCAAAACTACAGAGCAAACAGCATGCGGAGTCACCTGAGGTCTGGCTGAACAGAATCCTTATAACTAGGGACAAAAATAACCGGTCACCTCAAAATGATAGGAGAGGGGGAGATGCAAAATGGCCTGGTCCCACAACCGCATGTGGTGACCGAAAATCAGGAGGGCTATCCTGGCTGCAGAAACTCTCCCCCATCTGAGGAGTGAGAGGTCCCAGCCGCACACTGGGCTCCCCAGCCTAGGGTTCCAGTGCTGGGAAGAGAAGTCCACAGAGTCTCTGGCTGTGAAAATGAGCAGTTTGTGGCTGAGTGAGACAGAAGGTTGTGGCAAGTTGGAGACCATTCCTCCTAAAGGGCTCACGTCCAGCCTTACTTGCTGACGGTCTCACTAGCTCTGATCCCCAGCACCGGGGCAGCTACTTGAGGAGTACTAGGGATATATGGGAAGGTACTGAGTTGCCAGGCTTCAGGGCAAGGGCTGGAGGGGTAGCCTTCTCCTGGACAAAGGTGCAGGCAGAAGACATTGTTCCTTCGTGGAGCCCTCCCCACTCCCAGCATGCAGACGCAGGTATCACTGTATAGGAGTCACCATCAACTTGGATAACACAGATCACTTCGCCCAGGGGATTCCCTGAGACTCCACCTCTCTCAACTTGCAGGCCCACCCAAACTGCCTCCAGTGATTTATTCCATACAAAAGGGCTGTCTTGGCTCCTGCTGTGAACTTTCATAAAATATCTCAAAGAAGCAGCTCTGGCCTCGGGTACCCTGTACCTCTTGCTGAGCAGTCCCAAGCCCCAGCAAGAGAAAAGCCATTAGTTACCTACAAAGGATCTCTCCATAAGACTGTCAGCTGATTTCTCAATAGAAACTTTGCAGGCCAGAAGGGATTGGCACAAAATATTCAAAGTGATGAAAAGCAAGGACCTACAATCAAGATTACTTTATCCAGCAAAGCTATCATTTAGAATCAAAGGACAGATAAAGAGCGTCCTAGACAAGAAAAAGCTAAAGGGGTTCATCACCACCAAGCTAGTATTACAGGAAATGTTGGAGGACCTTCTTTTAGAAGAAAAAAAAATATGTATCAAAAATCTAAATAAAGAATGGCAATAACTATATGTCTATCAACAAGTACTTCAAATGAAAAAGAATTAAATGTTCCAGTCAAAAGATAGGGTGGCTGAATGGATAAGAAAACAAGACCCTTACATAAGCTGCCTATAAGAGACTCACTTCAGACTGAAAGACATACACAGACTGAAAGTAATGAGATGGAAAAAGATATTTCATGATGTACCTAGAGGGTATTGTACTGAGTAGAGTAAGTCAGATAGAGGAAGACAAATGTACATGTGGAATCTAAAGAACAAAACAAAAAAACAAACAAACAATAAAACCCAGGAAAAAACTCAAAGAGACAAAGAACATTTTGAGGGTTAATAGACGGTGGCGGGGGCGGTGTTGGGAGGGTCAGTAAAAAAGGGGGAATTGATTAAGAAGTGCAAATGGGTAGGTGCAAAATATTCATGGAGATATAAAGAATAGCATAAGGAATATAGCCAACACTATTGTAATAACTGTACAGTGTCAGAGGAACACTAGATTTATTGGAGTGATCACTTTGTGAGTTATATAGATGTCTAAGCACTAATATTGTATACTAACTATAACTAAAAAAATAAAAAAATATTATTAAGAAAAAATAATTTTGTTCCAGAGTATTCAGGGTGAAGAAGTTTTCATACCTTTTTGTCAGGCTCAATTCAATTTTCTTCTTGCTACTGTAATCTATGAATTTAGCCAAAAATGAAATAGACACCTGAGGCAATGCTTAACCAATATATTTTTATTTTAAAATGCAGTCAGAATAGACAGCTGATCTGTACAATTGTTATTCTTCAGAAGATAAACGATTAAAAAAAAAAGATAAATGAGAAGTCTGGATGCTCTCACGTTAGTCCTGTCACTCCAGATAATGGACAAGCATGCAAAGGGTTTGCTGTTTTAGAGATGCTATGACAAGTGCATCCCCTTCAAAATACTAAGGTCGGCTTACTTACAATGTTAATACTGTGGACACTGGAATAGCTCTCTGTGTATAAATAAATGTTCTTTACCTTAAAAAAAAGAAAAAGAACTGAAAAACACAATCTCATTCTACTAAACAATTAATTGGTTAACAATGAGATCAAGGAAATCAAAAGATACCTTGAGACATATGAAAATGAAAACACAACGACTCAAAATCTATGGGACACAGCAAAAACACTTCTAAGAGGAAAAGTCATAGCAATACAGGCCTACCTCAAGAAACAAGAAAATTTTCAAATAAACAATCTAATCTTACCCTTAAAAGAACTAGAAAAAGAACAGCAAACAAAGCCCAAAGTGATCATAATGAAGGAAATAATAAAGATTAAAGCAGAAATAAACAAAATAGAGTCTTTAAAAAAATACAAAAGATTAATGAAACCGAGTTGGTTCTTTAAAAAGATAAAAACTTATAAACCATTAACCAGACTCATGAAGAAAAAAATAGACCTCAAATAAATAAAATCAGAAATGAAAGAGAAGTGACAACTGACACCACAGAAACACAAAGGATTATAAGAACATACTACAATTATATGCCAACAAATTGGACAATTTGGAAGAAATAGTTAAATGCCTAGAAACATACAATCTTACAAGACTGAATCAAGAAGAAACAAAAGCTGAAGGCCAATTACTACAAACAAAATCGAATTAGTAGTCAAAAAACCCTACAAACAAAAGTCCTGGACCAGATGGCTTCACATATGAATTTTACCAAACATTAAAAGAAGAATTAAGAGCTATCCTTCTCAAACTATTCCAAAAAATTCAAGAGGATGGAAGGCTCCCAACCTCATTTTACGAGGCCACCATTACCCTGAGTCCAATGAGAGACAAAGACATTACAAAATAATAATAATAATAATAATAATCCCTGAAGAAAATAGATGTAAAAATCTTCAACGAATTAGCAAACCTAATTCAGCAATATATTAAAAAGATCATACACCATGATCAAGTGGATGTAAGGTTGGTTCTGTATCTGTGAATCAATTAACATGATACACCACATAAACAAAATGAAATATAAAAATTACATGATTGTATCAATAGATGCAGAAAAAGCATTTGACAAAATCCAGCATCCATTTATGATAAAAACTCTCAGCAATGTGGAAAAGAGGGAACATGGCTCAACATAATAAAGGCCATATAGAACAAACCCAGAGCTAACATTGTACGCAATGGGGAGAAGCTAAAAGGGTTTTCCTTATGATCAGGAACAAGACAAAGATGTCCACTTTTATTCAACATAGTATTGGAAGCCCTAGCCACAGCAATCAGACAGGAAAAACAAATAAAAGGCATCCAAATTGAAAAGGAAGTAAAACTGTCATTATTTGTAGATGACATGGTACTATATATAGGGAACCCTAAAAATTCCACTAAAAAACTATTAGAAATGAATTCAGTAAAGTAGCAGGAAACAAAATTAATATTCAGAAATCAGTTGCATTTTTATACACCAATAACAAATTATCGGAAAGAAAAAAATCTCATTTACAATTGCATCAAAAACAATAAAATACCTCGGAATAAATTTAAAATGTAAAAGACCTGTACTCATGCAACCTGATATCAAACTATACAGTTTGATATCAGGTTGCATGAGTACAAACTATACAGTTTGATATCAGGTTGCATGAGATGTAAAAATCTTCAACGAATTAGCAAACCTAATTCAGCAATATATTAAAAAGATCATACACCATGATCAAGTGGGATGTAAGGTTGGTTCTGTATCTGTGAATCAATTAACATGATACACCACATAAACAAAATGAAATATAAAAATTACATGATTGTATCAATAGATGCAGAAAAAGCATTTGACAAACTATAAAGTTTAGTTTTACTATTTTTCAATAGTAATAAAAAAAGCATGGTACTGGCATAAAAAAGACACATAGATCAGAACAGAATAAAAAGTACAGGAACAAACCCATACCTCAAAGTTCTTTTAATCTATGACAAAAGAGGCAAGAAAATACAATGGGATAAAGACAGTCTATGTAACAAATGGTGTTGGGAAAACTGTACAGATACATGCAAAAGAATGAAACTGGACCACCTTTTTCACCATATACAAGAATAAACTCAAAATGGATTAAAGACTTAAATATAAGACCTGGTGCCATAAAACTCCCAGAAGAAAACACAGGCAGTAAACTTTTTGACATTGCTTTTAGTAATAACATTTTTTGATATATCTCCTCAGGCAAGGAAAACACATAAACAAATAAACAAATGGGACTACATCAAACTAAAAGGTTTCTGCATAGCAAAGGAAACCATCAACAAAATGAAAAGACAATCTACTGAATGGGAGAAGAAATTCGCCAATGATATATCCAACAAGGGGTTAATACCCAAAATTTACGAAGAACTCATACAAGTCAACATCAAGAAATTTAACAATCCAATTAAAAAATGAGCAAAGGACCTGAATAGACATTTTTGCAAAGAGGACATAGATGGCCAGTAAACATATGAAAAGATGTTCAAGTCACTAATCACCAGAGAAATGCAAATTAAAACCCAATGAGGTATCGCCTCATACCTGTCAGAATGGTTATCATCAATAAATCAACAAATGACAAGTGCTGATAAGGATGTGGGGAAAAGGGAACCCTCGTGCACTGTTGGTGGGATGGCAGATTGGTGCAACCACTATGGAAAACAGTTGGGAGATTCTTCAAAAAATTAAAAATAGAACTGCCTTATGACCCAGCAATTCCACTTCTGGGTACTTATCTGAAGAAAACCAAAACACTAATTCAAAAAGATATATGCACCCCTATGTTCACTGAAGCACTATTTTACAATAGCCAAGGTATGGCTATTGTAAATAGCAACCTAAATGTCCATCAATAGATGATTGGGTAAAGAAGAGGTAAGATATATATAATTATTCAGCCATAAAAAATGAAATCTTACCATTCATGACATTGATCGATCTAAAGGGTATTATGCTAAGTGAAATAAGTCAGAGAAAGATAAATATCACATGATCTCAATTACACGTGGAACCTAAAGAACAAAATAAATTAAAAGCAAACAAATGAGGGCATATCCCTCCCTCCAGAAGTCTGGACATTTCCATTTGGGCTTGATGGTCTTGGTTCAGGAGCTCAAGTCTGGGACAATGGTGTGCATCCCTTGTACCATCATTCCAGTTCTGCTCTGGGTTTACAAAAATTCCTGGAGCCATACATATACCCTCTGATTTCCCCCTTTGTTAGTCATTTGTGGCCTAGAAAAGCTATACAAGAATCCAATGATAAAGGCAAAGTAGACTATAAGAGTGCAGACATAAATGGATTACTGACAAAAGGACCAACAGAAATCTCTGGTCAAAAGAAAGACTAAGTGATTATCCCAGAGGACCTCATTGTTTTCAAAAAGGACCTGATAATATGAAGCACCTTTTTTTGTAATTGTCTCTGACCTTTTTCTTAGTCCAGAATTCAAGATAGATAGTTTAGATATTTACCTGATATCAATCAGGAAATATATGGAATTTATATTCAAAATGTGTTTAGTTATATTTAATGATATTATTTTTGAGTTCCTTTTTCGTTAAAGCAGCTTTCATTTTTTAGTACTGTAGTTTGATAATATGAATAAATAGAAGGTTTGTGCTGGTAGACAGTGTTACTAAATCATACCTAACATCCTTGGGCCTCTAGCTTTTGTTCAGGCTCTTTGAATTTGAGCAGAGTACATTTTTACTGTGAAACAGTGCAGTGAGACTGTGCAGCGAAATGAAAGGGAGCTTTTGGAGATGATAATGACTTGAAACATGAAGTTATAATCAGTGCCCAGCACAATGGAGCAGCTTATCTACAGAGTAGTAGTTACTTTTTATTGTTCTGAGGAAGATAGCGAAGACAGGGAAGTAGGGGAAATTCCTTTGAAAAATGCAACATTTCTTACATAAATGTCTAATGTATAATATAAAATTCTAAATTTCTAAAAAAACAAACAGACTCATTGATACAGAGAACAAACTGATGGTTACCAAATGGGAAATGGGTTAGGGGTAGGTGAAAAAGGTGAAGGGATTAAGAAGTACAAATTGGTAGTTACAAAATAGTTACGGGGATGTAAAGTACAGCATGAGAAATATAGTCAATAATATGGTAACAACTATGTACAGTGCCAGATGGGTACTAGACTAATTAGGGGGATCATTTCATAGGTTACATAAATGTCTAACCACTATGCTGTACACCTGAAACTAATATAAAATATTATTGAATCTCAACTATAATTGAAAAATAAAAAAATAAAAATATGAAGTAAAATGAATAATTTGAACTAGACATTAAAATGGTTTAAGATTAGTTATCTTAGGACGAATATTTCAGAAAATATGCAGAATGGTAACCACACATTTGCTACAGAAAGTCCTCTAAACATTTCTTTTTATTTTGAGATTAAACAGGTGAGTTTTATAATCAAATGTAACAATTCTACAAAAACTCAGTAGTATTGTAAATAAATATTACTGCCTATCTTAAAGTCTTTCAGAGCTTTGGGCATACAACATCGAAGGCATCAAGTATAAAGAACTTTTTCTGATCCTAAGTTCCAGTTACCACCAATGTTCACATAAAATGTTTTTTGTTTTTTTTTTTCCTACTGCAGTTAAAGGGCCATTGCTGGTCAAGTGAACAGGGGGTGTTTGGTTCTACAAGGTGTCAATCAAAGTAATGCAAAGCAAATAAAAATAGCAGCCACTTAATTCTGTGTGGCATTGCGTTCAAGTAAAGGACAATGAGTAACTTAAAGAAACGTACGCTGAATTAGTGAAATCCTGTCTTCTTTTTTGGAGTTACATGAGGCAGCAGTACTAACTGGACTCTAATATTGCACTTTTGTAGCATAAATGCAACTAAACACATAGTGCTAAACACAGCATCAGTACCTACTTCAACCACATCAGGTTTACCTTTCAGTCTAGCATGTTGACTACAATCCTATGCTTCAAAAAGTTTTAATTATTTGACAGTTAAGGCATTACAGAAAAAGGTTTAAGGCTATTTTTATACAAGCATTCAATTCAGTTAGTACATTGATCTATCGACTACACTGTTCAAATATTCTCATTTTTGTGATATTAAAAACAGGAATTTCTTATTAAAATCCAAACCATCAATAACAGGAAAAGTACAATATAAATTATACATATGAAATTACAATATTCAATTACAGATCAGAGTAGAATTTACTAATTACATATAGGTGCTTCGTTTTTGGTTTCTCATTTTGAGCCCTGGTTCATTCTTATTTTCATCTGCTACCTGCTGAGAAAAAAGATCCAACTTTTTAACTATGTATGTTTTGAGGTGTACATATTTCTTCTCATTTATCCCAAGGTGTTTTGAAAATCATTTTCATTGGTTTGTATCTATAAGACATCATGATTGCCAAGAGATTGGGCAAATATTAGTTTTATTTCTTAAGTATATGATTTAAGTATTCTAAGACCTTATTCTTGATTATGCAGAAGACAGAGAGATGAAGAGAGAAGAGTTAGAACACACAAAAATGAAGCTTCCATAAGAGTTCCTGATGAAGATGGTAGACATAAGTGTAGTATTATTTTTCCCCAAGACATAAAACTTAAGAAACACCTTTGATGCCACACTGGCTGGAAGCAATGGAGACATTTGATTTCTAATTCACATTTTAAATGCCTGTTTGCAAACGGCAAGGAGCCAGGCATGCTGCTTGCTATAAGGATTTGGCTTCACTAGCTCAAGTTTTCCACTCCACCAAAAGATAGGGCATAAGCCTTCTGTCCAATTAGGTTTGCTAAAAATACCACAGCCTGATTACAGACAAACTTCCCTGAAGTTGCTAGAAGCTGTCTTATGACTGAAGGTTTGAGAATCACCATACATCTTTCATATACTTTTTTCTGAGGATGGTATAATTGCTGGGGCCCTTAAATACACACCCACTCTTTGGGTAGAGTCCTGGCCTGATCATTTGTGTGTACAAGTCCATCCTCAGTTGCATACTGGTAACCTTGGAAGAAGTTAAGAACTTCCTTAACTCCAGTATTATAGGCCAGGCCTTGCATTCCAACCACCATGCCAGGCTGTGGAGGGACATCGCTAAGATTAGCAGCTGCAGGGAAGTAGCCAAGACTATTGGGTGAACCTGGGGTGCTGCGATAGTATGCTGTGTAGTTCATGAAGAGCTAAGTGCCCGCTGGGTAGCATGCTGTGAAGGGCTGCAGTGTTCGTGGATCCAAAAGCACAGAGGGCTGATAAATGGCAGCTTCAGTAGAACTATAGACAAACTTCCATTCAGTAGAACTATAGACAAACTTCCATTCAGTAGAACTATAGACAAACTACACATTTCTAGCTCCTGCAGCAGTTAGTTCAGTAGAAACAGGAATTTCAGTAGAACTAACTGCTGCAGGAGCTAGAAATGTGTAGGAAGGAGGAGAGAGGCATGTAACTTACATGGCAGTGGGGATAAGCCATTTCGATTTAAAGTGCAACCCCATTAACACAAAATTCATTTCCTTAGCAGAACATCAAAAGACTTCAGTGCACCTGTCCTTCACTTCTTTTTGACACTTCTGTGCAGCCATAAAAGCTGTCTCCGCAGATTTCGTCTGGATAAAGGCATCTCCTGATGGGAGGCCCTGGTGATCCAATACCATGTGAACCCAGTGAGTTCGAATATCTGTGGAAAACTCCGCCAGAAAGTCCAGAATGTCCTCAATTGTGGCCGCAGAGGGAAGACCTCAAAGGCATATACAGTCTCTAACATTTGTGGGGGGCATAAATTGCTGATGTAGTACTGGAATAATGGGAGGGGTTGGAAGTAGAATGAGAAGGGCCAAGAAGAATCAATTCAGCACCTGCTGAACTTCAGCTGCTGTGCTCCCCAGGAGTTCAATGTATCTTTTACCCAACAAGTCTTTATGTGTCCTCAATGCATTCTGTGCATACTCCTCACAAGCAAAAAAGGACAAAAGCATCCCCTGTTGGCCTACCATCCTGGGCAGACAACAAAGAGGGTGCCTTCCTTCCCCCTGTGATGGGGCAGTGCTGTCCAAAGAAGACCACCACTTCATCAGCTGTGGCCATATGCAATTGTCTCTACATTGCACTTTACTTGGTGTCTCAAAATGAAATTGCAATCTGTTCTCAATAATACATATATTTTTAAAAATCCCACAGGAGTAGCAGCTCAGCATAGTTGTATAGTCAGATTTCTGGCTTTACCACTTATTGGCTATGGGATTTGGGAAACTTGAACTCTTTTGATTATTACTACAATAAAATAATCACCCTTCAAATCTAAAAACAAAACCAAACAGGTTTAGTGGAAGTGAGAGTATGAGAGTAGCAATAATAAGAGGCTGTGGGCAGAGAACGGAATATTGGATTTCAGAGGTGGTGTTGATGACAACCAGCCTTGGACAAGGCAGTTTGTAGCTAAAGTGGCATGAAGGTAAAGGTAAAGGTCATTGTTTGGAGTTGAGGTCAAGGAATTGTGTGGCGGTTATGGTTGTTTATCCACATGATGCCTAACAGAAAATGAGGTGGAGAATAAGACTCAGTTGCAAAGACCTCACTGAATGCAGGTGAATGACTGGGAAGATGGATGGTACCACTCTGGGCTTTCCCAGGACCTCCACCCCTTTCTCCCAGTTCTTGCTAGTTCACATCTACTCCCACTCTAACCTACTCTTCCTTCCAAATAAGAAAATCAGGAAAAAAAGCAAAGAAAAATGCCCTAGGATTTACCAACAGCATCTCACATACACATCTTGGGCACCTACTAAGTGCAATCCACTATAGATAATATAAGGAGGTTAAAACACTCTTCCTGCCCCAATACCTTGTAATATAGGTGAACAGATTAAACATGAATTCAAACACTACATATGGCTATCACTGAAGCGGCATGACATTAAATACTTATATAAAAGACTCTTCCACAAATAGCAAACGTGAAATAAAAGATACTCAACAGATGCTTTTATATATCTCAGCATCATTTCTTACTCTATAATATCTTTCTTCCATGCACACACACATGGAAGCAGTATTCTTAGCTGCTCGACAGGATGGTAGCTGTTTTATGTTGCTCACTGAGGCTCCATTTTCATTCACATCTCAGCTATCCTATCCCCTTACTTCAATCCATCTTTTCTACTTTAAGTGCAAAGTCTGATAAAGGATGGCTCGCCTATAGCTCTCATATCTGAAGCAAAGGAGGCTTTATGCAGATTCTGCCTTTTTATGGATTTTTCTCTGACAATAGAGAGTCAAAACATAGCCGATACCTGCCAGTCTAAGAAGAAAGACAGTTACTTAAAAGCATCTAACCTGCTGTAACTTTAAATATAATCCATGCTACCTTTTTCTACGATGCATCACAATATTTTTTTTCAAAAATCTTTACACATTGTACTAACTTTGAAGAAGGAATAAAAACAGCTACTTTAGAAGCTAGAGATATTCCAGCACTGATCTATTCATAGTGTTTCTACATAGCTGAAGAAGTTTATATCGAGTGGACAAAAATAGTACAGAAGACCCATATTCAGAAAGATTTAGAAAAATCCATCTCTAGAAAGCAGATTAGATGGACTCAAAGACCTCACTGAATGTAGGAGGTAACATAAAACCTCATGTCGGAGCATAAAGGTAGGAGCCAGTCCATGCAGTCAGGAAAAAGTTCTTTTGCCTCCTGGTCTAAATGCTTGCCTTCGCCTGGGTTCAGAGAATGGTCCTGATCATTTGAACTGGTTGTCAATCAAGGTCCCCTTCATTTTCGCTTTCTTGGCTTCCAACTCAGCCTGGGGAGGAAGAAAAGTATATGTCCTGATACATGACATGAAATTCTTTCCTTCCTTATTCTAACTGCCCAAACACAATCCATCCATGCTCATTTAGTATACAAACTAGAATACTGGTTCTAAAGTCATTATGAAACTCTAGCAACTGCTTTCCAACTTTTCTGATGTTATGACACACATAGAGAATGGTAACATTATACGGCGAAGTGGCATAAAAACACAAGGCAAGCAGTGCAGGGGTCCCACAGCCCCAGGACCCCTGAAGGGCCAAGAAAATCAATATCGTGGCACATCAGTATCTTGCTCTTGGCACAACAGGAAGAAAAGTACTGTTCTAGAACAGTGCTACTTGAAGTTGTGTGGTCCATGAATTGTTTGTTATCAGTTCATGCAAGACACGTACACAAATTAAGAGTAAGCATTTAGAAACCTTTACAGTCATTTAATAGAGTAATAAAACAATAAAATAATAAGAATTGAGGTAAATTCATTTTTATTGCATTTTATAAATTATAAATCTGTTCTTGACAAATTGGAAATTAAAAAAAAAAAACAAAGAAAGAAAGCAAGCACTGGCCCTCAGAAAATGTGATAAGCACTGCTCTAAACCACTATGGTAAGGTAAGGAGCTCTCAAGCCCCACCACCTCTGTCACCAAAGATGTGTGACATAGTGACCTCTACAGTCACTATGATAGACTGGTATACCTTTTGATGAGGCAACAGTACAATGATGTCTGACTTAAACGAAATAGTGTAAGTCAATTATTATCAAGAAAACAAAAATGTAGACACCATCATATGTGTGCACACACCATCATAGGTGTGCATGCTGTATGATGAGCTCATGAATAATGCAGAAACTGGTGGTGGTACTGGCACTTTAAGAAGCAGTGACCAGCCCCAATCCTGGTTGCACCAATGTAGCAATACTGTATGCCATCACATCCTGGGAGAGTTCCATGAACCCTGACTTTGAACTCCTGACCTTGAACCACAAGTAGCTGATTAAAATATCATTCTAGTAGGGGCCAGCTAACAAATGCTACCATTTAGGGCCTGGATCCTGTGGTCACTACTCCAGAACAGGGTATACTGACAGTCACAGCCCAGGGTTAGAAATCTGGCAGCCAACCAAACCAGTAACCCCCGAAAGACTTCCTAAAGGATTTCCCTGACTGCTGGAAGGTCTTCCAGACCAAAATATTCAAATAGTCAAGCCCAGCACCTTGCCACCCCAAGCCACTCACCAGCTCTTGCAGCCGCCTTTTGCTCATGCCTTTGCGCTCCAGCTGTTTTTCAATCACTTTGGCATTTTGCGCATACGAGTCAGCAACTTCCCTCTGAGGGAAAAAAATAAGCATCCTTAAGCCAGCAGTCCCACCAATGAGTAACAACAGAGACCTTAAGCAGCAATTTATATACCACTCGAATTATGAAATCATTACTGAAATGGCAGGACTCTGCTCCCTGTCAATTCTTCAGCTTTTCTGTAATCCAGAAGAGTTCAGGTTTCAACCAAAACCATTTAAAAAATAACAGATAACATCTCTCTCTGTAAACAACATTATACGGAATTACCATGTAATTGCCGCTACTGCTAAGGGCAGACTCTTATACCATTAGAGCTGGACTGGAAGGGACCTGAAATCATTGAGCCCAACAGTATCTAAACTGAAGAGGGAAAAGGGATTAACTCCCTAAGTCATCTCAAAAAGACAGTATGAAAAAAAATCACCGATCAAAGTCAACTCCCTGGTTCACATTTTACAGATGGCTCTGAATCCAGGGACATAGGAACTAGCCAGTATCATAGTGTCTTACTGGCAGAGCAAGGTCTACGAGCAAAGTCTCTAATTATTCTGCTACTGGGATGCTCTAGTTCTAGAGCCCCTTTCCCTTCACCACCCCCAGTTCAATTCCCTTGAGAGCAGAAGCACTTACAGCCTCAATCTCCTCCTCCTCTTCATCAATAGTAGACACAGTGACAGAGCTAAACTTGCCCATGTCTTTAGTCCGTTTGGTCATCATCACCTGGAGTTTCAGAAGAAGAATCAGTATAAATCACAGCAAGAGGCTCTGTGAGCTATGTGTCTGTGTGTGTGCGCGTGCATGCCTGGGAGCTGGGGAAGGCAGTTGCTGGGGGGTGACGACACCTACCTCTTTGAGACAGGCTGGCCTATCTAAAAGTGCCAATATGTTTTTTTTTTCATGAGACTGTCTGCTTTATTGTTGTTGTTTATTATTATTATTATTATTATTATTATTATTTTATATTAGTTTCAGGTATACAGTATACTGGTTAGACATTTATGCAATTTATGAAGTGATCACCCCGATTACTCTATCACCCAACTGGCTCTACACACAGTCATTACAATAATATTGACTATATTCCCTATGCTCTACTCTAGTAAAAATGCCAATGTTTTTATTTGCATTATATTTTTCTAACATTTGCTATCAAGAGTTTTTAAAGTATATTTAAAAATTAGCCTGATTCATTCCATTTTTAACTAACTGTTCACACTGGAAAAAGAAATTTGCAAGGAAACAGATGTAAATAAGAACCATACAATTTCTAACTTTACTCACAGGACAGCTGTAGGAAAGAAAAAAAAAACACATTAGTAGATGTTACACTATGTAACACGGATGTTACATAGATGTTACATCTATATAATATGTTACACCTACATAACTGCCTTTCATGGGGATGTGATGCTACATCCCCATAAAGGGCACTTTCTCATGTACTATCATCTTATTTTAAAATTTAGGGCTAAACCCATAGCTATATTTAACCAGTCTGTCTCCTTCAATGATAATTACCTTTTTAGGAGGCTCTTGCTTCTGAGTATATATATTCGTTTTCCCAAAACCCTGGCCAAACTTGACTACTGCTCCATCCACAATGAAGGTCACAGGAGCATTCTTCGGCTGGGACTGGTAGAAGAGTGGAAGTCCACACCTGGGAACAGCAGAGTGAATCTCTGGGAGGCCTCAGAATCCAGATCCCCAAAACAGTGATTTGCAAAGTGTGCTCAGACTCCGGAAATATTTTTTTTTCTGTGTGTGGCATAAACTAATGATGAGCTCTTCCCAGTGTTTCCCAATACTACTCAGTAAAAATCACTGAAGGTACTTGTTAAAATTGCTGATCAAATGTCTAGGCCCCTCCCCCAGAAGATCTGGTTCAGCAAATCTGGGGGGTGCGGCCTGGGAATCTGTCATCAGACAAGTTTAGTAAACATTGGCTCCTGCTACTAGTTTCTTTCCAATCAAAACTGTTACCCTTCTTCTCAGGTGCCTGGGTAACTATTTGCAGAGTTTGCCTATTTTTGTTTTGTTTTTGCAGTGTCAAGAGGGAGTATAAAGGCTCGAATGCAACAGTTGGCACACGAATTACCGTAGTAATTGCCTTACTTTCTTTGGCTGGTCATTTTTATTACTTTTCCAGCTAAATGAAAGAGACTCATAAGATCTGATAAAACCAATTTAATGAATCCAGTGAGGCTGTGAACTAAAATGCCTTCTTAGCCATTTCCGTGCTTTAATTCTCCTAGTCTGAGTCTTCTGAGAACCAATATGTAACTGTAGTTACATCAATGAGATTAAACTTACTATAGTTTAATATTCTATTAACCTAAAGCTGGAAATATATATGTTTAATGCTGAATATAATTCAGCATTAAATAAAATTCCGGGGTTTGTGATCCTAAAATAGGCTTGGATTAAATTACACTAATTACACTGTCACATTTACCATATGACCCAGCAATTTCACTCCAAGAGAAAACAAATGTTCCCACCAAGATTTATACTAGAATGTTCACAGAAACCTTATTTGTAATAGCCAAAACTATTAACAAGACAAATGCCCTTCAATGAGTGAATGGTGAAACAAACTGTGGTGCAATGGAATACTACTCAGTAATAAAGGGGAACAAATTACTGATGTACATAACGATTTGGATGCATCCCAAAAGACATTACGCTAAGTGAAAGAAACCAGACGTAACAGATGCATATTCTATGTAGTAGAACACATATTGTAGAACTTATAGGAAATTTTAGAAAAGGTGAAACGATCGTAATAGAAGGCAGATCTGTGATTGCCAGGGGAGAGGAGTCAGGAAGGGGACCTGACTGCAAAGGGCACATGGGGTACTGGGAATGTGCTATATCATGGTCGTGGTGGTGTGACATGACTGTATGCTTTGGTCAAAATTTGGGGAAATTTTATTAATTTTATTAATTTAAAAAATTATGTTAAAAAAATACCCATTTTTGTGGCCAGCTGATTAGAGATGTAACTTCGATTAGTCTTTTCGAGAAGCATATTGGTATTGGGGTAGTTGAAGTTTGAAGGCAGTTGAGATTATAAGGCTAAAGATACAATAGAGAACTGTACCCAAATAATTCTGTTCCTAACACGTTATTGCCTCTACTTGCTTACTCAGAGGAACCCACACTGTTAACACTTACTTTGCACATTTCTTCCTGTACTGTCGTTCAATGCCTTCAGGTCTGCACAGAAAATGGAAGTTAAAGAAAAAGTTATGAACAAATCTCATAACCTATCAACCACACTATCTCATTTCTTTAAATTCTAAAAGGAACTTTCAAAAGTTTCATTTCATAGATCAACTAGTTATTAAGCATGCATTAATTTTAAAGCATTCTATCCTTCCATAAATATTTACTGAACCCCTAATAGGGGTCAGGCATCTCCCTGACAGAGGAGAAAGAGAAGCATTAGTTATTATAGTCACAGCAGCAGTCACAGTTGCAGTAATAACAATAACAACAATAGTGGCAACCATTTGTATAGCTTTTACCATATGCCAGGAGCTGTTCTAAAGTGGACATGTATTAACTAATTTAATCCTTACATCAACCCTGTAGGTAGGTCATATCAGCATCCTCATTTTACAGATGAGACCTCTTAAGTATAAAGCACTTACATGATTTGCCCAAGGTCATAGAGTTAGTGAGTAGAATAGGTTGAATTCAAGCCTAGGTCGTCAAGCTCAAGAGCCCACACAACACCAATTTAGATAACCAACTCTTCCGCTCATCCTGTTGCTTAACAAAAGCCTGGGACTCATCCTTGATTCTTCGCTTTCCCTCATCTCCCACACTGACCTTATTAGCAATCCTGTGGATTTTCTCTCAAAAAAAAGAAAAAAAGATTTTGAACTGTCTACTTTTCTCCACCTTCCTACCACCATCTTAGCTCAGTGTCTCTTCCCTGGACTATTGTCACAGCTTCCTGACTGGTCTCCTCACTTTCCCTCCCCTTGTTTGTTTCAATTTTTTAATAAGCAATATGTGCACACGGTATACATAGAGTATAAAATGAGAAGTAAATATACTCCCCAGTTGTCCTCCACTCACCCAGTTCTCTTCCCCAGAGGCAAATAGTGTTTCTGGTTTCTGTTCCTCCCAGAGGTAGATAACACAAGCAAAGAATCCTTATTGGTATATAGAGAAAATATATATTTTCCTTTCCTTTTGAGACAAGTATAACATACCTTATACTGTTCTCTACCTATCTGTTCACTTAAAAATATATTTTGGTTAAAAAAATATATATGTGATCCTTCCCCATCACTGACAAAGAGCTGCCTCATTCTTTACAAGGTCTGTATTGTCTTCCCTTGTATGGATGAACCAAAATGCCTCTTACTTGTTGGGATTAATTCCTAGAAGTGTATCCATTTTAAATTCTGATATAGACACTCTGCCAAATTATTCTCTAGAGAAGTTGAGCCAATTTACACTCCCACCACCAATGTGAGAGTTCCTGTTTCCCTACAGTCTCACCAACACAATATGTTATTAAAAGACACTATTGCCAATCTGGCACATGAAAAATGTGATCTCATAATTTGTATTTCTTTTTTTAAAGAGTGAAGTTAGGTACCTTTTCATATTATATTTTCTTTCTTTTTTTGGTGGGGTAAACTGTCAGTTCCTACCCTTTGACTACTAAGCTGTCTTTTTATTGTGTGTTAAGGACACTCGCAAATGTTAAAGAGCCTTGCAAATATTTCTTCCCAAGTCTGATATTTCTCTTTGATGGGTTCCCTTTGTTTGGTCAAATCAATACTCTGTGTGTGTGTGTGGTGTGTGTGTGTGAGAGAGAGAGAGAGTAGAAAGTGAGAGAGAGTAGCAGACAGAAAGAGAGAGAGAGAGACAGAGACAGAGACAGAGACAGAGACAGAGAGAAACAGAGAGACAGAGACTGACTTAGTTAGGCCTTCTCCATTCTAAATTCTTATCTAAAATAAAAATCCGACCACTTATTCTAGAATCTGCTTCCACTACTGTCTTACTCCAAATTCTCTAAATAGAATCAACAGTGGCTTCCCAGACATCTAGAATCAAACTCCTTACCATGGCCTACCAGGCAGCAACTGAGCCCATAACTGGGCCCCTGCCTCATCTCATACATTCCTTCCCTCTCTCACTATGCACTAGCCACACCAGTCTTCCTTCTGTTCTTTGAAACAAGTGCTTTCCCACCCTCTGACCTTTCACACACGCTCTTCTCTATGCCTGGAATGCTCTTACCACTTTGCTACAGCTGTCTCATTTTTGCCTTTTTTGGTCTCAGTTTAAATATCACCTAGCCATAGAGGACTTCCTTGACCACCTTTTCTAAGAGGTTCTCATGTCATTCTCTGTATGAGACCTTTGTTTCATTCATATGAACTTCCATAATCAACATTATTTTCTTTTTCTGTCATCCCACTAGATGATAAGGTCCATGAGATCAGAAATCAGTGGAGACCATGCCTGTCTGTCTCGCCACTCTATCTCCAAAGCTGAACAAAGTACTGGAAACAAAATAGACATGCAATAAACAGATTGAATGAATTATTTTCAGAATTCAGTTTAGTGAGGAAAATTATAACCATGGAGGTAAGTTCTTAAATAGAGGAATGTATACAGTGTAATGGGAATACAGAGGTCAGAGCCACCAATCTGTCTGAGGCAATTATGGAAGGCTTCATGAGGAGGTAATGTTTAAGCTGAAAGTCCTGATAGAAAATGGTATTTCGGGTAGAGGGAATACTATGTACAAAGGCAAACAGCACAACATATTCAGAGAATTACAAACAGTCTGTTTCTAGTCCTTGAAAAATCAAAGGAGTACTACAGATTTTACAGACATAAAAAAGATTTCAAGATTATATTAAGAACAATTGTACACCAACGAATTAGATAACCTAGATGAAATGGACAAATTCTACAATGACGGAATGACACAAACTACCAAAACTCACTAGAAAAGAAATAGAAAACCTGAATAAAGCACAAGCAATCAAAGAAAAAAAAATACATAAACGGGACTTGATTAAAATTTAAAAACTTTTGTGCTTCCAGGAGAGGCAACCCACATAATGAGAGGAAATATAGTGGTGCTGCTTTGGATATAACTCCAAAGTCTGTGCTCTCCACCAATTTTAACACTGTTCCTCTCTGCTTACAAGTATTCCTCATGTCAAATGTGCTCCCATTTGCTAATATCGCTGGACTAGGGCACTCACAATATCTTTCATTCTGTGTATCCCATTTGGTTCTTACTGGGATTCTAAATTTAACCTCAACCTGAAAGGAAAGATTCACCATGAGGCTGGCTTCTAAATCCTGAAGTCAGCCAATCTAATAAGCTGGAGCTTTTAAAGAACAAGAATATCAGATAAAGGGGGCTGTATATTTCCCAATGAGTTTATCTTCAAATATCTATGACAAATGGGATTTTGTCAAATTTATAAAAATTAGATCTATTCCTAACTATGTGCCAAGAATCAAGCAAGGTGTCCTAAGGGTTTCAGAAGTAAAAGGAAGGGTTCTTACTCTCAAAAAGTTTATCTTTTTGAGATACTAAGACTCTAATGTAAATGAGACAAGGCTTTTAAGTGGTATGATTATTAAAAAGTGATATGAGCTAGATATTTAGAATAATTGACCTTGGTTGTCTTTCCTACCCTTAATCTCTAGGAATATATGCAATAGAGAAGGCCGAGAATAAAACAAAACATTCTCCTTGGTTGTAGCAGACGGCCTCTAAGATGGCTCCCAATGATCCTTGCTCCCTGGTATTGACACCCTTGCACAGTCCCCTCCCACAATGAATAGGGCTGACCTGTGACACTAATAGGACACTGCAGAAATGACAGTGTGTGATTTCTGAGTCTGGGACATAAAAGACATTGTGGCTTCCACCTTTCTCTCTCTTAGTATACGCACGCTGTGGGAAGCCAGCTGTCATGTCACGAGGACACCCAAACAGCCCATGGAAGATCCCTGTGGTAAGGAACCAAGGCTGCTCCCCAACAGTTAGCATTCCTCTGTCAACCATGCAAGTGAGCCACCTTGGAAGTGGAACCTCCAGCCCCAATCAAGACTTTGCCCATGGTCAATCTATTAACCACAGCCTCAAGAGAGACGAGAACCAGCCAGTTAAGCTGCTCTTGAATTCCTGACCCACAGAAACTATGAGATGATAAATGTTGTTGGTTGTTCAAAAAAAAAAAATCAAGCATGTACCAGCAGATGAGGATGAACAGGCATGCCAGGGCCAGATCACAGAGAGCCTTCAGGCTTAGATTTTTACCCTGATAACAAAGATTTTAAAAATTGTGCTCCACAATGACCCCTAAATGAAACTGGATAGGGGAAGGGAAAGCGTCCTTAATAGGTTGTGCTCAACTCTTCCCCAAACAGAGCAGCTTACTGCTTACTTACACTTCTGGGTAAGAATGTTATTTGAAGAAAGGATTCATTGTCTAAAAATGTTTGAAAGGCATGGCTGTAGGTCATGAAGACTCCCTGAAAGATTTGAAAAGATTGACATAATGTGCATTTGAGATCATTCAGGCAGTAGATAATAGACTAAAGGAGAGTCAAACTAGAGGCAAAAAGACCAGGAAAGAGGCCACTTCAACAGCCCAAGCAAGGGATGCTGGGTACTGGAATGATGGCAGTGTAGCAGGGTGAACATGAAGAGGTAGCCACAAGAGAGATTAGAAGGTAGAACTGATAGTACATGGTAAATGACTGGACGTGTAAAAGGAGTGGTGGGGGTAGCGATGGATGAGACAAAGAGAAGACTGGCTCCAGATTTCTGCTTCGGGCCACTGCATGAATGGTGGTGTCACCTGGTAGGAGGAGGAAAAAGAAGGAATTGCGTTTGGCTGATAGTTACAGAGACCTGGCTACAGTGGCTTCGGCATCAGTCTGTTCTCATATAAAAGAAGTCTACAGGAAGATGGCTCCCGGCAATGGTTGAGACCTAAGGAAAGCATGGCAAAAGCTCTACAGTTCTTGTGGCCTTTCTTTCCTAGTCCCAGGATGGCTGCTGGTGCTCTAATCATCAAGTCCCTTTTCCAAAAAGCAGAAAGAAATAAGAAGAGCAAAAAGGGCTTTCCTTGGAAGCCCTGCTCAACAATTTCTACTTCCATCTCTTTTATTTGGCAAAAGTTAAGGCACATTCAGAATCTAAGGGTTTTTGTTTTTTTTTTTATGGGGAGGGCTGAAATATGTGCCCTAACTTTACAGACACTAGTATAAAGGCAGGTATAAAAGAAGAGTGTTGGAGTGGTGCTGAGTGAAACAATTTATGGTATTTTCCACATTAGAGAAATGATGAGTTTGGCCTTAGTCATGTTGGATCTGAGGTAGAACATCAGGTGAAGAAGGTAGAGTAGGCAGTTAGATATACAGTTCTGGGCACAGGAGAGAAATGTAGACAGATCTAGATTTTATGAGTCATCATCATATAAGTGTAACAGTGCAACTGATGCTATGAAACATGGAGAGAATGTCCAAGGACAGTATAAAGAGAAAGGAGATAAAATCAAGAGCCCTGGAGAATACCAACATTTAAGGGACAGGCAGAAGAATCCAGAAGACTGAGAAAGCCAAAGAAGCAGAAGGCGATTCACAAGAACAGCTTCACAGAAATCAAGGAAGGAGACAGCATGGAGCATGGCTTGGGCAACAAAGATATGTTTGGAGAGATATGTAAAGAGACAAAAGCACCCACTGGATTTGCCACTGGGGAAGTGGTGGATGAGGGAATGAAGGGACTAGGGGACAACAGTGTCAAGGAGAGGTACTTTAGAATGGAGAGACTTGGAAGTGGAAAGTGATGGGCTCCAGGGCCTGCGTTGGGCAAACTGCCATATTTTCAGTAATTGGTGCTCCCACACTCAGCTGGCTATAAAAGAGGAAAGGTAAGAGCAGACTGAAATTCTGCTCTGGACAGCAGCGGGGCACACTAGAGCGGGACTTTGGAAAGACTGTTCATGATTACAGCAGGAACTTTGTCGAGCAAAGGGAGAGTTTACCATACCTATTTGTTGGTAAACTCTAAGAACTCTGTGGCCCAACGGAGTCACCGGGCCAGAGGCCACTGGCCTGGGCAATACCCAGCACTAAGGCTGAGCCTGATACTGGCTCACTTCCAGGATCAGGCTGACTGGATTGCAGGGTTTCTAGTTCAGCCTAGGACCACACAGTTTTCTGGCCTAGAGCTGAGGGCATCAGCCCTATAGTGCCATAGGAGTCTATGGCTCAGTTGTGTTGCTACTTTCTGTATTAACAGAATAATATATATTCATTTAATATATAGTATGTAATACTATTATATATAATTATATACAATTATATTATGTAACATATGTAATAACATATATTACATAAGTATATAATAACTATTTTACTGATCCTAAAGATAGTCAGTTAATACTTTTTAAAATCAGAAACCTAAATAAAGATTAATGGAGGGGGAAAAAGCACGAGAGGATGGATTAGCTTTAGATAGGGTATGTTATTTATAAACCCTCCTATGTACCATAATACAGTGTTTCCCAGATGTTTCCTGGAGGGCCTTCCTTTGTGAATTTCATAAGTTTTGTTTTATTTTATTTTTTTTTAATTAAAATTATTGGGGCGACATTGGTTAATGAAATCATATAGGTTTCGTGGCCAAGATGTGGAAACAACTGAAGCATCCTTCGATAGATGATTGGATAAAGAAGATGTGATACATATATACAGTGGAATATTATTCAGCCATAAGAAGAGATGAAATATTGCCATTTGTGACAACATGGGTGGATCTTGAGATTATCATGCTAAGCTAAATAAGTCAGACAGAAAAGTTGAGAATCATAAGTTTTATTATAATCTACGCCCCTGGTTGTATCTTGTATATGACCAATTTTCCCTTCAACAGCACAATTCAAGGAGCTCGGTTGTCACAATTATGCTTGATGCCTGATTGGCTACTGAATGTCACCTAGCAGTGATTTCTAACTCTTTTCATTAGTGTGGGCTTATAACAGTTTAGTTGCTTAAATGAACATAGCTAGATGCCAGCCTGTGGCTTTTTCTGGTTCAACATTAAAATGTAAGCTCCCGAAGTGCAGGGTTCTTTGCTTGTTTACTAGTTGTACTGGGTTGGATAGTGCCCCTTAAAAAGTCATGTCTAGGAACCTCAGAATGTGACCTTATTTGAAAAGAAGGTTGTTGCAGATATAATTAGTTAAGAGGAAGTCATGAAGATGAGTAGAATGTGCCCTTAATCCAGTGTGAACGGTGTCCTTATAAGAAGAAACACAGGGACAGAGACACAGGGAGAAGGGCCATATGATGATACAGACAGGGATGACAGTGATGCATCTATAAGCCAAGAAACACCAAGGATCGCCGGCAAACACAAGAAGCTAGGAAGAGGCGAGGAAGGCTCCTCCCCTAGAACCCTGAGAGAGAGCATGGCCCTGATGACACCTTAATTTCAGACTTCTAGGCATTAGAACTGTGAGAATTAATTTCTGTTGTTTTAAGCCACCCAGTTTAGCAAACTAATATATGAAAATATCCTAGACTTCTAGGATAGTACCTGGCACATGGTAGGAGACCAATAAATGAATTATTTGCTGAATGAATGGATGGGCTTTTTAATTCCCTAGGACTGACCTCTCTGTGGCATTTGGCACCTGTTGATGACCACCCTACACACACACACACACACACACACACACGACGCTACATTACACAGACACACACACACACACCACACACACGACACACACATTTTTGAAACTCTGTCCTCCCCTGTTTTCCACATCACCAGATTCTCCTTGTTCTGTTCCAATTATTTTGTCTGCTTTTTAAATGTCAGTGTTTCCTAGGATTGTATCTTCAGTCCTCTCTTCTTCTTGTTCCACACTATTTCTATGTAATTTTATCCCTTCCCAGGTTTCAATTCCTCCTGTATACCAACAACTTCCAAATCTAAAAAGAGATGGCTATTGCCTACGGATAAGGTCTAAACTCATCCACTTCAGCATTTTACTCTGTCCTGACAACGGGAGGCATGAACCTCTTCTGGTAGAGTGATCTGGGCTCTAGCCACAAAGGACTACTCAAATTTCCCAAGTGCGCCAACCATATTGATGCTTTAAACGCTTCCATATTCCCTCCATCTTGAATGTTCCTCATTCCCCTCATCTACTTTGTGAAATCCTAGTTCAAGGCCAAACACAAATGCCACCATCTATTTCTACCTTTCTTGACCACCACTTGGGCAAGACAGAGCCACTTCTATCTGTTTTGTTCACCACACCAGCATTTTATCGTATTACAATAGGTAGCCTATTCCCTTACTGAGCCATGAGCTCTTTAATGGTAAGGACAGTGTTTTATTCATCTTCACAGATAGAGTGCCTAGCTCAGTGCCTGCACATAGTGTGTTCCAGGAGATTATAAATTGAATGAACTCATTCTACTTGGAAAAAAAAAAACAAACTACAGCTCTCAAATGGCAATAGAATTACTTCTAAGCACCATTTCAACAAAACACAATAAAAGATACAGTTGCATTAACAGAAGTTAGAGATTTACCACAAACATCAAAGTATTGGGCCCAAATGGATGACTTGTCCCACACTAGATGGGGTGTTTATAGTCCTCAGAACTAGACCCCAACACAATAAGGAAATCCTAGACAGAAAACATCAACCTCTTACCTGCGAAGATACATAGTTTCCTCATCTTCTGTGTTACAAAACTTGTGGGCGTGTTTAGCAGCATCGATCACCCGGGACCGATCCCGGGGCCTCATGGGCAATTTCTCCAACTGACAGTCTGAAGGAATAGAGAAGTATTTGGTTACTAGAGCCACTGAAAAATATCTTGAGGCAATCAGAAGTTTTCAGTGGTGCTGCTAACTATGCAATTTTTACTATAATTACTTTGCTTATTGAGGCCTATTATTGAATTTTCCAACTAAAAATGACTTGGTGTCAGAAGACCTGAATTTTAGTCCCAACTCTGTTACTACCCTGGTGGTTTTTGGCAGATCACTTTCTCATTTTGGAGTCTTTTTCTTTATTTGAAAAAATGAATAGATTATATTATCCCAAAAGTCCTTCTCAGCACTGCAATTCAAGTTTTCTATGAGTATTTCTGTGATTCGAGTGTCATGGTACACTTGGTTTGTGTTATAATATAATGCATTAGAATCAGAAGAGACAATCAAGTGTCCTCCAATGCCTTTGAGGAAAGCATTGGGAAAAGTGGATAAATGCTTAGAAAAGGAGAGAGAGGGGAAGTGGTATCCTATATATAGTATGCAAATGGCCCACCCCAGTTAGAGGAGCTTTAATCTGAAAACGATGAAAACATACAGGAAAAAAAAATAGGTACAATTATGAAGCACATGGAAAATTGATATAATGCAAATTAAGTACCTAAAAGGTCACAGAGAAGTCAAGTGATCAGACTATTTCAAGATTAATGGAGGAGGTGGAGAAGCAGTTTGCATGTTAGCTCATTATTCTTCACATCAACTTGTTGGAGTAGACATTTAGTATTCCTATTTTTAGATGAGGGAATCGAGGCTTAGAAAGGATAAGAGAGCTTCTGCACATTTAATAAGCAGAACAAGAATTCAGACCCAACCCTAGGTAATCAAAAGAAAATCTGTTTATTCAATAAATACACTAGTGTCCTGGCACAGTTCCAACATTGTGCTGGAGATTCAGCAAAGAATAAAGCAAAGTCCCTGACCTGATGACCTGAGCAAGGGATCATGAAGTCTAGCAGTGGAAGCAGAAAACTTTAAAATAAGAATTATGTACTATGATCTTGGATAATGATAAGTACTAATAAAAAATTTAGGCAGGATATTAAGAGGAGGAACAGTGATCTCAGATAGTGATAAATGCTACCAAGAAAAATCAGGCAGGGTAGGAGGACAAAGAGTGACAGGGGTGCTATTTTACATAAGGTAGCCAGGGAAGAGTTTTCTAAGGAAGTACCATTCCAGCAGAGACCTGAATAAAGTAAGGAAGCATTGGGGGAAGAGTGGTCGAGGCAGAGGAAATACCATTTCCTCTGCAGGAACATTTTAACATGATGGAGAAATATCAAGAAGGCCACTGTGGCTGGAGTGCAGTGAGCAAAGGGAAGGGTGTTAGGAGATGAAGTCTGAAAGGTAGCTGGGGGTCTGGTCATGCATGGTCTTGGTATGGACTTTGGTTTTATTCTCGATGTCATAGGAAAACACCGCTTTGAAACAGGGCTCTGGCTGCTGTGTGGAAAATAGACCACTGAGGACAAAGAGTGGAGAACAAGAGATTATTGTGGCAATTCAGGTGAGGCATGATGGTGTCTTGGACTTGAGTGGTAGAAATGGAGGTGGTAAGAAGTATGCAGATTCTGGATAGATTTTCAAGGAAGCAACTGCAGAATTTGTTGATGGACTGGATGAATGTAAGGTATAAGAAAGAGAGGTTTCGAGAACGATTCTGAGATACTGGGTAAATAGTGGTACCACTGACTGCAATAGGGAAGACTGAGGGGAACAGTGGAAAGCAGGGAGCAGGGAATCATGAAGTCAATTTGAACATGAGCTCTTTGAGAGGCCCATTAGACTTCCAAGTGGAGACATGGAATAGACAGCTGGAGTATGAGGAGAGGTGCAGGTTAAAGATGGGGAGTCATTAGTATACAGATGGTATTTAGGGCTTGGGAATGGTTTAGATCACTTAGGAAGTGAGTACAATTTGAGAACAGGTGAGAGGACTGAGCCCTAGGGCCTTGCAATGCCTAAAAGTTTGAGACAGAAAAAGGAACCAGACACTGAGAAGGGGCAAAATCGAGGTAGGAGGAATATCAGGAGAGCGTGGAGTCTTGGAAGCAAATGAAGAATGTTTCAAGAAGGATGGAGTGTTCATCTCTGTCAAATGCCACTGAGATGAAGACTAAAATGAGCATTGATTGACCACTGGAAGTGGTAATATGTTCAGTTATTAACCTTGACACATGTGGTTTAGATGGTGAGGCGGGAAAGAAAGCCTGTCTGAAGCGAGGTCAAGAGGGAATGGGAAGGGAGGATACACAAACAGCTAACGTGGGCAACCCTTTCTAGAAGTTTTGCTATTAAAAAAGCAAAGAAATAAGATTATAACTGGAGGAGAATGTAGAGTCAAGGAAGAGTCTTTAAGATAAGAGCTATTACTGTATCTGGAAGTTGAGTGGGTGGAGGGGAAGATACTGTAGTTTTATTTTTTCTGAAAGAGGAATTCAGTTGTGAGGGAGGTCTGGATACAAAGTTACAAGGTTAAACAGAAAACAGAAAAGCTGCCCTGTAGTGTAGCCAGGACGTGTAGGGAGGATTTTGACGCAGAGGGAAAGTCCACCAACCTTCAAAGAGACGTGGCTTCCAGATCACAGCCAGAGAGAATTCGCACTCGAGAACCCCAAGTTTCGCTGCTTGCAAACTCACCCCAGTTCCCGGCTACTCACCCAGCACCAGGACCATCTGGCCGCACAAACAGTAGTAGACGTGGAGGGGCTTCTCGCCGTCGTCATACTCCTCCCGATCCCGGGTGTCAGAGCACACAACCGATCGGGACACAACTTTAGGCATGGTTCAAAGGAGAGGCCCACAAACTCCACGCCAAAAATAAGGGTTGCGCCTAAATGACGTAATAGCCCTGCGCCAAGCCTTTTCCCTACGTTAACTCTGGTCACGTGTCAGTAGTAGTCATGTGGACTTCCGGGAGGTTCCATTAAGCTAAAATGCTCAGGGGCGGTCCAGAGCAGAACCTCTTTTGCCTTGGCCTAAGTTAGCTGGGACTGCTTGATTCGGGACACTCTTAATATTATTTAAATTATTCATTTATACATCTATACATGTATGCATGTGTATATGCATATATATACATATATAAAACCAAATATAACTAAGGAATATATATATATTATACACATTATAGGTTTAGTGCATTTTTAAATGTGCCTCTGATTTTAATGGCTGTATTCAGGATGAGTACCAAATAGAGACATTTTTTTAAAGCTGAGATATAATTCGCATGACATAAAATTCACCCTTTAAAGTGTATAATTCAGTGGTTTTTAGTATATTCACAAAGTTGTATAATCACTACCACTATCTAATTTCAGAGCATTTTTATCATCTCCCCGCAAAATCCCAGAACCTTAGCAGTCAATTCCCACCTCTTTCTCAGCCCCTGGCAACCCCTAATCTACTTTCTGTTTCTATGGATTTTCATCTTCCGGACATTTCATATGCATGAAATCATGCACTATGTGGTTGTTGGTATATGGCTTCTTTCACTTAACTTCACTTAACTTCTTTCACTTAACTTCACTTAACTTCTTTGACGGTCCATCAGTGTTATAGTGTGAATCAATAAAAAGTAATAAATCAGTAAAAAGGAACTTCAATTTTTTTTATAGCTGAATAATGTTTTGTTACATGGATATAACACATTTTGTTTAGTCGTTCATCAGTTGATGGACATTTGGGTTGTTTCCACTTCTTGAATGTAATGACCAACACTACTATGAATGTTGGCGTACAAGTTTTTGAGGACATATGTTTTTTGTTCTCTTGGGTGTATATATTTAAGAGTAGAATTGCTGGGTCATATGATAACTTAATGATTAATCTTTTGAGGAACTGCCAAGAGTGTTTTCCAAAGCTGCTTTACCATTTTTATATTCCCATCAGGAATCTATGTGTGTGTAAAGGGGGGTTTCTGATTTCGTCACGTCCTCACCAATAATTATTTTTGTCTGTCTTTTTGATCATGGCCATCCTGGTGGGTGTGAAGGAGTATCTCTTTGTTCTTTTGATTCACCTTTCCCTGCTGGCTTATGATGTTGAGCACTTTTTCACATGTTATTTGTCATTTATATATCTTTTTTGGAGAAATGTCTAGTCAAATCCTTTCCCCATTTTTAATTGGGTTATTTGTTATTTTATTGTCGAGTTCTAAGAGTTGTTATACCTTCTGGATACTAGACCCTAATCAAGTAAATGATTTGCAATAGAGGCATCTTAATGATCCTGTTTGCCACAGGAATAAGGGAATATCTTCCACCCTTCCTTTCTCCAACTCAGAAACTCTCCCAGAATGCTCTTTGTGGAGGACAGGATCCTAAAGCCACCCAGAATAAGGACATTAAGACAGTTTACATTGAATAACTTCAATAATCCAGATGATGACACCAAAATAGTGGGTTTTTAACAGAGAACTTACTGAATATAGCAAGAGCTTATGACTAGAAAATTGACAGGTTACCTGGAAGAAGTGTAATGTTCAAGATACACAAGATATAAACCAATGGGAATTTAAAGCAATCTGCTAGCCCTCGAACGAACATGAGTTAAATAAAGTATAAAAGAAATATCAGTGCAAGACTTAAAGAATCACAGTGTTTGCTCCTTAGGTCTTTGTCCAATGTCATCCCTTTGATTCTGTTATTCAGTATTTATTGATTTCGTACTGCATGTCAGGCACTGTGCTATATACTGGTTGTGTAGTGATCAATTATAAATAGTCTTCCCCCCTCATGTGGTATAGTCTAGTGCAGGGGTGGGTAAACTTTTTCTGTAAAGGGCCAGAGAGTAATTAATTTAGGCTTTGAGGGCCAAGAGGTAAAATCAAGAACATTATGTAGGTGCTTATATAACAAGAGAGAAAACAAGTTTCCACAAATGTTTTATTGATGAAGTTCAAAATATAATCATAATTGAGTATAATTTTTGGAAATACAGGCCCGCTAATGGGAAGAATGGCATTCTTTGATAGAGGTGGATAACATTTCACTTAATTAGGGTTCAAAATGAGTGTCCTCTATCATCAAAATCAGTTGCAATCTCAACATACATTTAAAAGTTTTTAAGTTGCTTCATATCTGGTCAAGTTGAGATTTTTAAGAATATTAAATTTGTAATAAAAGTTTACAATTTGATTTTTTTCAAGAGTCACCAAACTCCAAGCACGTGTTAGTAAAGGTCTTAAATAATTTTTAAAAATCAGTTGCAAACATTCATCTGCTAATGCTCATCTGCAATAAGATTTCATGTATTTCATCTCTGAAAAGAAATAAGAAAAGATAGTACTGCCAAATACTGATATCAATCCACAAGGAACTGATTTTAATTGAGCATATTCATCTCTTAGAAGACACTTAGAAAATCCTATTAGATTCTTGATATTTGCCTTTTAGTATGTTATTACATTGCAGAGTAATCACTTCCAATTGAAGTTTAGGTAGAAGCATCTCAAATGCACAAAATGATTTTGAAATTCAGAAATTTCCTTTGCGCTTTGCATCGAGGTCCAAAAACTGACACTGGAACTGTAATTTGAGATCAGAAAATATATCCACTGCAAATTTGTGTGGGAATGCAAATCTTGATTTTTGTTTTAACTTTTTACAGCACAGGAAGTGATTAAAGTAACTTCATGTTACCTTCGATTCAAACAATGTTAGTTGTCATTGAAATGACTTTACTGCAGTACAAGTTTCACATATAAGCGATATTTTGCCTTGTAATTTTAGGTTAAATTCATTAAGTAACATTATCAAGTCTACAGCAAAAGCTAATTTAAAAGACCACTCACATCTACAGCCATGCTACCCTGAACAAGCCCAATCCCGTCTGATCTCGGAAGCTAAGTAGGGTCAGGCCTGGTTAGTACTTGGATGGGAGACCACTTAGGAAGACCAGGTAGAAAAAAAAGGGATTGTAAGCTGACAAGGTCCTTGCAATCTATGAGGTCAACCAAGGGTTGCCTCGCTTAAAAAAAAAAAAAGATTTTTTTAAAGTCCACTCAGCGTTCAAGCAATAGTGATTGAGAGTGGTTCTTCTCATTCAGAAAAATTTCAATCTCAGTCCTATTCAGCTTCTATTTCTGACAAAAATTCTTGAAACTGAGAATGGTTTTGAAACTGACACTGTTGACATTAATGATTGAATAACACAAGATAGATTTAAATATTTTCCTGCAAAGTGCCTGTTGTTCAATAACTCAATAAATAATCATAGGATTTAACCAACTTGCATTTTTCTCAAGCTTTGTACATTTGTCCAACTAAGCCCTTTTCTGTGTCGTACATATTCGTCACATGTTAACAGGCTCTGCTTCAGGTTGTATTGAACTAGTGTTTACTTTGGAAATATTATCATCTGCAGTTGTTCCACAAAGATTACCCATACAGGCCAATTCTTCCAGTACTTTAACCTCAGCATTGACTATGAGTAAACAACAACTGAACAGTATTGGTAACATCTGTGAACTCATCAAGAGTCAAGGAAAACCACTAGAAATCATTTACTCTGTTTTTTAAATGACTAATGATGTTACTTCCAATGTCCTTAGCTCTTCGAGCCACCATTCATGTTGAAAGTCTGATAGTCTTTAAAAA
Organism: Pteropus medius; assembly: GCF_902729225.1. Taxonomy (NCBI): domain Eukaryota; kingdom Metazoa; phylum Chordata; class Mammalia; order Chiroptera; family Pteropodidae; genus Pteropus; species Pteropus medius. Next base: position 396,831 of record NW_024351072.1, on the reverse strand, counting down.
GTTTATTTTCCCCGGACACATTTCCTTGACTTCTACAGTCAAACAGGATTTAATTAACTCACCATCAGTTAATGGTTTTCCTTGCTTGACTAACAAATTAGCCACTCAGAAACTTACTTCGGCTGCAGCTTCATTTTCATTTTTGTGAAGAAGTCTGCTATGATAAGATATTCCATTTTAAACTTTCTAATTTTTCTAACCATTGCTTTCCTGTGAGCTGGGAACATTGCAGTGAGTGCTTAATTTGCTAATGTCCGTGTATATTGTATTCTTTTAGCAATGCTACAGTGTCATTGTGTAATGAACATAATGCTTTGACATCTGATTTGATCGCCGAATAGCCTACACTTAAACGCATGATATTCAAAATCCACTTTTACTTCCTTGTTTTGACATAATATATTCACTTTTAATTTTTAAAACTGCCACAATATTGTGATACACATGGCACTCAAAACACTATTGAGTTATAACTGTATCACTGTGATTTGTAGTTAACTGACCACGTGAAGTGATGAGAGCACCAAATACAGTCTCTGTCACAGCTACTCGACTCTGCCATTGTAGCACAAAAGCAGTCACGAGCAATGCATAAATAAAAGAGCATGTCTGTATCTCAATGAAACTTTATGAGAATTTAAATTTGAATTTTGTATTGTCTTTGTCATGAAATATTATTGAATATTATTCTTCTTTTGATTTTTTTCAACCATTTAAAAATATAGAAAATTATTCTTAGCTTGCTGGCCATAGGGAAAAAAATGGCAGGCTGGATTTAGTTGTAGTTTGCTGGTGGACATGGCTGGTTTGATTGAATTCCCACGTGCAACACTGTAGCCATGTATGCTAGTTTCCTATTGCTGCTGTAACAAACTACTACAAACCTAGTGGCTTAAGAAAACACAAATTTAATATTTTACATTTCTGGAGATCAGAAGTCCAAAATCAATCTCAGTGGTCTAAAGTCAAAATGTCAGCAGCACTGATTGCTCCTAGAGGCTCCCGGGAAGAATCCATTCTTTGCCTCTTCCAGGTCCTAGAGGCTGCCCACATCCCTTGGTTCCTTGGCTGGTGGCTGTATCACTCCAATCTCTGCTTCCATTGTCACATGGCCTTCTTTCTGAATTCAGACTCCTCCTTCCCTCTTACAAGAACTATGTGATCACATCAGGCCCACCCATTTTATATAATCTCCCCATCTCGAAAATCTTAATTTAACCACATCTGCAAAGTTTCTTCTGCCATATAAGGTCATATATTCGCGGATTCCAGAGATTAGGACATAGACGTCTGGGGCTGGGGGCATTATTCAGCCTGCCACACCATTGTCTTTGTTTCCCTTGATTCAGCAATTCAGCCGGTAGTGAAATCCTGTTCATGCCCTAATTTCCCCCATTTCTCTAAGTGTCACTATTTCTCTCTCCTCTCCCTCCTTTCTCTTTTCTCCTTTTCTCCTCCCTTCCCTCTTTCTCCTTTCTCTCCTTTTCTTTCCTTATGTCCTAGGGGCTATAGATGGACAGCATACTACTACTTTTACTGCTAAAAGCACATGCTGTGACAACTGTTGTTTCCTATGTGATTCTCTTGTCTTCTAAGGTTATTGGAGTCCAGAAAGACCGTGTGATTCTATTTTCTGTTGTTTCTTAGTTGCCATTTGTACTAAATTTTATCAGTAGAAGTGGAAACTATAGGAAAAGAAAATTCTTGCCTTCACTGGTTAACAGAAATACAAACTCACAGCCTCATAAGGCCAGAAATGATTGTTTATCTGGTCTCGCTCTCCAACCCAAAATAGTTCAGGAAAATCACAATCTATTCTGCATTTTGAAAGCCTCATCAATGAAATTCCACAATTTCCCTAGTCATATATTCCCATACTTCTCAGTCCTCCATTTAAAAAAATTCTCAAATCCTTGCCTATGGACAATTTGAATTTTTTTTTTTTTACTCTTCCCTGCAGCCACTGCTAATATACTGTAAGCTGCAAAGGACTTCTATTTTCTTGACCCTTGCTCTTGGGGCAGAGGGGATTCTTGGCTGTGAAGATATTATTTCTTCAAGATGTCAAGGTGAGAAGTGGGTAGAAGCACTGCTTGGTCAACTCTGCTATAGTTAGTATGTTGTAGCCTGATAATCGTCTTTGTTAGAGCACATTCTGTGTTGCTGCTTGCCATGACAACCCTGCTTCTGATGAAGAATGTGGGGGGCACAGTGTTCTTATCTTTTTTTTTTAGGTGAGGCAACCCTTGGTTGACCTCACAGATTGCAAAGACCTTGTCAGCTTACAATCCCTTATTTTATTTATTTTATTTTTTAATTTTTTACATTTATAGCACCTGGTCTTCCTAGGCGGTCTCCCATCCAAGTACTAACCAGGCCTGATCCTGCTTAGCTTCCGAAATCAGATGGGATCGGGTTTGTTCAGGGTAGCATGGCCGTAGAGTAGGGGGCACAGTGTTCTTACATTGCAATTCCACTGTGCAGTCAGGATATTCTCCCCATATCCTGGTGCCGTGGGGCTTCCAAATGGCTTTGGTTCAAGCTCCTGAGTTTTCTTAATTGGGTAGTTCAAGGAAAGAACAAAGGAGTTTCAGAAAACATATGAGCCCACAACAAACTCAAATACATCTCTAGCCTTTGATGGCTTTCAGATATTTATATCCAGTGGCAGGAGCTTCCCAATCTCTTTCCTACTCTGCGGTACATTATATGCCGCTTCTCAGTAGGATGTTTTCAACACATCTTTCTTAGGCTCAAACACCTATGAAAAGCTGCCTATCAAGCCTAATTCCTCATCCTTGCATTTGGGGGCATTTAATCAACTTCTGTCACCCTCAGTTTTCCAAGCAGAGGTCTCATCATTCTCTATTAGCCACGTTAATCTGCCCACTATCCCCAGAATGTCCTTATTTGTGCTGTAGCCCTTATAGAAACTGCTTGAGTTCTTCTCTCCCAAGCCCTGCTTTTATCCCTTTTGAACAAAGTTGAAATAGATCTATCCCAGGAAGTTTGTTCTAACCCCACCAGACCAATGAGTCCCCTGCTGTGCAGTCCCTCGGCATTTGTGGATTCGTATGCTTCTGCTATGTATCTCACTGCTGCTCTGACAGTTAGAATTCTAAAACGCCACCCCTCTCCCAAGATTCCTGTTTACTGATGTGCACACACCTTCTTCCAGTTATTCAATCAGATGCAAATCTAGGTTCCACTGTGAGGGAATTTTGCAGTTGTAATTAAGGTCTCAAATTAGATTATTTTAAGATAGGACATTACTTAGGGGTGGGCCTGACCTAATCAGATAGGCCCTTGAAGTGAACTGGGCTCTTCCTGTGAGAGGGATTCGATGGGAAAGAAATTCTCTGTTGCTGGCTCTAAAGATGGAATAGGCCTCGTGACAAAGAACGTGGGAGACCTCTAGGAGCTGAGAATGGTCCCGGCTGGCAGTCAGTGAAGAAATGGAGGCCTTAATCCTACAACTGAGAAGAACTGAACTTGACCAACAGCTTGTGGTAATTTGTTGAGCAGTAATAGAAAACAAATACATTTGCTTTTGTGACTCTTGCTTTTGTTGATTTCATATATGTGTATTAGTGCAAGTTCCTACATGAGAGGAAAAGGTTTTTTAAATTTATTTTTGTACCACCTTCCCGCCACAGTCATAATGTGAGGGTCTTAGGGAGACTTGCCTTAACTGATATGTTGGAGTTAATGGGAGATATAAATCCTTGGCCATGAAGGTACCTGTTGCTAAGCAGCAGCTAGAATAACTACCATTGTCAAGAGTCTCCTGCCTCCCATGGTAGAAACAAATCTCTGCATATCTTATATCTTCTGGACATCTTCACATGGATATTTCACCTGTCCTTAAACTTCAATAAGTCTCTAAACTCCCTCTCCAAAAACCGCCCTTCCTCCTCTATTCTCTAATTCTGTTAATGGCACCTTTAAACCTCCAGTTGGGGCTCTAACCCTTGTTGACTCTTTCCTCTGTCTTGACTTCACATTCAGTCTGTTGCCAAGTCCCCTCTATTCATCTGCTCCTCTCCATTTTTATTATCACTGCCTGGTTTGGAATTTCTCACTTGAAATGCTTCAAGAGTCTCTCTTGTAGCTGCTCTTCTGGGACCAATCTCTAATTTGCACAGCTCTAATTATGTCACTTCTCTGCTCATCCACCTTCCAAGAAATCCATTAGCTTGGCATTCAAAATTCTCCAGGACTTAACCCAAACCTACCTTTCTCATATTTTCGAAAGTTCTTAAATGAGTATTTTGCCTATCTTCTAAGTTATTTGGTGTTGACCTTTAAAAATTATTCTTTACAACTGTTATTGCTTTTGCAGGTCCTCATCCTGTGACTCTTCCCTGCAACCTGCAGGTTTTTTGCACATATCTTCCCGTTACTTTTACTTCAGATCCACTGTCCTTCCAATTCTCTGCAGTCGGACATTCTCAGACCTTGGACCCTTCTGAACATATACCAGGCGCTCAGCTTGTTGAACTGCCAAGGAGAAATGTGGTTCCAGAACCAAATTGTGAGTGTCCAGAGCTAAAACCCTATTCTCACCTTAAGCTCTCATTCCGTCCCTCAGGACACACACCACCATTTATTCTGCTTTGGGGTGATCACCAGCCCAAATGTTGGGACCCTAATCCCGCACATTCATCCCACAGAGAAGGGACCCACAGCCCCCCTACATAGTCGAGGCCGATTTATTCTTTTGATTTGCAGTGATTTCATAACGGGTCACACACATCCCCTCCCAGGTCTCCTGTGTCCGCAGGGGATGTTCACCCTAGAGTTTCCGCTTTCTGAGAACCGCTTTGCTTCCGCCCACTCCCTCCTCCTCTAGTTTGAGATTTCTGTCCTTCTCCCTCAGCCTCAGGGCGCACTTTAAGTGATCTGGTTAAAA
>NW_024351072.1:390470-390817 GCF_902729225.1 Pteropus medius | reverse complement strand
TTTTTTTTTTTTCTCTGTGTTTTAGGCCTGAAGGGACCCCGTTTGAGGATGGTAAGAGAGTTTCTTTGCCTGCCTTTCAGGACAATGGTCATCTGGGGAAAGGGTTCCTAGACATCCTGGAAGTACTTCCTACTTAGGAACCTGCTTCTCCCTAGCTTCTGCCTACGAAAGGCTTGAGTGGAATGCAATACGTGGCAGGTTGTTCTGGCTATTGTCCGCTTGACTAAAACTGCATTTTCTGTTCTTGCTTGCTTCTTTAAAAAAAAAAAAAATCTGGTTAAGGCAATTACTTTTTAAAAGAAGCATATCAGTGATGTTAAGGTCTTTTGAGGTCTGGGCTGTGATCC
>NW_024351072.1:347958-389739 GCF_902729225.1 Pteropus medius | reverse complement strand
TCTCCCATCCAAGTACTAACCAGGCCCGACCCTGCTTAGCTTCCGAGATCAGACGGGATCGGGCTTGTTCAGGGTGGCATGGCCGTAGACTCCTTTGGTAACATCTTGAATGACTGTACTACAATATCACAACCAGGAAATCGACACTAATAGAGTTTTATGTGCACTCAATTGTGGGTGTGTAGCTGTTTTTTGTAAGTTTAATCCATTTAAAAGATGATTAAAAGTATTTGAACTTCTGATTGACATAGTTAATATTTGAGGTATTTTTAAAAAGAAAGATTTCTGTTGTTTTTTTCTCAATGCCTTATCTTCCTTTGTTCATGTAGCATTTTATATATAAATGTATATACACACATGCACATAACTCAATTTGAAGGTGGGAACAAAAACATTTCTGCGGACTACTAAGTACATACTTATGTTGCCGAGTTGGATTGCTTTTTCATGCTAACAGTCCACAAGATATTGTGAGGTAGGTCATTATCAATCAATTCTGAAATTTGTCTCAAATACTGGGATTTTCCTACAAGACTGCAGATAGTCACCTGAATACTTTTAGCTTCCTGTCTGCCTTCATTCCCTGGGTAAATATTATTGCTCTTCAGTGCTGCAATAAAAATAAATGACAGCAGTAGAGAAGTTTTCTAAAGGCATACTACTTTGGTGCAATAAATCATTTGAAGTGATCCATAGCAAGACTTAATTTTCTTCTACTGGATTGGTGCTAGTTATTCCTACCTAAGCTTTATGTGCTGATTAACTGTGCATTTGCTTTAGCCTTAGCAGACTTTGTTTTCATTGGCTTATTTTTCCTTCCTGATTTTATTCAGACTGCTTTATGCTGGGCACAGCTTTATTAATAGTACATCTCTTCACTGGGGGTTGGTTACTTAAATATTTCAAGGGTGCTTTTCTTGTTTTAAGTGGTATGAATTAAAAAGGTATTTAAGGAGTCCATTATCTACCCAGACTTTCCCCCTTGACATTACTGGCTCTATTTTTGATGATGTGTATCTCTTTCCTGACATTTAGTGAAAGGAATTACTCAAGCTAAATAACAGTACCCTTTTCTGATTTGTTCTTTTGAACAGTCTGCTATCCAGGGATGCTTCCTCAGGTGTCTAGAACACTGTGGCTACAAAAATATTTTGACCATTCATTAATACCCCTCACTTACAGTTAGGAAATTTACTGGAAAAAACTGATTAGGGACAAGTGGCATAGTTGATTTTGCTGTTTCCAATGTATTGCATAAATCATCCCTAAAACTACTTTTGCTGCTTCCTTGTAAACCGTTTGTAGTGGAAGTTTCTAGATCAGGCAGGCCCTAGTTAAAGAGATGAAATCTTAAGAAAAAGAATTCTTAAAGGTATTCTGATTTAACTTCACACACTTAAGGAAAAGGAAAATGTTTCCAAGAGCTTAAATACCAAATAAAGCATTAGGGGGTAGGAGCAATGCTCCTTCATCAAAATATTTGAATATGTATGCTGACTACAAAGGCTATGGAATAAAGTATTCTCTATCACATCATCTACAAATTGTTAATAGACACAATAAGATACTAGTATTTGCTTTTCATAATAGAAGTATTTTTAAGAATTTGGGTGTAAGATTTTTTTTAAAAAATGAATCACTTAAAAATCCACTAAGGGTGTTCTTAAGGTAAATAAATCCTATGATGAAGAGTATTTGTGTGTTATCTTAAAAATGAGAATTTTTAATCATAAATTTTTTTTTTTTAAGTATGTGTACTTTTCTTTCTCCTCAGGGGTCACAATCTGATAACCAAGTGGCAGAAAACGTCTGAAGGGGTGTTTTCTTTGGCCAACATAGTATTTTCAAAAATTTGAATTTGTGAATGTCTTTAGCAAAATATACACTCTTTAGTTTAACCGTACCACTTGCTATTGCCACACACCAGCCATTTGACATATTTATATAATTTTTCTGGACCTTACATATAGATGGGTTAATTGATACTTTCCTTACAATGCCTTGGCCTCCTCAGGGAGATGAACAAAATCAGTACAGATTGTGTATGACAATGGTCAGGCTTAAGTTTTTGGTTATTTTAAAGCCTAGCCTTCTAAATATTCAGAGGCTAAGTTCTAGACTTAATTGCATAATATTAATTCTAAGGTTTTAAATTTCTTTAACATTTGTTTTGGATCTCAGAAATTTTCTTGAGGGTTATATTAAAGAGGTTCTGCTTGTTTAATATGGCTAAAAGTATGAAATATTCCCTTTTAAATATGTACTTTGAATAATTTGGTTAAGTCCTATTTTATATTCACGTAGACATAAGCAGGTTGTTTCCCTTCTCAAGATATTAAATGAGCTGCTTTAAAAGACTTGACTCTTCTTTGGTAGTTAGGAAAGCACCTTGTTGAACTTCTGGGCAAGTATTAGATAGCTTAACTCAAGGGTGTTTTGAGAGCCACCAACATAGGTTCTCGAGTTGCATGTAACTGTGAGTGTTTAGGTCAGAAATAAAGTACTATTTAACATTTGAATCCATTAATTGTATATTTATTACTGATAGTGAAGTTTGGATTTGGGGGTTTTGCCACCTTCAGCTGGGTCTCAAGATATAAAACTAGAATTATTAGTATTTGTAGAGCACTTATTTTGTGTCACTGTGCATATTTCCCCTCATTGAAACCTCACAACCATTTTATGTGGCGGATACTATTTTAACCCTATTTTACAGATGAGGAACTTTAAGTTGAGTGGCTTCCTCAAGGTTTCATAACTAGTAAGCAAAGCAAGTATTTGAACCCAGGTCTGTGTGACTGCTAAGTTCCACTTATGCCTGCCTTCTGTGTTGCTTTACCACCTTTAGGTATCGTACTTAATGATGATTTTAATTTAAAGTAACTGGGAGCTCTGTATGCTATTTAATCTGTCTAATTTTAGAGCAATTCCTTGATGATAAATCTCTTACCTATAACTTAATCAGCTTTAACATTGAGTCAAATGTGTTTACACTTGAGATACATAAGGAAACTCAAACTTTTAAACTCTGTAACATTGATTCCCAGTTTTCCTTGTATATTATAATATCAGTAGTATTGAAAAGAATATGATTTATTCCTTGAAAAGGGGAAGATTTATGACCAGGTGGTGATAAAGATGAAGTAAGTTCTGATAGACTATAGCTTGTTTGTCCATTCCAAAATATTTTACTTTTTGTCCTTAGCTATAATACATAGAATCTTCAGATCTGACTTTCAAACAGTTTAGAGAGTAACAATAGTTTGGAGATTATGTGTCTATATGTTGAATTTTAAATTACTTTGAAACTTTGGGATCCCGTGTTCATACCAAGGGCGGCTTTGTTTCCTATAAGCTTGCTGATAGGATGCAAACTTTTGGCATTGTTTTATTGTAACAGATCTAGCAGAATGATTGTAGTCTTCTCTTTTTAACCCCTTAAGTGGTGATAAACCTATTCATGGAAGCAAGAAGGAAATAAATTTCTAAGTCTGAAAGACCCAGTAACAAATTGTACTCTACCCGAAGTGCCGTCTATTGTATTAGAATAAGTAGTTTATTAAGTGGACCATAGGGATATAGTGGAACATGCGCCACCTTATACCAGAGAGTAACTGATTCTTTGTTTACTTGAAGAGATTTCAGTCAGGGAAGAACTAGTTGCCCAATTGTTATCATGGATTTATTAAACCCAATTAAAAATAATATTTCAAAGGAAATAATTTTCCCAAATCACATCTTACAACTCTTGAATGAGATCGTTAGTCCTTTCCTCATAAATAAGTCTATAACCTAGTATGCTTTAGGGCCTCCTGCTACTTTAGTTGACACGTATTCAAGAAAAATAAGTTCATTAGTAGCCTAAACAACCATTGTTAGAAAGATAAATTTGCTGAGACATGAATGTAATCTAATGTGATATTTAAATGATTTCTGCCATTAATTCCCCCCATTAGTGTAAATAATTTTGTTGATTTTATAGTGAAATACCTTGTGAGTCATACTTAAGGGTTTTGGCAGGGACTGTGAAGTTTTCTCTGGCTTACATGCAATTATGTTTTCATCATAGAATTGCTATTATATGAAAAGGAACCAGTGAACACTTTTATACCTATTTCCTTCTATTTAAAAAATAATTTCTTAATTGATTTATACTTCTAGCATTTATTTTTGGACCTTTGTACTCCCATTCTTTCTAGTCCACTTAAAAATCTGGAGCATTTAAAAGATGGCAGCTGATTCAAATAGGCCCTTAAGGTTTTCTAGCTTTCTAAAGGAAGGCCACATTTTGGCTCTAGTGTCTTGTCATTTTAAACACGTCTTCAAAATGTACAGTGGCTAAAGTTATCCTGCACAGTAATTTTGAGTTTAAGATGGCTGTATTTAAGTTTGGAGGAGAATAGTGGGAAAAATGTAAAACAAATCACCTTTGGGTGGTGGTTCTTACAATATCTGTCCATTTATTGGGGTTTCCCTATGTCTTTGTATTATTTTCATTTAACACTTTAAAAAATCACATAGCATTAAAAACAAAGTGATAAATATGTTTTCTTAAACCTGTCTTTTCTAACTATAGGAACATTTAAGCTTACAATAGAATTCACTGAAGAATATCCAAATAAACCACCTACGGTTAGATTTGTCTCTAAGATGTTTCATCCGAATGGCAAGTATCACTTTTAATACAATATTTTAAACTGCTGCACTGTTTATTAGGGAGGCAGTCCACATTTCTTCTAGATTTGTCTGTAGTACCTGTATATTGTTTAGGCATCCTGCTATTTCCTGAAAACTGAACTTGTTCCTGGTGGTCTATTGCTGCCTTGAGCTCTAGTCCTAGGAGTGAAGCAGTGAAGCTACTTTGCCTTTGCTTGGAGTCTGAGAGCCTGCCGGTTTTGATGACCTTTATCATTTACTTATTAAACAAAAATAAGGATGCTTTTGAGGTTTCCTTTTAATGTTAGGCCAGATTGGGGTAGTCTTGTGCTGTAATTATTTTCACTAGTGTTTAAGGCAATAGTTTTCAACTTTGGATGCAGATCAGAATTACCACGGAACATTTTAAAAATACACATGCCCTGGCCCCACTCTAGACCTACCGAATGTCAGAGTCTGTGGTTGGGGGCCAGGTGTACAGTAGTATATTGGAAAATCACCACAGGTGATTCTAACTAACCATTTGCTTTTTCCCCCTAGTAGCAAGCCTAGAACAGCTTGCCTTTTATTCAGATTAATAAAGTATTTTACAGGGTGTCAGATATTAATTATCTTCATGCAAACATGAAACCTTGTGAATTCTGAACTCAATCTTTTGTTATTTCAGATAGGAGATAGAGTTTACAAATTTGGTGGAATGAATTTCCCAGAAGTCTGTGGATGGCTGGGGACCCTGTTAGAAAATGTGTATGATTTCCTAGACAACGAGGCACTCTCTTTAGAACTTTTAGAGCACTGAGTATCTTCCAGTTTTATACTGATTGCATTTGACATTCTCCGATCATCCAGATTACTTCACTAGTAATGCTTATGACTCTTTTTAGGAAGGTGACTGAGAAGCAGCTTGGGAAATCTTTTTAAACTTCAAAAGCATTCTTGACTGTACTTGTCTTAACTATGATATAAAACCTTAATGGTTTTGTTATGTTTAACATACATACTTCTCTGTTCTCAGTCTATGCAGATGGTAGTATATGTCTGGACATACTTCAGAACCGTTGGAGTCCAACCTATGATGTGTCTTCCATTTTAACATCCATACAGGTGAATTCTCCTTCATGTGACTATGGCCTTTTATATGTTTATATTAGCAATTGAATTGTTTTTTGAAATTTATAACTTAAAAGGTAAGTCATTAAGACCTAAGGCACCAGAAAACATTTACATATATATTTGCCTAGCTACTAGCAGATTAATGGAATCTAGGTTAGTATGCTAAGAGAGCATATATAGCTGTTACTTAGGATGATTCAATTGTCTTGAATATATATATACACATACACACACATATACATATATGTACACACATATATATATATATATATATATATATATATATATATTATTTTGCATCGAGGAACTGACCTTTTGCAAATTGTCTTTATAGTCTCTATTGGATGAGCCCAATCCCAATAGTCCAGCAAACAGCCAGGCTGCTCAGCTGTACCAGGAAAACAAGCGGGAATATGAAAAACGTGTTTCTGCCATAGTAGAACAGAGCTGGCGTGATTGTTGACCTGGGTGCAGCAAAATAAGAGGCTGGGCATAAGAAAAATATATATTGATGTATTTGTCACCTTCCTATTCAGTGTAATACATTTACTTTATTAAAAGCAAAATAGCTATTGTGCTGTTTCCATCTTCCCTTGCCAAGTTTTTCCTACCCCTTCTGTCCTTTCCTTGAACATCAAAAAACACCCTCTATGAAATCAAATGTACTGTACCTGGGTTACGTGCAAAAATTACTAATGTTTAATTCCTTTTTTGTTGTATCTCATCTCCAGCTTTAGGGCAATATTGTGTTACTATACTTTATACTAAGCTTTTTAAATGAATTGTTGTACAAGTGGTACTTATGCATAGCTTGATGATCTGGATGTTATTTTTAACAAAATGATTGCTGAAGTGTTTCTTCCTGGCTGGTCCTTCACTTGTGTTGGATTTAGAATTAAATGTTTGTAATATGGCATATAGAAAACCAAGAAACAACTCCATATAAATATTCATTTTGAAAGAGTGATGGAAGCTAAAAATCTTGTGATACTAAGATCTAACTAATGAATTATAAGATGGTTTTTACTGGTAGGAAGAATGTTAAAGGACTCAGCCAAAGGAGTACAGCAATTGTAACTGACACATCCTCTCCTTGCAAGATATTCACTGGGCACACCCATGCTGAGTTTCATACTACAGTCAGCCTTCTGTATCTGCAGGTTCCACATCCACAGATGCTACCAAACAGATCAAAAATATTCAGGAAAAAAAAAATGTTATGTTGCTGACGTGTACTAGGATGGTTGCATCTGTACTGATGGATACCTAGGGACAACTGTGCTGAAGTCTTCTGCGTTTTAGCTTTTTAAAGAAGTGTGGGAGCAGAAGAATGGAAACAATCATTATCTTTTAAGCAGGGAAAGGTTGAAGATCTTTTAAGATCTAGATCTTGAATCTTTTAAAGGAGCAGTGCTACCCTAGATAAACAAATTTATAATCTCCCATAATTTTTTAGTTTTAATTAACCTAAGGAAGGGAACATATCTGTGGCAAATTATTTTCCACTCAAATCCTGAGTTAATGCTGCATGCTTTAGTTTCTTCTTCCCTTTCAGTATTATAAGAACCTTAAAAGTCAATGTTTGCAATCTTTTGTTGGATATTTATACTTTTAGATAAATAGTACCTTTAAGTAGCAGTGAGTGTGGGATAAGGCTTGTTAATGTTTTGTCTAATGTTCCATTGTCACCTTTTGTGCATTTATCACTTCTAACTTTGCACAAGTAACCCATGTAAAAAAATGTACATTTTTCAAAAGTTGTAAATAAAAATGACCTTAAAATTTTGTAGTCAAGCTGTAATTACATTTTAGCTAAGTATGAACTTTTAGTATTATTGGAATCTCATATCTACTCATTTCTCCTCTTGAATTAAACATGGTAAAAGCAAAAATACAGATTCTGGGAGAGGGAAAAGAGTAGATACTGTTGGAGAGGACTTGTTTTTTCAGTCATGTTAATGTTTAAAAAAAAATTAACAGAATGTAAAACTATTAAATAAAGCTACTTCAGCATATGTTATGGTCAATCAAAGGAATGAAATTCTGATGTGGAAATGGGTGGTAAAGCAAACCTGGATGTTTTACAGGGTGCCTTCAGGGGAATCAACACCTAACTTGTTGAGCCTGACATCTACCTCTTTAAAAGCCTTAGCTTAAAAACAGTACCAAACTATTATAAAATGGTATTTTCAGTTCTATGTAAAGTTTGGGAGTACAGTTATCCTCAGTCTTATCGTAAGGGCAGTGACTGTGGAAATTCACCTCTTGTTTTGGTGGGCAGGGGTTAAATAAAGTGAAGTCCTTATGGTACACACTCATCCTTTAAGACATGGCACTGAAAGGAACCTCGTGTGGGGGAATTCATTCTGCACTGACCACCACACTACCTGGTTTGCTTCACCTAGGAGTGACATCCTTAAATGTGCTTAGTTTTCCCTTAAGTCTACTTCTGCTTCAGAGGAGAACCGCATTAAATTGGTCTTCATTTGGTACATTAGTTTTACATTAACTTTTTCATCCTACTGTGGCTGGATACCTTAAATATTGACACTGTTAATCACACCTGAAAAAATTAAGGTGAGATCAGAAATGTTCAGATATATTTCCTTAGAACACATCCTGAGAAACAGTATTCCCAGTCTCTTTCATGGGCTAATCCTTTTAAAACCTTTCAACAGAGTCAACAAGCTGACTTCCCAAAGCATCATACATAAAAAGTACCAGAAACCATTCAAACATTTAATGCTAATTTGCCTTTTTTTCTTTACATTTTTACAAATGCCACAGGCTGCCTGCATATAATAATTGTAACAATAATAAAGTCAAAACAGATTTATGACTTTTCAAATGGCAGTCAGATTTGAACTCGTCTTCAATTCTGCACCTGCTGATGTGGGAAAGGAGGTATGATGAAGAACAAAAGATATAATTAGAGTCCTTTGTTTAGAACTCATCTCCAGCTTCAGGGGTTACTTATGGCAAAATGAATGCATGTATACTACTGAAAAAAGAATCCCAACAGAATGCATGAAATTTCCATTCATTTTGCAAAGTGGAGAGAAAAAAAATCTAAGATCTGTGACTCGATGCTATAACTGAAAGCAGTTTCTCAGTATAACATATTTGGGGAAGTAACTCAAACTGCTCGTAGACTTCTGCAGGTTTTATAGAAAGGTTACTGGGTTAAAAATGACTGCTATTTCAAAGAATGGGAAACTACAGAAAACAATAGGGGACAAAATAGCAAAGCTGTCAGCAGCTCATTCTTGTCAAACCCATTTCTCAACATATTTTATTCTCAAGCAGAGCAAAGGGACTTCATCCTATTTCTATATCAATACCAAAGCTGATCTAAAAAGGTGGGAAATCTAGACCCTCATATCCAGAACCAAATATATATTTGGCCCAAGTATTTGGGAGCCTTAACTGTAACTACATTAATATTCTGTTCTGTTGAATTTATCTAGATAAACCAGATTTATATGTAAAATTCCCCTACCCCACCAACCTCCCAAAAAAATCACTCTGTAAAGAGGAAAGAAACGTAAAGAGAGAAATGAGTTTTCATACTCAATCCCCAAAGCCACTTTTACTCAAGAGAACTGAAGGTTGACTTTTATAATTCACTAATTGAACCATAGCTTCTCAAGGTGGGTTATGACCCTTGCAGGTAAAAAAAAAAAAAAATCCTATTAAAACCTATAAACATTTTTAGCTTAGTTCCCTTTGCCAGTGTTAAAAAATATTAAGTGCCAAATAAAATGCACACCCCACTTATCTTCCTACCAACACTAAGAAAGGCCACACTGTAGGAAGAGAGATAGTGGAAAGCAAGTATCACATACTGTTAATTATTACAGGTGACTAAAAGTTACAGACACACGGGTATAAAAGTTAATCCCTTTATAGTTTGAACATACTGATTTAACTACAATAGATAGCTTCTTAACGTAAAATAGTAAAAAAGGGAGAAAGGAATTTACTGTATATTGTGGGCCAATTACATGTCAAGTGTGGTGCTAAATGTTTTAAGACACTGTAAACAACTTAATGTTCTAAATATCATTTCATTGGAGGTGTTTAACTATCAATATTAATATTCACAATAATAGTGTGAATATTCATACTTGATTTATCTGAGACACAAAATCACATAAAATTAAATAGCCCGAGATTTGGTTGCACCCAGCATGTTGGTCCATAGGAAAAATGTGACAGGTGACTGATAAGCATTTCCTATCTGCTAAGTCATTATGTTCATCCACATGTGCTCTGGTGTTGAAATATCTGGTGCAAAGACCACTTCCCCTCTCCAAAGACCCAAGTGTCGCTGCTAGGCTGATGCCCAGAAATAAACACACTACCATTTTGGTCAACTTTGGCTCCTTTTTATTTCAGGAAGCACACAGTAACTCTTTTTATACACTTTTTTTTTTTTTACATTCCAGAAATAAGCGAAAATAGCCATTTTAAATATGATACAAAGTTGGCTTTTGGAGCTTAATAAGCTTTTTGAGAGAGGGACCAGCCAATTGACCTTTTCATCAAAGCACCAATGTATCTTCAGTCTTTTACCGAGCTCCACCACAGCTGTGGCTGCCTTGGATGTGCTGTACATCCAAACCATGTGAAAGCTATAATGGAGAGTTGCTGTGAGTCTCTGCAAGGCACCAAGAACATACAGTTCCAGCTTCCTTTCTTCAGATTAAATCAAAATTTCTGAAACTTTTCAAGTGCTCTCTCAAGTAGTGCTCTCATGAAGACTAGAATTTGTTAAACTGATATGTCACAAGGTACAGTAAATCACTTCCAATATTCTGAAAACCACATGGTAGAAGTTATAAATAAGCAGACACTTAAATTACTTTAAGAAAGTTTTACATCATTTAGTCGGTAAGGACATTTACACGTACAGCACAATTTACTGTTAAACATTCTATAACTGGCTCCACACAAAGATGAAAATAGATAATACAAAATGATCTGACATTTTAAGTCTGGAATTAAGACTGCAGTTTTATTATAGTCAATAACAACTTTATATGTTGCAGATTGCTGTGCTATGCCCTTTAAAATGGGAATTTCTTTCTCAGGGTGAAATTCCATTTGGATATGCATTCTTTCTTTGTACAAACTACTAAAATCTGAGGGACACAGCAGTATCAAAGACACAAACAGTAACTGCACAGTATTATCTGCTGGATTAAGCTAATACAAGTGGACAGAATTTTTCAGGTTCCAATATCTAATAAAGCACTATATGAAATGAACGAGGTGAAACATCTTAAGAATGAAGATACTCTGCAACCAGAACATGTAGCATTTAATTCACAAATCTGCCTCGTTAGGCATTTACAAAATAAATTAATAAGATCTCAGTTTGCTTGAGGCATTACAAGCTCGTAATGCCCTACCTGGCCTTCCTGTTTGAGCTGATCTAGTAGGTCTTCCTTCCGTCTTTTTCTACCTACCACCAGGTATCTATCATGGCCTACCCCGTGAGACTTACTCTTAAGCCCATACTTCTGGGCGATCTGATGTATTTGCTTCCGCTCATCATTAGTCAGCTCTGTAGAGAAAGTCAAATCCGTGTGGCTCTCAGAGCGGGCGTAGTTTCTGATGATCTGTTCAATATCTCTCTTGGCTATTTTATTTACCCTCTCTACATCAAGCCCAAGCCCTTCCCGCTTATGCTGCTCTTTGACAGAGATTGGCTCCCGAATGCCCTCACCAGATTTACCTAATCCACCACCCGTCCAACCCATCTTTCTCAGCAGCTGATTTCCTATGTTATCTTCCTTGATTTGTTGTTTGTAAGCTTCCTCCGCTGAGCGGCCCTGAATTTCATTTCTTGAAATCACATCTTCAATAGCTCCTTTCTTCAAGTTGTTAATGACAGTCGGCTGGGTCTTTTTGAGGGTTTTCACAGCTTCTCCAGCAGCTTCATACTTGACAGTTTTCTTCACCCCAATTGCTTCTGCAATTACTTCACTCTCTAGAATCACCTTGCATTTCCATCGGAGGCCTGTCATTCTTTCATAGACATATTCAACTGTCATCCGGTTAAACTGAGCTGTGTCGTTCAGCGTGCACACAGGATTTGAAGAATTCTCGTAAACTACAAGATCCTTTATATCTTTCTTCTTGCCAGATCCCCTGGGTGAAGAGCCTGTTTGACACTGTGAACTTTTGACAGCTGGGTAAGTGGGTTGTGTTTTTTGAAGGATTTTCAAAGCCTCATCAGCAGCTGCATGTTTACTTGTTTTTTTGGTTCCATAACCTTCAGCTAAGCAATGATCTTGCAAAAACACTCGACAACGCCATGTGCGATTTGGCATCATCTCATATTTGTATTCAACTGACATTTTGTTGTATGAGGCAGAATTGTTAAGGATACCAATTGCATCGTTTGCATTTTCTGTAAGAACAAAATTGGTCCAGTGTTTGGCGGAAGCATTAAAAATTGGCTGCCCAGAAGCATCTTTAGCCAGTACCACCAGCTCTTCTGGTGGTTTCAGAGCTGGAGGAAATTCATGTGAAGGCATGCCAATCTGACACACCACAAGGTCCTCTCCAATTGTGTGCTTGAATTTCCGTCGGACAACCCTAACTTCAATACGTTTCTGCAAGAGTTTTACAGCTAGCTCAGTAGCTCGATCCCTGGACCCATTCTTGCTGCCAGCATAACCTGTAGTTAAGTAGATATTCTGGCATCTAACTTCACAAGCGTAACCATCTGTCAGAAGTTTTTTATTTTTGGGGATGTCAGCAGGAGGGATTTCTTTTAAAGGAGCATATATATATTCAGGATTTGTCTTACATGCCTGGATACAACGTGTTAACATATATGTATAATTAATTTTATCAGATCCGGAAGTCATCTCTGGATTAGAAAGGTTGTTCCAGATAGTCGCTGTTAATTTTTCAATAAAATACTGCTTCTCGGCTACCACTGACTCAGGAAATGTCTGTGATGGTAAAGGCTCAGGAGCTGACTGAGAGTTTGCCTGCTGTGATGCACTGCTTGGGGCAGGGTTCCCACTGTCAAAATACATGCTGGCTGTTACAGGCTGGTCTTTTGTGAAAATAAATCCTGATGAATCACAATACTGAGAATTTCCATCTTGTATACTGAAAGAGTCTTGAGTATAATCTTGGTAGATGTCTCTTGGCATGCTGGCAAAATGTGTTTGTTCATTTACCTCTTTTGTTTGAGGACCATAAGGATCTTCCTGTCTTTCATCTTTTGAACTACTAGCTACAAAATGTACAGGCTCAAAACGAGGTCTCGAATGGAATTTGGAACCGGCTTGCTTTTTAGGAGGATTTTGACCTATAGAATGAGTGAAATTTACAATTCATTAAAAAGGGAATATTTCAAAAGAACCCAGCAGGAAAACAGTACCAACCACATTATTTGCAAGCTGCATTGTTGGTACAGGATACTTCCCATCACAAAAACTTCAGGTTATTTAAGTGAAGGGACTCAAATATCAATGTAAAATTCCAGCATAAGGAGGGATGCTTTCTGTCCTTCCACACGTAAGGGAAGAGACTTGATAGAAAATATGCCATTGAAACAAGTACGCAGGTCACCACCACGCACGAATGGTAGACATTTTTGCATCTGAGTTAAAGCACAGGTGAAGTACACTGAGTAAGAGGTTGTTCCAGTACAATCTCATACCACCTGTGCTGAAAATGAACCACTTCCTTAAGGATTGCAAGTGGAACAGATGGCCCTAATGCAACCAAGATGATGACTAGAGGCATTTACAATGTCTCTCTCTTTTGTATCAGAGGTGAGTGATTCTGGTGGTGTTTTACACAGTTGTGACTAAAAATCAAATAAAAATAATTATTAAAAGATTCCAAAGGTTTTCAACTTCAAAATCTTAGCTCTGACCTATCCTGCACAAAAGGGCATTTGCTATATTTTATTTCTAGAACAAACAACAGGTGGAAACTAATGATTTATGAGGGATATCAAATTTAAAGCTATGGAAGAACTCTCTGATGAGGCTGTACCAGACACTAGAGCTTCTTCCCTACAACACTGTTCACTGGAAAGCTGGTCCATCTTGCACCCATCCAAGAAGATTTAGTTACTTAGATGCTCAAATGATCAGAGTATAAGGTTTTTCTATTTAGAGGGAGGTTCCATGGCATGGACTTCAAAGATTATAATGTGACTTCAGTATCTTAATTTTCAGTTCTATTTAGCATCCTCAAAACAACAACAACACTCGACATAACTAAAAGTTAAAACTCTTTTACATTTCCATAAGATCCAATGTTACCAATGTTATTTAAAATCATATACCACACTCATATCATTTTTTAAAAAAAGAAGCCATGCTGTTTCTTCAAATTCTACCTTCCACAAACAAGTATACTCACCATCACATGTTGAGAGGTGACGTTTTTGACCTTTGGAAGGTTTGGACAGCATCAGATCATACGAAGGCATCTCCCCAATATCAATACCTTCAGCCATTTGGAGAATTTTTTCCATCAAGCGTGGGCTGTACCTATTTAAATTAAGGTAATCTACAGTTAAAATAGATAAGTATGCAGTTTTTTTTAAAGTTTCTAAGTAAGCCAAGCTTATAATTGTTCCCACAGGACTATATCAACACAGTATCTTGACTACAAAACTGAAGAATATGCCCTAAAATACTCACCTATCAAGTGAGTAGTTATGTTACTGTCATTCTAAGACACACAAACATAAAATCAAGAAATTTAAGCGAAGACCTTTAAGTTTGAATTGAAAGTATCCATATAAACTCATGATTTATTTTCTCTATCATATATGTATGCTACATGTAAATAATTACATTTACTTATTTATAAAAGTATTAAGTATTAAGAGCTGCTGGGTTGTTAACATCCAGACTGTGTTCTTTATCATTTCCCATGAAAAAGAATCAAGATCCTTAAGAGAAATGGCTGATTCCAAGTCTGGGGCAAGAAATGTATAAGATGAACCTGGAAGATATTTTTGTCCCTGGAAACAAGGAAGCTGTCAAAAACTTCAGGAGTTGTGTCAAATGGACTCAGAAGCCAACTTAATAGACTCCTACTGACAAAGCAAGCCAACTTGAGTATCAATATGAACAATAACTGCAGTAGACTGAGGCACATAAAATATGTTAAAAATCCATTAGTTCATAATGATTCTTATAAACTCATTATTGGTCACCCTTAGAGAATTGTAGGGAATCAAATCATTATTCCAGAAATGGGTAATGTTAAAGGAAGAAAGCAAGTATTTATCTGGCCTTCTCCTGTACAAATTATACCTCGGAGCAACGAAAGAGCTGATGAAGAAAATATTTTACAGAAGCGGCCAGGTACTAAATGAAGAGATGATAAGACCACTATCATTTTGCAACCCATAATGCAATAATAAATGATCATCAATGGCTGCTAAGCCTATAAGGTGAAAAGTTGATGGTGAAGAACCCAGAAATAGACCCACACAAACATACTCGACTGAGTGTTGACAAAGCTGCAAAAGCAAGTCAATGGAGGGAAGGACAACCTTTTCAATGAATGGTGATGGAGCAAGTGGGCATTCATAGGCAACAAACAAACAAAACTTCAATCTAAACCTTACACAAAAGTTAATTCAAAATGCAACATGGACCTAAATGTAAAACTATAAAACTTTCGTAAAAAACACAGGAGAAAATCTTCAGGATCTAGGACTAGGCAAACAGTTCTTATGCTCGACACCAAAAGCATGATCCATAAAAGGAAAAACTGTAAAACAAACTTCATAAAAATTTAAAACTTGCTTTCAAAAGGCCCTGTGAAGAAGATGAAAAGACAAGCTATAAACTTGGAGAAATATTTGCAAACCACACGCTTTACAAAAAACTAGTATCTAGTATAAAGGTCTCTCAAAATGCAACAGTAAAAAATATATATATCATGTTAAAAAACAAACAAAAGACATGAACAGAACATTTCCCCAAATAGGAAATACAGATTGCGAATAAGCACATGAAAAGATGTTTTATATCATTAGCCATCAGAAAAATGCAATTTAAAAACAATGAGATATCACTATATACCTACCACAATGGCTAAAATAAAAATAGTGACAACACCAAATGCTGGCAAGGATGCAGAGAAATTGGATCACTTATACTTTGCTGATGGAAATATAAAACAGTATAGCCACTCTGAAAAACAACTTGAAAGTTTCTTGTAAAATTAAACATGCAATTACCACATGACCTACCAATTGCACTTTTGGGCATTTATCTTGGAGAAATGAAAACTTACGTTCATGCAAAAACCTGTACACAAATATTCTTGGCATCTTTATTTATAACAGTCAAAAACTGCAATCAGCCCAGATGTCCTTCAACAAGTGAATGATTAAACTCTAGTATATGCATACCATGGAACACTACTTAGCAATAAAAAGGAATAAACTGTTGACATACACAATATTGTGTATGAGTGGGAGGGAAATGAATATGGTTATAAAACATGAGGGATCTTTGTGGTATGGGAACTGTTCAATCTTGACTGTAATAGTGGATACACAAACCTATGCATGTGATAAAACTGAATAGCATACACACATATACACACAGGAGTACTAGTAAAATTGGGGGAATTTAAGTAAAATCACTGGACTGTAACATTATCCTGGTTATGAAATAACTGAATAAAGTTGGGGTAACTGAAGAAAGAGTACAGGGCATGCCTTTATATTATTTTGTACAACCGCATGTGAATCTACAATTATCTCAATAAAAATTTCAATTAAAAAAAGTTGGCAAGGAACTTTATAATGTTAATATCACTAAAAATGGGACAAGTAGACATATGCCCCCCTGAAGTGATGACAGGACATACAAAGAAATATCTATAAAGTATCCTTGCCCACCAAATAATTGAACCCGAACCGAATCAAGCCCTTAACTCCGAAAAACATGTTAAACACCACAAGAATATATCTGGCTGGTTATAGCTACCTAAATCCAGAATGAAAGAAACACTGTGTGACAACCCAATTTCTTCATCAAATAAATAACATGAAAATAAAAGGAGAGAAATTGTTATAGGTTAAAAGAGACAGATCAATCAAATACCATGTGTGGACCTTGTCTGGATCATGAATCAAACAAACCAACTGCAAAAAGATATTTCGAGACAAATGGAAAAATTGAACATGAACTAGGCATTGGATAATTTCAAGAAATTATTTCTAATTTTGTTAAATGTGAAAAAAGCTATTATGACTCTTTTTAAAAATTCTTATCTGGTACAGATACAAACTGAATAAATATTCACAGGAGAAATTATGTCAACTTTTCTTTAATATACTCCAGACTATCTCCCACAAAAAAAAACTGGGGACAAAATAGATGAAACAAGTAGGATGGCAGGACAGATTGTTGCTAATTGTTAAAGTCGAGTGATGGGTACATGGGTGCTTCATTACACTCTTCTACTTTTATATGTGTTTGATTTTTCCATAATAAGAAGCTTTAAAACAAAGAATTTTAAAAAGGGCTCCTTAAGAAGTAGATTGCCTGCTTGACAGAATATCATTTTACTGCAGATAAACAAAAACATGGGCTCAAGTAAAGTTTTTGTTATTATGGCAATCTACTCACCCTTCCTACCTTCAGAGCCTTTTCTGGGGCCTATGACCAAAAAAGAGACTCCTGGTGGCATTTGGGAAGAAAGTTCTGAAAATAAGTAACTATCACACCTTTACATGAATAGATTCTGAACTTGAAGGAGGGTAACATTTTCCATTTTCAGCACAATAGGTTCCACACCTATCAGATACATCTTCCTTGCAAAGCAGAGACATCAAGACATGGTGGCCTTCACTGATTACTGGAACCTAGCCCAGTAGTAACCTGCACTTCAAACTGATAATTGCTACTGCTGCTGCTGACACCAGTATTTAAATGCCAAAGTAATTTTATTTTCCTTTACTCTTATCCAAACGTCGGAAAGCATAGCCTAAAACGCCATATGTTCTGTATATCACTTCCATTCAGATTTGGGAGTCCAATTTCCAAGGTATGAGATGAAAACAAGAAATTAGGAAAATGAGATGAAGTCTATAAATCATAAACTGGTAATGCCACTTTTGCTACCAAAATTGGTACTACAACCAAGCTAATTGCCTTGAATTGCAGTCAAAATTCTCCATACCTTTAATTCCAGTCTGATTCCAACAGGGTATAAAATTTTAAATGGCATTTAAGTCATAATCCAGTGTGCATGAATGATGCAATTGGGCCTCACTCCATTCACACTCACTTTTCTCTGTTTCTTCCAGCATTAGTAACCATTATACCTACTTACTGTTCCCTATTCATTACATCTGTCACAAAATTCAACATCATCCATATGCTACAAAAATAAACCTTTGTGTAGGTTGCCAGCACAGTCAGCTTCTCAGTCCTTTATTAGGAAGTCATAAACTGAAGAGGCCCAAACAGCTCAAACAATAATGGAAAAGACCATACAGTGCCTAACATTTGACTATTCTAATAACAATACAAATACCAATCTAGAATCTTTAACTAAGACCACTAGGATTTCATTCCCATTTCTAAAATTTTCCAGTGGGTAGAGAAGTGGTTCCACAAATTTGAAATGAGCCAAGACCAGTAAAGCCTTCATTACTCAGTTTTCCATAGTGTATTTTTCTGTGGTAGATTTAAAAGTAACAACTTTACTACAGAAGTTTTAGGGACTCCACAAAGAAAAGTGCCTACAAATCCAACCAATGATAACTTCACTAACATTTTGGGGTTTACATTTTATTCTTTTTTGTTTTCCATACTACTGCCCCCTCTATCGTTATCAGTCATCTATGCTGATTTACAGTCTGGTGGGTTTTTTTGGTTCTTAATTTACTATATTGTAAGCTTTTTCTCCATGTCATTATCAAATAAGATTTAACGGCTATATAGTATTCTACCTTCGGAGGGACCATGATGTAAAGTATAATTAAGGCAAGTCTAATATAGTAATTTTAAGATTCATGCATATTATATCTTTCAGTCTGTTAACCATTTGGTTGTAAATGCTTAAAGGAAAATAAAAAAAAAAAAAACTCCAGCATATCTTTAGGATTTTCAAAAGTAGCTTATTATGTACCAAACTTTTGGAAATCAACATGCTACTCAACTGGCCCACCATGCCTAGCACATAAAAAGATGATTCCTAATGGACAAAGACATCTGAATTCATGAATCTTATATTCTTGAACAAAGACAAGTACATATAGGTGTGTACTTATGATATACAGTGGCACCTGAAATTTAATAAATATTCAGTAATAGATGCTTTCAAAAATTTTTAAATATATTAAACTGGGTCTATTAGATCCAAATAAAAAATTTGAGCAAAGATTGAAAACCCAGCAAAGATTAGGATTTCCAAGTATAAATTTATTCAAAACTATTCTTAAGACTCCTAACATCATAAATGAATTTAACATACAACCAGATTATTGATAAATCTTTTGAAAACTCCCACTCACACTTCATTAGCTGGCAACTGATGCCCTCTACCTACTATGTGCAGTTAGTTTCACAGCATAAGTCTGCTGGCATCTGCCTTCCAAATACCATTCTCACATCAGTAAGGAGGAGACAAATAATTGAGGTGGCAAAGTTGGTTTCACTTTAAGATATACTTCCCTGATTGGTTAATCTCTCATCGAACAGGCCAGGATTCTACTTCTAATCCTAGTGATGAAGGACGATTGGAAAACTGAATGTTCCAATGAACCAAACATTCTGTTTTATTAAATAAATATATATACACATTATCTACACTTTTTAAGAATTGCAAAGAACCCTAGGCATTCATATGAACAATTATGTAAGTGCTATAGATGTAGTTGATTAGAAGACTGTACTAACTTTTCATTAGCCACAAGATATATTTTAGAAACTGTTTGCAGAATAAATTCTTGACAGGTTGTTTACTTTTACGAAACAGACAAAAAAGAGAAATAATTTCAGCTATCTGAACTTTCTGGTTGCCTGGACTATGACGGAAAAATGATCAAAAAGCAGATTGAAAAACATTGCTTTATTTTATCCTATAAAGCAGTGGTTCTCATAGTGTAATCCCTGGATGGCATCACCTGATCATCAGCATCACCGAGGATCTTGTTAGAAATGCAAATTCTGAAATTCTGGGTCCTGGCGTCAGACCTACTGAATCAGAAACCCTGGGGGATGGAGCCCAGCAATCTGTCTTTTAACAAGCCTGACAGATGATGCTGATGCCTGCTTAGGTTTGAGAAACGCTGTTAAAAAGTTAATAAGATATTTAAACCTGTTCCTTGAAAATCACCACTATCGCCAAAAGAAATGAAGCGTGGTTTTGCCTCCCTGCACATCTGAGCTCCTCTTGGCTTAGTCTTATGATCAAGGAGTTTTCAAAGATATCCCTGACCTAGGAGTTATTTGAGCCCCAACTAAAACAGAACACAGAAAGTCCTACTATATGGTGAAAAAAGTGAAACCAGTTCCCTCTTACTGTTTACAACCAGTTCTAAAAGTCAAGAGATGGCCCTTGAACAACAAATCAAAAATTTAGTTTAGAATGGGCTGTTTCACCATGTATTCTGCAGTTCCCTTGAGAGAAAAGAGACTTCTGTCACAGAATAGACCAGAAAACAAGAGCTCTGCCAACATCAACATTAACAAATACTGGAATACAGATTTTCCCCACCTGAACATGACAGCTAACATAAAGCCTGACTAAAGTGGAAGACTGCACTTGGGCCCTAGCTTCCAATATTCTTTATTGCCCCTTCTTTCTCCTATATCTAAGTTAGATGTAATGCAAACATCACTCTTCTATTATGCTATTTGATAATATTATGGCTACCTGTATTGACTGAACTGATAACTACAATGTCACACGGTAACTATAGTAGACATACTATACACAGATGTGCTTGAGCAAGTACACAAACACACACACACACACACAAATGCCCTGAATTCTTGAGCTTTAACACTGATTGCCACTGGCCTGGTTTATGTTTTTTAATGTCCTATATATGTTTAAGGCTGCTGTCCTTGGAATGAAATCCTGAGATATAATAATGACCATGGGTTGTGTCAGTTAGTTGCTTTCACTCCTGGTCCACCCTTCCCAAATCCCAGTGGAAAGAGCATCAGAAGGCCTGGGTCCTAGCCCTAACTGTGGGAGCCTGGAAAAGTTACTTAACTTCTTAGCCTCCATTGATTTAGCTGTAAAAATGAGACACCACCTAATTCTCAAGGTTGTTGTATTAAGTGAGAGAGATATTTTAAATATTTTGTACATTATAAAGCTATATTCATCCATTCGTTCCACATATGTCACTGAGCAGTTATTATGCAGAAGGAACTCTTCTCGGCACTGAGGATAAAGATGTGAACGAGGAAGGAAAAACCCTTTCCCCAAAGGAGCTTACATTCTTACGGGACTGTAAGATTCATTAACACAAAGGATGGTTATTCTCGTACTACGTAAGATTGTTTTTTTTTAGGATTCAGATTCTCCACAGCCTTCTGTAATATTAAGGAAATCTATGATAAAGGTACCTTTTCAACTACAAGAACGATATTGTTAAATGAAGGTCAATTCTCTGACTCGATTAATAAGTTAGGCTTGACCAGTTGAAACCAGCTCCTCCAGTGAAATAATTACCTTGGGAGGCAGAAATTACACTAATCCAGAGACGATAGAAAAAAATAAATTTTGTGATGAAAGCAAAGTATCACACTGGATAATATGTTCAACAATTAAGGGCAGGAGTAGACAATCCTATTTTTCTGTATTTGTTAGTCATTCTTGGAACTGAATTGGCTGAATTTGATCTGATCGTCTTCCAGAATTTCTCATCCTTCCTAATAAAAAATTCACCACGAGGCAGGAGTGTCAAATAAAGAAGCCTCTCAGTCTGTCAAAGAATGATTAGCATAAGGCCGATTGGGGGTTCTGAAGGACAGAGATCCAAGTAGTCAGTTAAAAAAAAAATGCGTTGGAACCATACTGCAGTCTCCATGGAATGCAAAGAGCTTTCAAAGAGGCCTGTACAGAATGCGCACCAGGTTCTAGAAAAAGAGGGTGAAACATACACATACACACACTTAAAACCTCACCGAGGCCAAATGTTAATCCTTTTGATCACATTTAAGGTGAAAGGAGGGCAATCCATTTTTATAGTACATATATCAATTTCTTTGTTTGCGTCCAGACACATTATGCGCAAATCTACAAGCAAGGCAGACCCTGCGGCTGTGAGACCTCATACCAACCGCCTCCTCAGGAGGAGATAGTAAAATTCAGCTGAGGGGCTGTTGTTTTATTTAATGGGGATAGAAAGTGGTCCGAAGGAAACTAGGAATAAACCGCCGCCCCGCAGCTCCCCCACCCCCACTCCTACCGCCGCCCCAGCACAGATCCTCGAAACCCCCAGGATGGAATATTCTCTGCGGATACCGCATCCTTGGAAGGTCCTACGCAGGTCCGAGGTTCTGCTATTCGCCATTTCCCACGCCCTCCAGAATCCTCACCACAATAACCACCTCTCAACAATACTCTTCCAGGCGCAGATTTATCTCCATCCCGGGTCCTGGAGGAGCCGCTTCCGCAATGCTCGCACCCTTCTGGCTGTTAAGTTATCCCCTGCCACTTCACTTGGCCAACCCCTTCCCCAGGCCAGCAGTATGCTCCAGAATCTCCAAATCTCCAACCTCCAAGCCCTCATCCGTATCCTGCCCCCGTCCTTATCCCGATCCCCATCACTGATCCCCTACCCCGTCCCTCAGCTCCGAACGGAAACGACCCGCATCACCGATCCCCTACTCCAGTCCCTAACCCGACCCGCACACCTTCCTCACCCGCAGCCCAGGAAACGGTTGGTCCAGGCGGCGGAGAGCGCGAGGAGTTGGTCGAGCGCGGCACCGGGATAGCTATGCAGGTGCCGACAGATGAAGCTGCGCCGCAGAGCCCACTGCCAGTCACTTTCGTGGCTATAGCGCCACTGCTCCAGCACTGGCTCCGGCGGGGGCGGCGGGAGGGGCGGCAGCGGCGGCGGAGGGAGGGGGGGCAGCGGCGGAGGCGACAGGAAGTCGCCCCCCAACAGCAGACGTCCGCCAGCCATCTTCTCCGCCCCCAAGCAGGGCCCCCAGGGATGAAGCCGACTACAGACCAGGAGCGAGAGAGAACAGGACTCGGTGGGAGGGGCTGGGTGAGGAGGGGCGCGCCGTGGCGTGAAGATCAATGCTCAGGTACCTGGGGAGTGTGTGTTGGGCGGGACTGTTAAAGAGAAAAGGCGCTCACGTCCCGACTCTGGGGCGCACGCCCGCTGCACTCCTCCAACTCGTGGAGCAGAAGGGCGCCCGCCGTAGACACACGCGCGCTGGGGACGCCGCGCCAGACGCGGCGCTCCGCACTTCTAGCCACCCGCAGACCCACGCGCTGCGCGGGGAGGAGGGAAAAAAAAGACACCAGCACGCTCTGCTCCCCCTCCTCTGGGTTCCAGCCTACCTACCCGCGTGCAGCCCCGAGGTTGTGAGGCCAGTGCGCATGCGCTGCCGTTGGTCCCCAACTTCGAAATCCCGTCGCCGAATATCGCGTGACGTACTTTTTTTCTCTCCCTGGACGACTACAGGATTTTGACGCACTACAGCGACAAGGGGAGGGCGGGGACTCCGGGAAGAGAATTTTGGAAGGTTCTCAAAGGTTCTGGAACATGGTTCCGTTAAATCCCTGGAAGGCGACCTCAGATGATTGATTGCTGGCAGCAATGATACGCCTGACGTTTTTCCCCGGGTTTCTGAGCGGTGAGACAGTGGGGCCGTGTTCTTTGGGAGGGACTTAGGGGGTTTGGAATGGATTTTACACTTTATTTTTAACGTTAGCTCTCCGAAGCGCTTTTTCAGAGGATAGCTTGAAAAGCTATGCGCGTCGTGCATCATTAGCTTTGAATTTTTTTGTGAAAACATAGGAAAAATAAAACAACTTGCAAAGAAAATGAACCACAGTGCCACCTCTCACGTCAATCACTTTTGTGGTGCATACTCCATTCCAATTGCTGACAAATAGAGACATCATGCTTACACAGCTCTGATCATAATTGCAAATAATTCCGTATTTTCTGTATCAATTTAAAACGTGCAAAATATTACAAAATACAAAAGAGGCCCGGAAAAAAGAGGTTTAAAAGCTGCACGGCAGCAAATGGCGAAATCACCCTGTAGCCTAATGTATTACTCCACCCGTGAGTCTGCTCCAGTCAGTTTCCTCAATCCCTGTCTGCCAATCTGTGTTATTACAGTAGCTAATCAACAAGTGTCTGTCGGCAGGGATTTATTTACACGGCACCTCCTGTGTGTTCAATATAGCAGAAAAACAAAGGAAAAAGAAATCGTTTTTTCTGTTATCCTAGGACTGATTGCAATCTTGGCTGGGTTGAAATAGTCTTGAAAAAATCCAGTGTCTCACTAGCAGCAGGACCACTGCCATGGGGTAGCTTCGACCCATTGACCTGTTTAAGTTTTAAACGACATATTTTTCATTACAGGACACATGCATATGGATGTATTGGACTGACAAGAGCAGAATATAACATCACTTTTCACACCGTTTCATAATGATTTATTTCCATGCCTGACTTGCACGTTTCACAGTGAGTGTTTTGTCTTCGACTCTATGGTAGGCATTCATGTCAATTGAAGTAATAGCAGTCTTTGAACTGTCAAATCAAAGAACGTGACACTAAGAAGGAAGCTTAGAGATCATTAATTCAAATCATCGCCGAATAAGTGAGAAAATTAAGGCTGGAGAGGTAAAGTGACTTGCAAAGGCTGTAGGGACTGTAGCAAAGCTGAGGTCAGAATCTAGGTCGCCTGATTCCTCATCCAGTGTTCTCTCAGCCATTTTGCATTGCCCTGGTTTTTGTTTTTTAAATTTTCTTCACAGCAGTATCACCTTTTGAACTTTTTTTACAGTTTGACTGCCCTCGTGCTGTCAGCTCATGAGAAAAATAAACTCATCTGTCTTGCTTTTAGCACCTACAACTGACTACTGTAGGCTATCCACAGGTGTTTGCTGAGTTAAATGAATGGCTGAATGAGTGAAGGCTTTTCCAGTTATCCCAATCTTGTGAAATTAATTTTCTTGGAGTGTATGTTTTAAGCTAATTTGTTGTTTTACAGTTGGATTTATTTCAGCCTAAGCTGCCAACCTTCATCAAAAACAGCATTGCCATCAATACACATCTTTCCTAGAAAAAAAAAATTGAGAAAATGAAAATTATGTCTTCTCAGCTTAGATGAAAATTTGTCCATCACATAGGAACAAATAATTGCAAAATGACTTTTGAACTTGGATTACAAATGAAAGGCAATTAAACTGATGTTAGAGGCGATTTGCTCTGGAACAGCCATAACTGGCTTCCATTTGTAATTCCCTCTGTGGGATAAAGTTTCATCTCTAGAAAGCAAAACAAAATTTGCACGATTATCCATGCCCTTATTTCCCTGGTAATCCTTCTGATCGAAAAATTCTGCAGCCCATTCCCTTCTCACAAGCCACAGATGATTTCCCAGTGAGCAGGAATTGAAACTCCTAAGCCAGAAGTAAAATATCTGAATAATGGCTTAAGACAGGTATAGGAGGGAGTGATGATAAAAGCAGCCATTGCAATTCTGAAACAATCCAGAAAACTGTATTCATCCATTTTCCACCCCTCCATCATCTTTCTCTGTTCTGATACAGGTTCCTGTTACTGTCTTTACTACACACACACATGCACACACACATACTGACAGCTCTGAGCTTCCTTCCCTGCCCTTTTCTGTGGAGGAGGCAGTGAGTGATGAAAGGGGGAAACTTGGAGCCTGGCTAAGCACCACCCCCATAAACTGTCCCAGAAATTAGATCACCAAATGTTCATGTCCAGAATACTATGCACTACAATATCCTCTTGAGGAATGTTTGCTAATGGATTAAAAACAATAGCTAGGAGTTCCCACTGGCTAAATCTTGGTAATTTGAGCACCAAAATTAAGGACAGTAATAAACCATTCAAAAAATAGGAAGCCTTAAGTTCACAATGACATTAAGCAGATAGACAAATAATGAAGGAGAAGGGAAGGCCTTTGCTTACAATAGAATACCATGTACCTATTAGAAAATACGAAGGGAGTACTGGAGTTGGAAAATCATTTTGTAGACTGGTTCAGGTAACAATTATCAATAGATGCTAAATCTAGGGGGAAATTTTTGATGAGGAATAGGATATTTGCATGGACTTATGATTTCTCCTCACAGATTGTTTATTAGTAGCAAAGAAGGAAAAGAAAAACACCCAGTAATTATATAATGGAGAAATTGGGCAACACCTTGACCCAAAATGAGAACAATATATTTTTTAAATGGGACATCAAAAATATCAATGTCATAAAAGACAAAGAAAGGTCATTCCAGATTAGAGACAGAGAGGACACAATGGGTGATTCTAGACCAAATCCTATATGGTCAGGGAAAAAGTGCTATAAAGCATATTATTCAGTAGATTAAAGTAGTGTAACAATGTTAAATTTACCAAAGTTGATAACTGGTTATGTAAGAGAATATCCTTATTATTAGGAAATACCCACTGGAATATTTAGGGGTAAAGGGCCATGATATGTGTAAATTACCTTTAAATGGTTTAGAAAAAAATTGTATATCTATCTAGATATATATTACAGAGAAAGGGAAAGAACACATGATGAAGCAAATGGGGGAAAATATTACGAATTGGTAAATCTGGGTCAAGAGTATGTGGGTATACTTTTTACTATCCTTCTTACTTAATTTCAAAATTAAATGCTAGAAAAGTGTAATAGTTCCCTACGTTGGTGAAGAATCTCAATCTAGCTACTTCTTAATCACTTTTTGTTGTGTGTTCAGAACTGTACTGGGCCCTCTGGAGGGCTATAAATGATGTTTCTACCCTTAGAAAGCTTAACATCTCAAAGGATTTAAATCAGTGGAGGATATTTCAGACAAAGCCAACAAATCATCTGTGTAACTCAGGGAGAGACTTGTGCAGAGACTGAGTGTACTGGGAGGGAGCCTGGGTATTGAGAAAGTATTGGAAAATATAGTTGAGTAGATAAGATGAGGCCAGTCTCCAAGTTCCTCAAAAGCAGCGTCTAACTAAATTTCATGCAAAGTATCCCCCATAGCTTAGGGCACTAAGGGATTGTCGCCAATCCTATACATAAAAAGTACACTTATAATTTTTTATAGATACTGAGTCCAGAACAGGGACTTTCTAAATCTCAAGCCAAACAAGCTAAGAGGTAGTGTAGTGCAGGACTTAGATGGACACCAATGGAAGGTAGGTGTAGGTGGCAAAACCACTGTGAGGTACTAATGTTCTAATGTACCATTCTTTCAAGGAGTACTCAAATTTTAAAAGAATAGCCTTGCAGGAAAGTTGTCCTTTTGTAGCCAAACCCCTTGTGATTTTAATGCCCCTAGTTTTTTTGTCACCTAAAATTAAATAATCTAATTCTTAACTAAATGTTTCCATTGCTTTGGTGGTCACGTAGCTTATAGTCACAGATTAAGAAAGTATGTCAGTCATGTTCTGAAGGAATGCCTGTAAAGCAAGTTCCAGGAGAAATGTTTGAAACTTTGCTCGAGATAATAGGAGAATATAGCTAGTTAAGAACAGTACAAAACAATGATAGCTTAAACGATGGCGATAGTCACAAGATGTCTAGTTTCTGCCTTTTGCTTTAAAGATAACCTCGCTGATGCACGATTATGAGATTCTTTACAGAATGTTGGCTCTTCAACCCAGCACCCCTTATTCTCACAATATAATTTTGTGTTGCTGATGTGCTGCGTCTTTGTCAAGCAGGAGCAGATAACTTCAGGACCTTGAGGAGAATCTGAATGCGTTCCGCAGGAGTAAAGAATGTGTCCAAGGTAGTTGTGAGCAGCTGCTGAGGCCCAGGAGTCTGATGTGAAAAAGTGTTGACTACGGCTAAGGGAATATACCTCTCTCAGTTCCCAGGAACTCCTCCTCCCCGTTCTCCCTAGCTGCATGAAAACTCCCTACTTTTGCTTTTTGGAGAGACAGATTCGAGAGATCTTGCTCTCCTATTCTCTCACTTTGGTGAAATCAAATAAACCTTTCTCTGTCTACAAGCACCAGTGTCTCAATGTTTGGGCTTTACGTGTGCATCAGGCACACAAACCTGGGTTTTGAGAGGTGATTCTGCAACACTTTCAGCAAAGAGATGAATCTCCCGAAGTGGGGGCACTTCAGACAGTAGAGGACACTGCTTAACCTCGGTGCTTACAATAGAAGCCCTGGTTGCTTGCCTTTTTTGAGGATATTAGAGGCCAGGTTCTCTCCCTAGAAATAGTTGGCATTCTCATCTGCTCAGCAGTGCCCCAGCAGGCTCTCACTGACACAGCAGGCCCCTGCCTTCCATCTATGCTCTAGCAAAATTGTATGCAAATTTTAGTTAAACCCATCCCCCCCCAACTTTCATTAAAATTTCAGCCATGTCTTCATTTCTGATTTTTTGACCAGCCAATTGCTTCCAACACTTTTAGTCTGATAATACGTCAACAAGCACTAAAATGCATTAGAGGTGGAGTAAGCAAACTGTGGCTCACAGGCTAAATCTGGTTCCACAACCTGTAATTGTATGACTCTCATGCTAAGAATTGTTTTTACATTTTTAGTGGTTGAAAAGAATAATTCAGGACGTGTGAAAATGAAATTTGCATGTGAATGTTAACTTTCAGTGTCCGTAAATGAAGTTTTATTAGTGCACAGCTATGCTCATCCTTTTATATTATCTATGGCTGCTTTTGTGCTATAGTAACAGTTGAAGAGTTGCAGAAATCTTATGGCCTACAAAGCTTAAAATATCTACCTACCACCTGGCCTTTTGCAGAAAAAGTGCTGACTCCTGGCCTAGAGCAATGATTCTCAACATGGGGCTATTTTGCCCTCCAGGGGACATTTAACATTGTCCGAGGACATTTTTGGTTGTCACAGCTGTGGGGGTGGTGTGGTGTACTACTGACATCTAGTGGGCAGGGATGCTGCTAAATATGCTACAGTGCACAGGTCCCTACAACAGAGAATTCTGTCCTTGAATGTCAGCCGTGTTGAGATTGAAAAATGGTACATTAGAGGAACCTAAGATACTTTTAGTAAACGAGAAACTCCATCCTTAATAAGGGCTACCGTTTATGGAACACCGGGGGTCTTTAGTTTACATTAGCTCATGCAGTCTTCACAATCATCCTGCAGGGGAGTTACTGATATTCTCCTTTTACAGGGAAGTTTTTAACATAACTTGCTTAGAGCACAGAGCCTGTTTTTCCACGCCTCAGTACCTGCCACTATCCAGTGACGTCACCAGGTGATTGTTGTCTCACAAGGCTGCCTCCTAGTGTGCAAGCTGCGCAGGCACAGGCCAGTCTCCTTTACTTCAAGTCTGGGTACCAAGAGGATATGGACCACTCTCCCGTCCTCAGCATCTGGCCATCCGAGAAATGAAGCCAGGGAAAGGAGACCCTACCGTCACTGCAAGCAGACTTATGAAAACTGACCACTCTCCCTCTTACCCACTTTAATGCTGGGAGTTGGGGATAGGAGATTCCCTCCCTGGTAGACCCAGGACATAAAATACCACTTGCTATCTTTAGAACGCTTTTTAAGTCTTAAAGGATAGTGATACCCAGGAATTTTCGGGATGCTCGCATTACAGTATTAAATGAGAGACAAATCCTGTTCTGTAGGATATGGCACTCCACTTATAATGAGCTCAACAGGTCAGTTAAATCCACGGCAATGAAGGAAAAGTAGAGGACTTCAGGTCCACCCCCGCCCTGCTCCGTGGGAATTTCAAGCTCAGATGGAGGAAGGAGGGGGCATAGCAGCTCACTTAAGGAGACTGAATATAGGCTGATGGTGCCTCCCTGAGCCCCTCAAGTCACCCACTTGTAAGGCAGCCACTCACTCCTCCTAAGGCAAACCATGGTGGACTGCATCACCTAATGGTTTAAGATCAAATCACACAGCCATTGAACATTTCTTTGAATTTTATTGAAAATTGACATGACATTAGAAAGGTATCAAGCTAAACAGTGCTGGTTTTGGGATGTTTCTCCTGCAAATGAAAGCCCCAGAGGGGCAGTGACTGGTCATACCTTTGAGAAAAAGAACAGAGAAGAAAGGAAAAACAAACACAGATTCTGGAAAACATGCAAAAAGGCTCTCTCGTGAGACACTGGACACTGGGATGGCGATGATAGGGATATATAGGAATGAGCACACTCACATGGTATTTTGATGCAAGTTAAACCAACAAATTCAAGGCAGATTTATCAACATCAGATCTCTCCCTCCAGATCCCAGGTTGAGCAGAAACCTCTCAAAACCCCAACTGGCTTTGGAAGGTTGAATGGAGTAATTTTGCTCTCACTAAGCTTATACCCCCTCTCATCTTTCCCTTCTCCACTGAGTATTAGTGAATCCATTTCCTCCATTGCTGGGGGTCTGCAGAATTCTGAAGAAGATACAAATGTTGCTTCACTTTCTCTTCCATATTCAGAATGTTTAATAGTGGCCGTAGACAGTCAACCCATTGAACCAGAGAATTCGTGTTTAAAAAATAAAAATAAAAATTTCAACGAAAACTTGTGAATAGGACTTGCACACCCATGGCTGAGGTCTCCTGCCTAAGTCACTTACACTTGGGTGAGTTGTCCTGCAGTTGTCTCTTTGAGGTTACATTTGGTCCATTCTCCAGTTCCGATGGTTCTTTTTCTGCCTTGTTAGGTTAGGACAAGATACTTCCATTTAAAATACCATGTAAGTCAGGAGAGAGCTTCTTGCCTGGACACAGGGACACATGAACACTTGCTGAGTGTGTGGTGTGTGTGTGTGCGTGTGTGTGTGTGTGTATGTGCACACGCGCACAGTTTGGGGGGAGAGGGGATTGGTTGGTTTCTGGTTTGAGATATGGAACCCTAACTCTTCTATAATGGCAGTCTTCTCCTTTAGACTTAGTGCAGCTGCTGAAGACAAGATTAAAAAAAGCTGGAGAGGGAGAGATAAAGAGAAAGAAAACATGAAATTAGCTAAAGAAAAAGGACATTCAAAGTAAGACAGGGTTAGGGGACGGGGAAGCATGAGGTAGCACAGATTATACTTGCAGAAGATAGGTTAGAAATGGGGTCATTGATGGACCATCACCACTGGGAAATCTGCTAAGTTTTAAGAACACCACACACCGGATTAAAGCTTCTTGTTTTAATTAAAAACAAGCACATATTAATTAACAGCCACATGTGAATGCCAAATAATTAAAACAGAAACATACACAAAAGTGATCTGAACTGCAGCTAGCAAGTGCAAACTTCTTGGCTTAAGAGAAATTAGGTGTGTGTGTGCGTGCGTGCGCGCAGGCGCGTGCGTATACACACGGGATTTTTGAGGAAAGCCATTCCATTCCATTCTGGAAAAATAAAAGCACAAACCACTTCTAATGACTGGTTTGGTTTCACCAGAAGCAAACAGAGTAGTTAGGGTATTTTTAAATAATAATAATAATAGTTGTACTTATTAAAAAGCCTTTTCACTGAAGGAAAAAAACTTTTCTGTCTATAGTGAGAAAACTGCCCAATAAAATAACTATTTTATTTCTTTTCAGAGAGTTATCAAATTTCTAAAGGCCTTATGCTCATGCACGGGTTAGATTTCTGCTTACCAAAGTTTCTTGATTATAAGGATCATTTAGGGCACCTGTTAAACATACACATGCCTGGGCCCCATTTTAGACTTCCAGGAAAGCTGATCAGCTAACTGATGCTGGTGACCCCTACCATCAGCAGAAGCACTCATTTTGGGAGCTGCTCTGGAGTTTTCTACTTTGCCCATCCCTACTCACCCATCTCAAAGGCCCTCTAATACTAACTATTCGGTTCCTCTGAGCATCAAAAGACCTTGTCTCCAGGAACACATGTGAATAGATTGAATCCCTTTCTGAAATGGACCAGGAGTCAGAAGACACTGAATTTAGCCTGGCTTCTGCCATGAAATAGCGCTGGGACCTCTGGCAAGTCTCTCCACTTCTCTGGGCCTCGATTTCCTCTTACGAAAAAAATGGGTCACATATGTCTTGTGGACCAAAATGTGTCCCTTAATACAAAATTCCTGCCTAGTCTCTGAAAGTCTCTCAAAGGCTGAGTGGCTCTAAAACTTTTGAAGTTTTCAGAGCTCCTCAAGCCTCAAGTCTTAATCTGTAAACAAATGCAAACGAAGGACTCTATTTGTAACGCAAATAATTACCCAGGAAGATGGAGACCAATTGGTTGTTTTAAGTTTAGGATTGGTGGGAAGCAACTGTGACACTGGATGTGGAAACATCAAAGCTGCAAATAAGATGCCTTTCCCAAGGAGATTTGACTGCCCTAACTTAGCATCTCACTCAGCTACTGG
Source organism: Pteropus medius (assembly GCF_902729225.1). Lineage (NCBI taxonomy): Eukaryota > Metazoa > Chordata > Mammalia > Chiroptera > Pteropodidae > Pteropus > Pteropus medius. The sequence continues at coordinate 357,437 of NW_024351072.1, read as the reverse complement.
CTGCGTATCCAAATTGTTATTGTTGTTGTTGTTTTTAAAAACGGCCAAGCATAGGATCTCCTAAAATGCTGCACTGTGAGACTTCGATTTTTCAAGAAACTAGCTTATGCTTTGGCAGCAGCCCCTTCATACCTGCCTCTGGCCATTAACCAATCAGCGACTTACCAAAAAATACATAACATAGCTGCACTCGCTTTGCCAACAAGAAAAGAAGTGCATGCCTACGTTTGCTTTTCATTTTTTCTACTTTTCACTTTCTATTATTATCTATTATTGAAGAGAAAAACCCTCTCCCCATTCTCAACACTGCAAAAGGGCCTGGATTTGGCATAGCCTTGTTAGATCGTTTTGAAAGAAAGGAACCAAAAATAAAATAAAATAAAATAAAACAAAAAATAAAAAAAAGAAGGTGAAGGTCATGGTCAGTGCCAGTGGGACTGGGAGGCAGAACTCAAAAGAAGAGGTGGGGCTTGAAGTGGAAGTACTTGTCAGGGGCAGGGGACCCAGCTGCCTGGCACCCAGAAGCTGTCAGTTAAAATAGGAACCTTGGCTTAAAAGGTTAAATGGAGTCCAGTCCAGCTGTAGCGGGAAATACTATTCAGTACACAGCCATGGATTACTGCAAAGGAAGGGCAGAGAAAGGGCGTGTTAGCCACAGATCATTGCCAGCACACCTCCAGCTCTCACTCTCACTGGCCAGACACGGAAGGCCATTGCGCCTGACAATGGAGGACTCCCTACTTCAAAGGGTTTCCCAAAGCCATTATCAAAATTACGACTGGAATATTCATTCATTCATTCATTCATTCACTTATTTTAGGCAAGGCAACCCTTGGTTGACCTCATAGATTGCAAGGACCTTGTCAGCTTACAATCCCTTATGTTTTTATTTTTTTTATTTTTTACGCCTACAGCACCTGGTCTTCCTAGGTGGTCTCCTATCCAAGTCCTAACCAGGCCCGACCATGCTTGCTTCCGAGATCAGACAGGATTGGGCTTGTTCAGGGTGGCATGGCCGTAGACAGGACTGGAATATTTAAAAAAATATCAAATTTTTAGACTGGAGATAAACTTAAGGATCTTCCTCTCCAGCTGATAGTCTCACTTCTTTTTATTGGGAGACATGTGTGAAATACAGATTAAAACTCATCAACACTCATCAAAGCAAAACTGAAAACACTGATTCTTTGACCGCTCAGTTTGGCAGTTTATGACATGGGATCATTATACCCACTACTGGCCTTGCCTTTTGGAGATTTGCGTGGAGCCCAGAGGAGATGTTGAGACACCTCAGAAGAATTCCATAAATCTATCATTCAAGACACTAGGCTGATAATAATATTCAGATTTATTCTCAATTCTGCATCTGTGGGGTACTCAGAATTATAGAGGAGAAATTTACACTATTTTCTTCAGCAGTCGTGTTTTCTGGGAAGGGCTTGGTGTAAATAAACTCGCTCCATATTCTTAACACAGGTTGAGCACAGTTACTTTGAGTGAATCAAAACTGGAAAGGGCCGGGCTGAGAGGCGAGAAGGAAAAGGCACCAAAGGATCTCCTTCTGGAGTCCTCTGAAAAGAGGCTGTGGCTCCTATTGATGGGTGCTCAGAGAAGCCCAGTGACTGGGTACTATGGGTGAAAGCAGTGCTGACTGGAGCTTACCCAGCCACCTTACATGCAAATACCTCAGGGAAGGGAGCAGCAATTACAGTTTGAACAGGGAAGCTGGTGGTAGAGAGTAGCAGATGGGACTTACAGTCTGGCAAAGATGGGGGAGGGGAGTGATTGGCTGGGGGCTCTGGGAGGGGAACTGGGATGCACGATGCATCACATGACTGACTGTTGGCTTCTTGACCAGAGGCCAGGTACCATCCTCAGACTTATATAAACCTCAGCAGGAAGAGAGGAGAAGGCACGGGTTGTAAGCCCCAGGCACGGGTTCTAAGCCCCAGACGTGTTAAAGGGTAATTAGAGAAAGGGAGGCCCAGCTCTGTTGTGCAGGAAGAGGGCGTCTACAGGAAGCCCAAACTGAAAATAAAAAGAGAATTTGGGTTAATGAACGGATGGATTAATGTCTTAAAAAAAAAAAAAAGGTTAGAGGAAAATTGTTTTTCATGATGACTAATGGATAAATTAGAATATATAGCTATGTTAGACAGTCTTAAGATCCTATTGCATTGGCTTCTGGGAACATGCTTTCTCGCTCAAACATCCACACACACCTCTGAGTGGCAGCAGTAGTGATATTAGCTAGCAAAGTAATTATCAACAGCCTCCAGAATACTTTCTCTCTTTTTAATTGATACGTCCTGACTAATGACCCCCACCCAGACACCTTGTGCAGGAATACCTTCAGCAAATCTCCAGGTGGCCTCAGACCACTGGATTGAGCACCAGGCTCTCAGCTACAGATTGCCTTGTCCCATAGAGAAAGCAGAGGAGACTGAGGTTTCACCCCCGGTAGCTTTCAGAGCAGTCCCAGTCAGTCGACTGGTACCCTAGGGCTGTTTGCGAAGTGTCTACGAATGGTCCAGACCAGTTACCTAAAAACCTGAACTATGGAAATCCATTATTGGTTTGTGTTCACATAGTACTTTAACCTTTCTTACATTTAAACTTCATCCTTGTGACAAAACAGGGCAAGCAGTATCGATCCTCATTTGACATATGAGGAAACTGAGAAACAGAGAAATTAACTGTCTTGCCCACGCTCACAAAGAAACAGTCATAGCCAGAACCAGAGCCTGAATCCCTTAGCTGCTTAACCACACCACATTGCCCCGAAGAACTCTTTGGCTGTGGATCTAAGCCCCTGATTTTACCCGATGAATACATTTATCTCATTAAAGACTGTTAGATATTTAGGAGGGATAGTTAAAAGCATATGCATATGTGAGTATGTTTGTACAGTCCCTTCCTCAGAGTGAACACACACACACACACACACACACACACACACACACAAAGCGTGTGAATGGCAATTTATACCAAGAATTGGGAGTTTTATGTTCTTGTTCCAGTCCTGCCACTAACTCACTGTGTGATTCTTGGTAAATCTCTTAAATTTCCTGCTCCTCCATTTACTCATGTTGTCAAATGAAGATTATTCCTGCCTTCTTTACCTTGTGGGACTGGTGTAAGGTGAAAATGAGATATATAGAAAAATACTTTGAAGAGTATTAGAATGTTATATGAATGTTCATCTCTTATTTTATTCTTCGTCTACTTCCTAGGGAAACCTAAACAACACCGCAACGGCATATATTCTGGGCTTCACAGGAAGGCCGATGTATTTTGATATGTGTACACCCTTCCGTATGCTTTGCACCTCCCAAGGGTCAAGGGCCAGTATCCATTGAGATATAGTATCTACAACTGTGTACAGGTCAGAGAAGAATTATTTCTCTTACAGTTGCAGACAGCTACTAGCAATTTCAAAACCAGTAAGGAAAAGTAAGCCTCTCTCTAGTTAATGAGAGGTGGCCTTTGTGATCCACCCCAGGAATGAGGGCTTTGTGGAGGGGACAGGCTGCCTTTGCTGTTTTCAGATCCTAGAGAACCAAGGCCTCTCTCCCCTATTTGGTTTGGAACTGCTTTTGTGGTCTGCTGGAGAGAAGCCCGCCAGGAAAAGCTAACCTACCTGGGTTAGGGTTGGCTATTCCCACGGTTTGCCAATTGCCTCTCATTTATAAAGTAAAGCTTTAATTAGAATTTTGCCAGAATTCATTTTAGTAATGGCCACTAACAATGATTTATTCAGGGACACTGGAACCAAATTGTGTCAAACCACATTAATTCTGTTTCATTAACTGAAATCTAAATTACCAGGATACATTTTTCCTGCTCTCAGTGAAAATGGAGTAACAATGAAGATACATGTGAACTGAGCTTCTACAGGTATCGTACACTTTAATAGGCACTGGGACTGCAGTGGTGGACAGACACTCTATGAAATGATAATCTTCTTAAATGGAAATCTGCTGTTAATGCCAAGGAACTAACAGGGTCTTCTAAAGACTTGCCTTTAAGCCAGACAATAAATCTTTTCATTGTTCTTTTAGGGTTGTTTCCTTTGGCCCAATTTCATGGGCCTTATGTTTCATAAGCCTCTATGGACTTCCTCTTTGGGATTTGCTTGAAAATAGGATGCTTTCCCAGCTGCTTGAAGTCTCCAGTGCAATAGCTGCAGCAATCAGTTTGGTGATGAGCAGCAGGCTCTCCATTTAAATCATAAACTACATTGGTGAGTGGGGAGACACTGTCTCAATATTTAATATTTCCTGATCCAAACAAACCAAATGTAAAGGCATTTATGAGGCAACCAGGGTATTCTGAACACTGACTAGAAATTTTATGTTAATGAATTGTTAATTTTGTAGGTGTAGTAATGGTGGCATTGTGGTAATGATTTTTATAAAAAGAGTCATTATCTCTTAGAGATACATGTTAATGTATTTACAGATGAAATGATGTGGGTTTTCCTTTATAATAATCCAGCAGGTTTGGGGTAATAGATGAAACAGAATTGGCTCTATGTTGGCAATTGTTTGGGGGCTTGGTTGTGGGTACCTGAGGCTGTACTGTGCTGCTATCCCTCTCTCTTCTTTTGTTCCTATTTGAAAGTGTCTATGGTAAAGTTTAAAAATAGTTATAAGCCTAACTGCGTTAAATTAAACACATATATGTTTCCTCACTATCTACTACCTGAGTCTAATAAAACAGATAGAAGGTGTTTAATCATTGCTATAATCAACCTGCAAATTACGTGACACCAGGGACTGCTTTAATCACTTCTGTACAAACAACACCTAATCCTCAGGAATCTATTTTACCAAAGGTAGGTATTTAGGTATTCATGAAGTTGGTTCTTATAGAATTAAACATAAGAAATTCTCTATAATATCTGAGAGCTCTTCATTTTCTTCCACTCTTATGGTTTTGGGGGTTACATAGCCAAAGGAAATTTGAGAACTTGAGCCCCTCCAATAAGAAATAGCCACCAGAGGGAGACAAAGAAGCAAGTTTTGGTTGGCATGGAACATTCCCAGACTTGGGGGTCAATGCCACTGCGATGTTGTAAGACAGGGCTGCTGAATCCAATAGTTTCCTTCCTCACTACAGTCTAGTTAATTTTGAAAGTAATGATTACAGCTTTTTAGGGGAAAAAAATGGCCAAAATTGAAACCTTAAATATTGATCCACTTATGCTACCCAGCTGTTCCGGCAGCAGAAGTGTGAAAACACCCCACTTTTGATTAGGAAGGCAAACATTCCACATGTACACTCGAAACCACACCAGACTATTTCTTATTGTTCTAAGTCACAAGAAGAAGCCAGCTAGGACAATGAAGCAGCTTCTTTCATGATTAGATATCTGTGTTGGGGAGTGGGCAAGATTTGGGGAGGTGTGTTCTAGGAGCCACTCTCAGTTCTACTTAGAGTTAATAAAGCTTACCAGGGCCCTGGGTCTCATGCAGCATGCAGCAAACAGCAGAGTTAACTGTAAAACAGTAAGAGCTGATGAAGATGGAGTGAGCTTGAGGAGAAATCAAATATTATGAGTTCACACAATGAAGAGTTAGAGGTCAAAGGAGATTAGAAGGAGCAGGAGGGGAAGTGGAAAGGGTGGGCTGGTAGGGACCCCTGAAACATAAGTACTCTTTCTTAACTTCTTTAAGGGCAGCCAAAGGAAATTCTGAATATGTGACTCTTAGATCCAACCACCATCTCTCAAAAAGAAATGCCACTATCACTTCTACTCTCAAACCCCATATCACTGCCATCATCACTATGGGACCAGAGTGATACAGGTCTCATGATGGGTCTTCCAGAAGTTAGCTAACTGTTTACAGAATTATATAAGAAGCCCAGGCCTGGGGCCACTTATACATCTGGAAGTATGGAAGAGGACAGTCTATTTGTCAGGCCCTTATTGTTAATATGAGATGCCACATGCCAATAAGGTCTTCGCCCACCTCAGAATTGGAAAAGGGTACCGTCACCAACCTCAAATATCTGTGGAGACTGTAGAGAGGTTATCTGCCTACATAGGGTCTTCTGCCTGGGGTTGGAGGAGGGGTCAGGTAATTTGAGGCAATTTGGGTTGGGGGGAACCTGGTCTGGGTGGAATTTCTACTGAACATCTGAGTAGGGAATATTTATAGTTTAGTGTCAATGGGGTCCGAACAAACAAATCTGCAATAATTCCTGCAAACAGGCTGTGCAACTACTCCAGGGATTAAGTTACCAAATACCACAGGACTACGAAGGCAGCAGATTAGAGCTAGAAGACAAATTTAGACCTTTCTGATCTTAAAAATAGGAATCCGTGCCTGCTGGCACAACTAATGCACCATAACAGATCAGCTAACATACAGTGTGTCCAAAGAGGCTTTTTTTCTTTTTTTTGGCTAGTCGAACTTTATCCATCAGGTAATAACAGAAAAAGTTAATTAGTCAGCGAATTTGATATATAGTGTTATGGTTCAATAACAAAAATCTCTAGTCTAATTGGTGAAAACGTGCAAATTTACACCTTTGAATAAAGATGTATACAAAATACAAAAGTCACTGTTTTATTCCTAAGTGATAAGCCAGGCACAGAAGAAAGGAAGATGTTTCCTACTCTGGCAAATATCCAATAGTTGAGTCAGTAACAAGTGGCTAAGAACAGAGGGCAAGAACCATAGACATCTTTCGAATCCTTGGGCCCCTTTAATAAGGGCACTGCCTAATACTCCATCTGAGGGTTCCCTGAGTGACACCGCACAAACAACTAGAGAGGACAAGGGACCACTGGGTTTTTGCTGGCTGTTGTATACATGCCATCAGAAATGTTTTTTTCTTCTCTGGTTCTGGGATGAGGAATGGGTTGGGTCAGGATAATTGGCCCATGCCAGGAGTCCATGCTATCCTGCCTTACCGAATACCAGGAGAGAGAGATGGTTTGTAAAATCATTCCCCAGGTTAAGGATGGGACACCTGTAGTATAGCAGCATCTGAGGGCTCCCCACCAAGTTCTCAATACCCCCGGCCGGGAGCAACTAAGCAGTCAAGAGGAGAGTCAGCAAAAAGGTGAAAAATCAGAACTGGGCTATAGTGTTTAGCAGCAGCAGGTAAACTCTGCTGGCTGCAGCTAGTGAGAACTGAGGCAGGGAGAGGGATGGCCTATAGGCAGAGAGGTAAACACCTCAGATATAGAACGAGCAATCAGGCCTGTAAGCCCGAATAGCTCCAACGTCTCAGGGAGAAAGGGCATGCCTAGAGGCTTCTGTGAAGACTCTCTTTCTCCCACTACACTCTATCTGCCCTCTCTTATAACTTTGTAGCTCTCATTGTTTCCTCTCTTCTTTTTACACTCTCACATTCTTTTTGTTTTTCCTCTCCTTTCCCTCCCTCTCCTCCAACCTGACTTTGCAAAACTTGCCTAAGCAGGCCAAAGGAAGGGCTGGGCCTCTGCGACCACACCTCTCCCCTACTCTCAGTTTCCCAAATTCAGGGAATCCAAAGGTCCTATGGGAAACACTGAGACCAGTTATAGTTACCCAAAGTGGTATAATAGCCCACAGCTCACCTTTGGTCATCAGCCTTCAGTCCCCCCAGCCTCCAGGCCCTGTCCTGAAGGGATGAGCAGGATGAGAAAGAAGCCACCACCCCGGACCAGCCTCATACTTACTTTTTCTTCTCTTTGTCCCTTTTCAGAGTCTGTGAGCCTCCAGCCTGGGAGCCCTGGGACTGAAGCAGCTCAGCCGCTGTCTTTCTCTGTTTGAAAGCATTCACTTCATCATCCAGGGATTTCTTCTTATCCTCCAGCTTCTTCTTTTCATCCTGGTGTAGTTTCTTCAGACGGTCAAACTTCTCATGCAGCTGGCAAAGAAGCACAGGGAGTGTGGGGAGAGTCCCCTTGTGAACAGCTCCCTGTTGAGTGGAGCCCAGGGTGACAGGGGGCTGGCAGGGTTGCAATCCTACAGGACCCTGGGAACTTAGGAGACATTTCTGACAGGGACAACTATGATGGCACCAAATGGCACCATGTTCTGGATAGTCCCCTTTTCCTGCCATTTTATCTCCAAGTTTCTGCTCCTGAATATTAAATATGGTCAGGGAATTGTGCATTCTGCTTGAAAAATATTTTATTTAAAAAAGTTACAACATATGGTTAGTAACAATATCAATTATAATAGTATAACATTTATTTAGTGTTTATTATAGGCCAGGCACGGAATTTTATAAGCACTTTATATGTGTTAGCTCATTTAATCCTCTCAACGCTCCAATGAGGTAGGTTCTATTATCTGCATTGTATGAAGAAACAGAAGGCAAGAGAACTTAAGGAATGTGCCCAACCAAGGTCCATTCATTCTTTAGAGGATTATATAGTGAGATCTCCCAATATGAAAGAAGCCCATGCCTTTTCTTATCCTCTCCAATCAGGAAGATCACCATGCATCACAGAGCAAACTTCAGCAATGCCAAAGCTTGTCAAAGGAAATATTCGTCCTTGGATATGTAAGGAGATCATTTAAAAAAAATGGAGAGAATTGATGTCAGAAACACGGCAGAGTGAGAGATGTCCCCAGATCTCTTCTCTTGAAACACAATAAGCTGAACATCTAAAACTTAACAAAAAACACCCAAACTGCACACTAGCACATCTGAGAGTGGTGTCTGTGCATAAGAGCTACCTCAGGTCAGAACTCCGGGTGCCGGGCGGTAGACTGGGAGAAACAAAGAAGCTGCCTCTCGCAGCCGGAGCACCCTGCAGGAGGAGGGGGAGGGGGGAAGGTGTGGCGGGTTCCCTGAACAGCATTGTCTGTGAGTGCTGTGAGAGCCACAAGGCAGGCGGCAGGGCTCAGTCATCAGAGTAGAAAGCAGAGAAGCAGGACAGCAGAGAAACAAGAGTTCATTATTACCAGCTGCGGTGGCAAAGCACGAGGCTGAGACAAAGCTCCCATCCCCCAACCCAGAGGGCCCATCCCCAATATCCTCTGAGACAGAACACCGCAGAGCCTCAGAGGAATTTGAGCAAATGCTACCAAAACTGTCACTAACACTGACAAGGACCAAGACTGAGGGTAGTGAGCCTAATTGAATATGTGTAAGGAAAAAAAAGGCATTATTAACACTTTATATAAAGCAGGGATCCCAGAGGCTCAGACGCCACCTACTGGAAACCAAAAGAAAAACGCCTCCATTGCAACAAGCTAGAGAGACTTTTATACAATAAAATTTTCCAGAAAAAAAGCAGAATACACTCTCATTAATGCCCAGGCAGAGAAATAGTCCATTAAACACCATGTACAACCAAAGTGACAAGGCATCTCAACAAGAAAGAGAAAAATCTTCAGAAAATAAGCTTACAGACATAGAAATATTCGACATAAATAACAGATAATTCAGGATGGTACTTCTGAAAAAACTCAGTGAGTTCCTAAATGAGTCATATCAACAATTTCAGGAATTGAAAAAAAAAAAAACAA
>NW_024351072.1:307165-346561 GCF_902729225.1 Pteropus medius | reverse complement strand
ACTTCAAAATAAAAAAAAAAAGTAAAGAAAGATACTGAGGGACACTCCATGATGATAAAGAGAATCATGCACCAAGAAGACATAACACGTATTACTATCTATGGTCCCAATCAGGGAGCCTCTAAATATATATGACAATTACTAACAGAACTAAAGGTAGAAACAGACCAACACTATCGTAGTAGGGGACCTAAATACCCCACTGTTAGATATAGACAGATCATCCAAACAGAAAATCAATAAGGAAATAACATTTTTAAATGACTCATTAGACCAGCTGTACATAATTGACATTTACAGAGCCTTTCGTCCCAAAACAGCTGCTTATACATTCTTCTCTAGTGCGCATGGGACCTTCTCAAGAATTGACCACATACTAGGATACAGAGATAGCCTCAACAAATATAATAGGGTCAAAATCATAACAACCATATTCTCTGATCATAATGCTTTGAATCGTGACATCAACTGCAGAAAGAAAGTGGTAAGAACCACAAATACATGGAAATTAAACAACATGCTACTGAAGAATAACCGGATCAGAGAAGAAATTAAAAGAGACATCAAAAGATATATAGAAATGAATGATAATGATAGTACAACATATCAAAACTTTTGGGACACAGCAAAAGTGGTCATAAGAGGAAAGTTCATATAATTCGGGCCTACCTTAAAAAACAAGAATAAGCCCAAATAAACAACCTAACACTTCATCCATTTTTTTCCCCTTGCCACATTGGGTATAGGTTGGTTGGTTGGTTGGTTATTTACTTATTTACTTATTTATTTATTTATTTATTTATTTATTTATTTATTTATTTATATTTATTTATTTTTTATGATGGCATTGGTTAATGAAATCCAAGAAGTTTCAGCTGTAAACTTTAACAGTAAGACATATATACGTTTACACTGTGTGTTTACCTCCCATAGTTAGATTTCTTTCTGTCACCACATATTTGACCCCCTTTACCCCGTCAACCTCTCCTTTCCCTCTTCCCATCTGGTAATCACTAGTCTATTGACGTTTCATCTTAAAACACTAGAAGATGAAGAACAAATGAAGCCTAAGTTCAGCAGAAGGAATGAAATAATCAAAATTAGAGCAGAAATAAATAAAATTGAAAACAAATAAATATATATATAAAATAAATGCAATAAAGAGCTGGTTCTTTGAGAAGGTTAATAAAATTGACAAAATCCTGGCTAGACTCACTAAAGAAAAAAGAGAAAGGGCACAAATAAACAAAATCAGGGATGAAAAAGGGGAAATGACATCGCAGAAATACAAAGGATCATACAAGAATACTATGAAAAAGTATATAACACCAAATTTAATAACCTAAAAGAAATGGATCAGTACTTAGAAAAATATAACCTTCCTAGTTTGAATCAAGAAGAACTGGAAAATCTAAATAGACTGATCAGTGGTATGGAAATTGAAACAATCATCAAAAACCTACCAAAAAGTAAAAATCCAGGACCAGATGGCTCATCAGTGAATTTTACCAAACATTCAGAGAAGATTTAACACCCATTCTCATCAAACTCTTCCAAAAAATTGAAGAGGAAGCAATACTTCCCAAAACTTTTTACGAGGCCAATATTACTGATACCAAAACCTGGTAAAGATAACAGAAAAAAAGAAAACTACAGACCAATATCTCTCATGAACACAGATGCAAAAATCCTAAAAAAAACATACTAGTGAACCGAATACAGCAACAAATTTAAAAGATTATACACCATGACCAAGTAGGCTTCATCCCAGGGGCACAGGGATGGTTCAACATACACAAATCGATTAATGTGATACACCACATAAACAAATTAAAAAATAAGAATCATACGATTATATCAATAGATGCAGAAACAGCCTTCGACAAGATACATCATCCATTTGTGATCAAAACACTTAACATAATCGGTATAGAAGGAAAGTACCTTAACATAATAAAGGCCATGTATGACAAACCCTCAGGCAACATTATACTTAATGGTGAAAAACTAAAAACTTTCCCTCTAAGAGCAGGAACAAGGTAAGGCTATCCACTATCACCACTGTTATTCAATATAACATTGGAGGTCCTAGCAGGTGCAGTCAGACAAGAGAAAGATATAAAAGGCATTCAAATAGGAAACGAAGTCAAACTGTTCCTATTTGCGGATGACATGATTCTCTATGTAGAAAACCCTAAAGACTCCATAAGAACACTACTAGAAACAATAAGCAAATATAGTAAAGTCTCTGGATACGAAATCAACGTTCAAAAATCCATAGCTTTCCTATACTCTAATAACGAAGTGTCAGAAAAAGAAGTGGAAAAAATAATTCCTTTTGCAATTGCAACAAAAAGAATAACCTAGGAATAAATCTATTAAAACATGTGAAGGACCTATATAATGAAAACTATAAGACCCTATTAAAAAAATCAAAGAGGATATAAAGAAATGAAAAGATATTCCATGTTCTTGGATTGGAAGAATCAACAAGTTAAAATGACCTTATTACCTAAAGCATTATACAGATTTAATGCAATCTCCTTCAAAATCCCATCAGGATTTTTTAAAGTAACAGAACGAAAAAATCATCAGACTTGTATGGAAGCACAAAAGATCCCGAATTGCCAAAGTCATCCTGAAAAAAGAGAATGAGGCTGGAGGCATCACTCTGCCTGACTTCAAATTATACTACAAAGTGACAATAATCAAAACGGCATTGTACTGGCAGCAAAACAGACACATGGATCAGTGGAACAGAACCAAGAGTCCAGAAGTAAACCCATATTTATATGAGCAAATAATTTTCGACAAAAAAGCCAAAAACATACAGTGGAGAAAGGAAAGACTCTTCAATAAATGGTGCTGAGAAAACTGGAAAGTCACCTGCAAGAGAATGAAACTAGACTGTTGTCTATCACCACGCACCAAAATTAATTCAAAATGGATTAGGACCTGAATATAAAACCTGAAACAATAAAATGCATAGAAGAAAATATAGGAACTAAACTCACAGACCTTCAATTTAAAGAGGATTTTATGAATTTGACCTCATAGGCAAGGGGAGGAAAAGCTAAAATAAATGAATGGGACTGAATCAAACTAAAAAGCTTCTGCTCAGCAAAAGAAACCATCAACAAGGTAAAAAGACAATCATCATAATTAGAAAATATATTTGCAAGCAACGCCTCCGATAATGACCTAATATCCAAAATATACAAAGAACTCATACAACTCAATAATGCAAAAAATCAAATGATCCAATCAAAAAATGGGTAGAGGACCTGAACGGACACTTCTCTCAAGAAGACATACAAATGGCCAACAAATCTATGAAAAGATGCTCAGCATTGCTAGCTATTAGGGAAATGCAAATCAAAACCACAATGAGATACCATCTCACACCTGTTAGAATAGCTATTATGAACAGGACAAGTAACAACAAATGTTGGAAAGTATACAGATAAAAAAAAATCCCTCATACATTGCTGGTTGGACTGCAAATTGGTACAGCCACTATGGAAAACAGTATGGAGGTTCCTCAGAAAACTAAGAATTAATCTACCATATGATCCAGCAATTCCTCAACTGGGTATTTACCCCAAAGACTTAAAAACTCATATCCGAAAAATATTTGCACACCGATGTTCATAGCATTATTCACATTGGCCAGGACATGGAAGCAACCGAAGTGTCCTACGATAGATGATTGGCTAAAGAAGCTGTGGTATATATACATACATATATATATATATATATATATATATATATATATATATATATATATATAAATATAATGGAGTATTACTCAGCCATAAGGAGAGATGAAATACTGCCATTTGCGACAACATGGATGGAACTCGAGATAATCATGATAAGTGAAATAAACTAGACAGAAAACGTTGAAAACCACGTGATATCACTTGTATATGAGATATAAACCTAAAAGCAATAAACAAAGAGGACAAACAAACAGAGACTCATGTACATGGACGATAGACTAGTGGTTGCCAGAGGGTAGGGATGAGGTGGAAGAGGGGAGGGGGAAGGGAGATGGGATAAAATGGGTCAAATATGTGGTGACAGAAACAACTCTAACTGTGGAAGAGGAACACACAAAGAATGTATATACTCCTTATTGTTAAAATGTTCAGCTGAAACTTATCGGATTTTGTTAACCAATGTCGTCATAAAATTTTTTTTTTTAAATGGAAAGAATGTGGAGACTTCAGCCTTGATCATTAGATCAAAGGGAGGCTTCACTAGCATTGAATAGAGCCAGAGACCCAAAGAACAGCAAGAATATTCTGGCATGCCATTGTGGTAAGTGGATCAGGGAGGAAGACCATGTGGTAACAAACTAGAATGCGATAAACTATCCTGAATAGTAAGACTAGACCAAGAATAATTTCACTTTCTTTTGAGGATTCAGGAGAGAATATAGAATTCTTTAGCACTTGCAGCACACCATGAAGGAGGTCAGGTCTCCAAATCCTGGAGATATTTGGGACTGTCACTTCATAAAAGGTGGTGCATGATAGACTTGCCTGGTAAACAAGCTTTTACTAGTCACTTGTGGTAGAGTGGTGGAAGCTCTGCTTGCTGATCAGTTGCTGTAACTTGGCTTTTGTTCATTGGCCTTTCATTCATTTCTCTTTGAGATCCCTTATCTCTCCTCTTAAAAGTATTGGGTGACATTTTTCTTTCGAAAAATGAAACTGAAATAAAATCAATACCCTTGCTCTGGGCTTTGGTGATAACCCTAGAGAGTCACAGCAGATTACAGGGGAAGAGACTTGAAAAGTAATTAAGTGCTTCCCTTCATCATGGGTTTGAGGCCCAGAGAGGTGAAGCAGTTGCTGATGTGATCAAAACTGTAGCCGAGGGCACTTAGGCAGCAGTGGGCAAATTGGTAGGGAGACCTTGAACCCAAGGCAATGGTTAGAGTACTAACTGCACTCTATTAGGCATGGCTTAAGTAAGGAAAACCCCAGAAGGAGTATTAAACCTTAATTTAAAAACTCGACAGGGCTGCACAGATTTTTTTAAATGCCACCATGAAATGGAACAGAATTTCCGAGTGACTAGGGAAATGCCCCAGTTGTCATCGTTTTAGTTTTCAGCAAGGTACCCTGAACTGCCTGGGGCCATCTTTCTCCATGGCCGTCAGAGCAGTTGGGATGTGCGTCAGAGCAGTTGGGATGTGCGGGATAGCAAAGAAAGTGATCAACTGTCCCTACTGAGCTCTGAACTCCTGGGAAGAGGGAAAAGAATCAGCTCTCACCTGACCTCAGGGGGCTAGGTCAGGTTTTGGCTCTTGAGCAGTGTTGCCCAATAGAACTTTCTGTGGAAATGTTCTATATCTGTGCTGTCCAATATGACAGCCACTAATCTCATGAGGATTCAGCATTTGAAATGTGGCTAATGTGACTGAGGAACTGAGTTTTAAACTTTATTTAATTTTAATTAATTTAAATTTAAATAGTCACATATGGACAGCGTGCCTCTAGAGAATTAAGTAACATGGAATGAGAAAACATCCCGGTCTTGCGGAATGAAGGATTAAGAAGACACAGACCTCCCAAAGCCCCTTCTGCGCCAACCAAGGCAAGGCTACAGATGCTGTGCCCTATTCCTGCCCGGAGGCTGCAGGGTTTCCACTGGCTATGCTCTTGGGATAGAAGCCTCTGCCACGCCCAAGTTCAGCTTCTTTTTCCTTCCCGTCTGGCACCTAGGCTCACATTTACCTCTTTCTCTGCCTCTTTGAGTTCAGCTTCTTTCTCTTTGACTCTTTGGACGAACATTTGCCTCATCTCCTCTTCTTTCTTCTGGAGCTCTCCTAGGAACTCATTCCTTTTGGCCTCATATGTCTCCTGTAAACTGCGAACATGGTCAGGTTAATTCCTCTGCCTTTGAAATGGCTCCTATTTGATAAAAACTGGCCCCCAATGATCCTCTCTGGGTACCCCCATCTTCCCTTCCCCAATTCTGGGAGAGGTGTGAAAACGGAACCACAAAGCTATGGGCAGGTGGTGTGGAATGTGACAGCTGCTTGAGGGGCATGGGACAGCCCTGTTGAACGGGAGAGATATTTGGAACTGGGAGTGACTTAGAACATATGCTTCTATACTCTAGTTTTACAGGCAAGGAAACAGGTCCTGAGAGGTGAGGTGACTTGCTCAAGACCACATGGCTAGTTAGAGGCAGAGCTGGAACTGGGAGCTGCATCTCTTGTTTCTTACTCTAGGTCCTCTCACTGCACTCTGCTACCAGGTCTTCGTTCTGAAACTGACCATATTAGTGAGTTAGTGCAATAAACACTTGATGCTACTACACCACGTGCTAGACAGAGGACTGAGTGACGCTATGCTAGTCACTCATCATCCAGAGACAAAAACCACTGTGCCTGCCATCAAAGAACTCACAATCTAGTGATAGATGCCTGGGCTAAGTCTTCCTGCCCCCAGCCTGGACTTAGTTTTAAAGAAATAGGAGCTAGCCTGGTAAAGAAGAGGAGAAACTGTGCTCTGAAGAGGACAGCATATGGAAATGCCCACATGGAGAGGTTGTCATGCTCAGAGACCAGGCATAGTCCAGAATGGCTAGAGAGGCAGGTGATGGCTGTGGAATGGTGGGAGATGAAGTTCCTGAGTATGGCAAGAGAGAGCAGGCATTCGATGCCATATCAGACTCGGACATTTATCCACTATAAGGTTTTAAACTTGATGCAATTTGAAAATGTGAAAGACCCCTCTGGGTGTTGCATGGATAGACTTTCCGACTATCCGAGTAAGAAATGACAAGATCTTGATGTTAAGGGTTGGTAGGGAATGGGGGACTTGAGGGACCTGGAGGAATAGTAAGGGAAGCAGGACTCCCAGGACTTAGGAGGATGCAAAGATGATTCCGGTTTTTTGGCTTGAGCAACCAGGTGGATGATAGTACTATGAACTGCAACAGGGAACACTGGAGAAGGAGTATGCTATGAGGGAAGATGATTTAAATTTTAGAAGCTTGAGTTTTAGGTATGTCCCCTATTGAATGTCCAAGTGAAAACATCCAGTATGCAGTTAGATCAATAGGTTTGGAGCTCAAAAGTAAGGTTTTAGCTTAAGAGTCCTTATTTCTAAGTGGCAATTAGGGCTGTGAGAGGAGAAAGAATCAGCCACAAAGAGAATAGAGAGCATAGACCCGAAGAAAGAATCTTAGGGCACAACATCTAAAGCTGAAAAGAAAATGAGCCTGCCAATGAGGCTGAGAAGGAGTAGCGAGAGAGATAGGACTAAACCCAGCCAGGCCAGTGCTAGAAAGGCCAAAGGCAGAGAGAACTTTGGGAAGGACGCATTAGGAAGGAGTATCAAACTTTCAGATCAAAAAAGATGGGACTCAGCGGTCACCCTATAATCAGCCATGAGCTTGTGATTGTTGACTTTGAAGGGAGGCATTTCAGTGGCGTGGTGGAGTCAGAAGCTAGTAAATACAGAGTAACTCTTTCTCCATCCCGTCAGAGCCAAACTTCTTGACAGGACAAAGGATGGTGAGGAGGAGCACTAGAGGGCAAGTTTCTTTTAGTATGAAAATGTTTGCATGCAACATGGAAAGAAGCCAGCAGAGGAGTAGTGCAGAGGGTGAAGACATGGGTAGCAGGTGTTCAGGATGGAGCAAAGAAGAAGGGGAGAGGACTAGATGAACAGGTAGAAGCACATCTTTTCCTCTACAGATGCAGATTAAAGCTGACAGAGGGAAGGAGAGAGAAAGCTAAGGGAGTGCCCATTAAAGAGACAAGCACACCTCCTTCCAACTCCAGGAGTTCCAGTGGCCCCTGCTGGTGAGGGGGATTGGATCTGGCCCTCCAGAACTAGGCATCCCTGAAGGACTGGCTATGATTTGTCCCCAGGCCAGCTTTCCACTGTGAATAGGTACAATGGGATCTCAGAGGCCATCTGAAAGCCTTCTTAGCCCACAAGCTTCCCCCTCACTTGCTTATTGATGCCTGATATTTCCTACAAGGAGACTGAGCCCTAGTAAAGGGCACCACATGGTCATTTAAAATGTGGGGCTTATGTCACATATCATGCATATAGATCAAACACTTATACTTGGCATATCACTCCGATCGAAAATATTCTTCTTTTCTGGAAGCATCTTAGATTTGAGAAGTATGTCAATGATTATTAACATCCTGTGGTCAAAACAAAACTTCCACTTGAATGCAAACACCAAGGACAGTGGATGAAGAGCCTGAAGTTCATCAATACATGTGCAATGGCTGCTACCTGGTCCCATCTGGTTTTGATAATGGGCAGGAGGGTAAAGAACATACTGGAAACCTAACAGAGCAGCAGGAGCCTGATAAGGAAAGTGGAGGTGGAGGACAGGCACAAACTGCCACACTGGGGAACAAGGCCCCAGCCCAGGGCTTCCCCTCTTATCGTTCTGTGTGTATGTGCGTGTGTGTGTGTGCACGCGTGCGTGCGCACTTCTAGCAATGAAACCATTGGCCTTTCTGGGCCTCTGGGCCTCCTCCCTGGCTCTGTGCTTACCAAGTTCACCTGGCACAGTTCCCCAGGGCAGGAGTTTGGCGGCAGAGAGGAATGAGCAGGTGGAACTAGCAAGTGACTGAGCCCTGCTGCTCTCACCTGAGTGCCTGTGTCTGCCCTCTGTGTATGCTCCAGAGCAAGGCTTCCACACCCCCTGGGGGTGCTGGGCTGAGCTGAGCTGGGCTGGCAGGAGAGGTTACCTGAAGGGTTTGCTGTCAGGGTCGGTGTCCTTAAAGCCCATTTCCTCCAGCTTACAGCGGCGGTAGAGCTCATAGTGCCGGCTGTGGGTCTGCTCCCGGAGGTCCTCCATGTTGACCCGAATCAGCATCTCCCGCAGCTTCACAAAGTCACAATGGGCCTCGTTTTCAACTGCATAGCAAGAGATGGAAAATTGAAAGTATATTGAAAGGAAGGCCAAAAGAAGCAGAAATGAAAGAAATGAGAGGTGAAATGTCTAACAGCGACATTGCCTTTCAATCTATGTATGTAGAGCCTTCAAATTTGCCTCCTGATTTGCTTTTCTACTGAAAAGGCAAATGAAAAGTTACAAGAATGATAGTAATGAAAAACTGTAACACCATTAAAAAATCTACAAAGGCATTCAGTAGCTCCTTAAACCCCATTTACCAGACATCCACAGGAGTGTTTGCTCTGCACCACTCTTAGGACAATGGCACATGCACTTCAGCCATCCTTCTGATAAATTTTTGCGGAATCTCTGTTTTCAGTATGGTATGAGGCACTGGCAATTTAGAAATGAAGTCAGGCAGTCTTGCCTCAGGAGCTTAGAGTTTAGCGGAAGAATAGATGCAAATAGACAAATATAATACAATGCAAAAATTATGAAAATGGAGATATAGAGCCAAGGTGCAATTAAAATCTAGAAGAGGATGGGACTAAGAACTCCTGGGAGAGTGAAGGCCTCGCCAAAGAGGCAACCCCTAAGATGATTCTTGAAGGAAGGATAGAAATGTATTAGGCAGTTGAGGGAATAGTCTTTGCAAGATCTCAATGAGGTTAGGCAAGGTTACATAGTAAGTTGCAGAGTTAGGATTCCAATCCAGGTTATCTAAAGCAGAGGCAAAGGCTATGACCAGGTGCCAGAGTCTCTAAAGAATAAAGGAGAAGAACTAGGACATCAATAGATGACAGTGACAAGGAAGGGTGTGGCCCATCTTGATGGTAGAAGATTCAATGGAGGTGTTTTTTAGAGGGTGGATGATGGCTTGACAGCAGCAATGGTGACCAGGACAGAGAAGACCCCACTTTCCAGCCTGAGTGAACAAGTTCCCTCCTCAAAAGAGTGTGGCAAAGGTCTTCATTTGGGCAGTGGCCAAGAAAGACAGAGATGTGGACCAAATCATAGCAACGTGGACTTCTGGTTAGAACATAAGGTTGTGAGCAGTGCTCTGGCATGTGTCTCCAGGCATGGCTCCACTGTATCAGAACGGAAGTGTCTGGCCTGACCATGTGGGGACAGTGGGTCTGAGATGATGAAGAGGCATAGTCACTCCAGATTCTGTCTCACAAGGTGTGGGAGAGGGTAGTGGGGTCAGGGAGGGAGTCCGAGATGATAGGGTGGGGCACAGTTGCAGCAGACTGCCTTGAAGTCATAAGATTAATCTTTCCAAAGCCCAAATCAGCCCACATAACCCCTGTACTTCAGACCCATTGCTTTTGGGATAAAGCCCCTCACTGTCATAGAATATAAGCTAATATTAAAAACTGCATCAGTTAGGCAACTTTTAAGGACCATCTCTTCTTCCGTCTTCAGACAGTGATCCCTGATGGTCAGTCAGAAGGAGTGACTCCAAGGTCCCTGCAGGCTGCCCAGACAATACACAGCTTCTATCTCACTCAAACAGAATGGTGATCCCTGACTTACAAGAAAAACATTCAAAAACCACTTTGTCAGGCGCAGGATGGCCTAATCTGGAGGAAGTCATTGGAACCATGCCTGCTGGATTCTCCTCAGGTTCCTGTCTCTCAGATCACAAATTCATTCCCAGGGTGGGACTGTTGGTCCAGAAACCATTTGCAAGTGTTCCTAGCACAGCATCTCCAGCCTTAAATGGCAGAGAAGACCAAAATCTAGCACACCTCTGACAACTAGTTTTGTTCTACTTATGGAAAATATGGGTACCGCTGGAGGGGTCTCTAGTGTGCCGTAAAGCACGCCAGCCTTTGGATGCAATATGGACAACTTCCTACCTGATTTCAGTTTTTTGCTCAGTGGCAAAGATGAGTCCACAGTGAACCACCCACCCTGTCACATATGGTGCTCCTGCAATCCCAGACCTAGCTTATAGCTGCAGACTCAGAGGGCCAGGTACCCCTTTCACTGATTTCAGTCCTAGGCCTTGTTTTATCCACTGAACTGACTAGTCAGAGTATAACTTAACACATATTAGGCAGACCATAAAAGGAACTTTCCAGAGTGTATATACAATGTGTTTTTAAATTGCAAAATAATCATACATAAACAGAGTCCATGAAATGTGCAATTTAAAGAATTATAAAAAATGAATACCAATGTATCCACAGCCCAGGGGAAACATTACCAGCACCTTAGAAGCCCTTTTTATGTCCCTTCCTGATCTCATGCCCCTCCTTCCCTGCCATGACACTTAACCTGACTTTTGGGTTGATCATTCCTTTGTTTTTCTTTATAGTTTTACTACTTACATATGAATTCCTAAAGATATGTATCTTGTTTACTTCTGTCTATTTTTGGATTTCATATAAATGGAATCACACAGCATGTATTCTTCTATGACTTAATTAGCTCAACATTATGTTTCTGAGATGCATTCATATAGATGTAACTATAATCCATTCATTTCACTGTAGTATAATATCCCATTACACTAACATTTCACAATTCATCTAATTTATTTTCACTGGATATCTGAGTTGTTCCTAATTATTTGTTATTATGAATAACACTGCT
Organism: Pteropus medius; assembly: GCF_902729225.1. Lineage (NCBI taxonomy): Eukaryota > Metazoa > Chordata > Mammalia > Chiroptera > Pteropodidae > Pteropus > Pteropus medius. The sequence goes on along the minus strand of NW_024351072.1, from coordinate 335,071 downwards.
TTGGACATTGTTGTACGTCTCCCGGTGCACTTGGGCAAGTACACATGCTTTCTTGCACATTCCTTCCCACCTTGCTCCAGGTACATTTGTTTTTGTTTTAGGAATGCTTTCTCTATTAGAGACAAAGAGAGCCTGCTCACAGCAGAGAATCTAGGTACGGAGCCAGTTTGCCTGCTGGTGACCCTTATGGCTGTTTGAGGCCCAAGCCAAAAGGGTAGAGACTGGGGACAAGTTAGGAACTGGTCACGCCGTAGCTGGGGACAAGCAAAGAGATGGACAGAAGGGGCTCCCTTCTTCTTGTCTCCTGGAGACTCACTCACCCTGCACCGTGCCCCAAGGGTACTGCCGGGCCTTCATCATCTTGTTGCCTATCTTCAGTTCTTCTGTGCTGCCAATGACAGCAAAAGGCAGGTGGGCCTGAAATGGAAGGCAAACAAAAGCTCAGAATTCTAGGGGAGAGGCAGAGCCTCCCACAATACAACTGCTATCCATCTCCTGGGCCTCAGGCCCTCACACTGTGGTGTCCCTCAATGTCATCAACATCAAGAGGCATTTCTTCAGCTCCCAAGCTATGTGGGGATAAGAGGCCTAATCCAGACTTCTGCTGTTCAGAAATTCATAATAGAAGGTAACGATGACATGGCCGAATGCATAGGGAACAGACAAAGACAGAAAATTGGCAGAATAATGAGATACAGAGATTAGCTAGCTCTTCAATATTCATAGTTGCTGAGGGAAAGAGCCTTTGGAAGGTGGGTGAGTGGAATGAGGGGAGCTACATGTGTATCGAGAGGCTAAAGGAGAACAAAGAGGACTAGGATCACTGGCCCTCCTCCTTCCCCAAAGTGTGAGAGCCCTGAGGTTAGGTATATACTGAAACCATATTGCTGACTGAGCTGTATGTTCCTTGTTCTCATTCTTCCATGGAGCGAGAGCTCACACTGACCTCTTGAGCCTAGACATCAAGTCCACAAGTATTTATCCACATGCCCATGACTGTGCTGGACTCTGTTTTAGGTGCTGTAAGAGACACAAAAGAAGTAGACGACACACTCCCTCACTCTCTAGGAGCTTACAATTTTGTTGAGGAAATCCAAATTACATACCCAAGATCACATAAGATAGAATATGACCAAGGGCTCAAATGCATAATCTGGTGTTGTGCACACAGTGGGTGCTTCATAAATATTACTTGAATGGCAGTGACAAGGCCATAGGAATAGTAAAAAAGAAAGAAAGTCCAAGTACAAACAGGGGTCTGAGCTTGGTGCTTAGAAGGGATAATGAGGAGCGAGGCCTGGCTGATGAAGACTTTAGGGGTCAAAGAGGCAGCTGCTCCCCAGACGGTAGTGTGGAGTTTAGGAAACACTCCTTATGCTCCTTACACAGGGAGCTGGCCAGGTTTAAATGCTGAGTGACCACTGGCCAAATAGAACCACTGAATAAATATTGTTTACAAACCCGGTGATTCTGGGCAGGGCTTTACCTGAAAGGGCTTTACAAGGACAAGTAAGAATGCCCACTGGATCTTTCTTAGCCTGCTTGGAGAAACAGGCCTTGATCATAGATATTTTGACTCATTTGCTCATTCATCCATTCTACAAATACTTATTGAGCTACTGCTATGTGCTAGGCATTAAGAAAAATACAAACATGGATGGACCTCGAGATAATCATGCGAAGTGAAATAACCCAGACAGAAAAAGTTGAAAATCACATATCACTTATATGTGGGATATAAACCTAAAAGCAACAAAGGAACAGGACAAATAAACAGAGACTCATGGACATGGACTATAGACTAGTGGTTACCAGAGTGTAAGGGGATGAGGGGAGGGGGGCAGATGGGGGGTAAAGGCGTCAAATATGTGACAGAAGAAATCTAACTATGGGAGGTGAACACACAGTGTAAATATATACATGCCTTACTGTTCAAGTGTACAGATGAAACTTATTAGATTTTGTTAACCACTGTCACCATAAAAAAATTAATTAATTAAAATAAACAACAAAAAAAGAAAAATACAACATTGTAAAAGCTCAAAAAAAAAAAAAGAAAGAAAAAGCTCAGAGCCTACCCCCTGGAGAGTGTACAGTCTGGTAGGGGAGAGACATGCCAACAATGGTAATACAGTAAGGTCCATATTATAAACAGAGGCTCAAGGGCTAGAGGAGCACAGGGGAGGGAGTGGCTAACTTCATGGGAAGTCAAAGCAGGCTTCACAGAGTAGGCAGTAGCAATTGTACTAATAATATTGATATTTACAGAACTGGTATTAGCAGCAGCAGCAATTCACTAAACTCTATGTACTACTCCATACCAGGTACTCTATGTTGTATTATCTCATTGAACCTTTACAACAATGCTCGAGGTAGTTACTCTTATTATTCCATTTTAAAGAGGAAACCGAGGTCCAGAAGGGCTAAGTGACTTGCCAGCAGGCACACAGCAGTAAGGGCAGAGCAAGGAGTGGAATCCAGGTCTCGCTGACTTCAAAGCCTACCCCTGCTGGTCTGCCACACCCATTTAGGGATTAGAACAGCGGATAAGTGAGCACGCTAAACTCTGGGGTAAACTGGTCATGCAAGGCCAGATTACAAGAGGAAGTTCAATTCTGGGAAACCTGCAGCAAATGTTTTTTGTTTGTTTAATCTGTGCACTGATCTCACAACCAATTCTTCCTCTTGATTCTCTTCTAGCTCTGCATCCCAAGAATGTTCTTCAGAGTGGAAAAACACAGGAGCTCAGCTCCAGGACCTTTGCTAATTCTCAAAGGTGCTTGGCCATCCAGCTGAAGTGGCTCTCCCTTCAACCTCTCTCAGCTGCTCTCAAAATGTCATCTCAGTTCACCCCTTCCCATTCTGTTGACCATCCCTGAAGTAGGGACATAGTAAAGAGGGAAAGAGGAGGTTATGGAACAGAAGGTAGATGAGGGGTGGAGGTGAGAAATGTTTCATTGGTCCTGGTAGGGGAATGATTGAGAGGGTTATTGGGCATGTGACACATGGGGCGTTAGGGGAGCACTGAAATCTCGAAAACCCTGCCCACTGGCCAGAGATCTCAGATTTCTGCCAGCCAGCTTGTGGTGGGGGGGGGTGTCATCTGGGCCATTTCATTCCTACTCAGGGACCCAAGACATGTTGGGAGTCACTCCCAAACACTTTCCAGGAAAATATCTCTGCCCTTCCTGTAGACACCTGAAAACTTCAGCCCCACAATACAAAAGAGCCAAGAGGCAGCTATGGCAGAAGGCTAGACCAAGGAAGGTGAGAAAGAAAAACCATAATGTGTCATCCTCACAAATCCTGGGCTCTCAACTGAAAGTGATTGAGGAGGAGGGCATGTGAAGTGAGAGATATTTCTCTGGTCTCAAGAGAAAAGAAGAAGAAGAAAAAAAAAGAAGCAAACAATGGTATAAAAATGTCAGTAGTCCCTTGGGTCTGTTATTTTTATCTCCAAAGACATCGTTAGTTAGAATGACAGGGTCACTTGTTTTCTCTTTTCCTTAAACTGCTGTCATTTTACCCGTCCCTGCTCTAAAACACACAGCCCCCGCCAAAGCAATTTCAGAGGGCTCCGGTGACCTCCCATGGCCCACTCATTTGCAACTAGCATCAAAGTCTGTTCTGATAAATATATGCAAGGTTATCATTTCTCAGTGCTTCCAGACAGATTTCATTTGATTCTCACAACAGCCTTACAGGGCGGTTATTATCAACTCCATTTGTGATTTGTGGGGGTGGGGGGAGGGATTGGCATACAGAAAGGTTAAATGAGTTGCCCAGGTCCCTGACATCACGCCCAAATCTTTACAGGGGTAGTGAGGACATCGTGTTATTTAATACCTACCAGCTTCCCACAGCCACCCAGGGCGGCCATGTGCTCTGCCTCCTGGCTAAATGGCATTTGCTGGAAGTCAGCTAACCATGAAGGGCAGGAAATCATGGGGCCAGGCTCTGGCCCTCTTTCTGCTGCTCTTGAGAGACTGATAGCTGTGCCAACCAGAATAGAGTCAAGAAGAGTAGGGAGAAGGTAACCTTTCCACCCCATCACACAGGGGTGACACTTTGTATGTGTGGGCCCAGGGAGGAGACTGATGCATGCAAGACAGTGCTGCTGTTGAAACAGCAACAGGCTTCTAAAGGGAGTCTGTGTAACTCACCCAGGAGACCCCAGAGGTCAGATGACCCCAGTCTCAGAAAACTTCAACAAGAGATAGCCTCAAGCTTCATCTTGGGAGTCTGTTCCTAAATTCACCACCTTTCTTATTTTGTGTCTACCTTAAATTCCTATTTGCATGTTTTAAAGTGTTTGATGCTCCAATTGACATGAATTAGTCTATTCTGGTTCCACTACATCCGTTACACTTGGGAGGGTCGATAATTATTCCCCTCAGTCCAGTGAAAAAGAGGCTGTCAGGTAATCTGATCATCTGATAATATCCAAATTGAGTGTGGCTTCCTCTCAGGGTGGACAGTATTTCCCAGTAGTGCTGCTGGTTATACGTGCCCCCATTTCAGGCTCCCACTAGCGACTGAGCAAGAGCATTGCCTGATTCTTGCAAGTTAACCTTTGGTGATTAATTCCCAGCAGAGTGCGCGCAAACGAAGAAAATAGCACTGCTGCCTCAGGAGAAGGGACAGGCTTGTGCCTGTGGGTCACCCAGGTGACCAAATGCCTTTGTGGGGGCCAAGCCCAAGACCTCACAGGTGGCTAGCCAACAGGGTTGAGTAGAGTAACTGGTTCTTGGCCACTCAAAGAACAGCATTCAATGTGAACAGCACAGCAATTTTTAGTGTTACAGTCCACAACCTTGAGATCTATCAGAGCATAGGTTGGAAGTAGCATGCCACAAGACCTCTCACTCCCTTCTCTTGCCCCCTCAGTCTGAAATCAAGGCCTTCACAGCCATTCATAAAAGCCAAGGGAGAGGCTGAGACATTACTTTCATTTCCTGCCATGAAAATCCTTAGTGGTGAGTGGCAGGATGGCTGTATGATCTTCTCCACTTAGGCAAGAGGCTTCTTACATTTCTTCCAATCAAATTCCCATGGTAATTCACTGGGGTGGCTGAGGCTGTGGGGCTGGAGTCAAATTCAGAATTGAAAGACCAGTATCCATTCCTCCTACCACCCAAGCCCAGGTCTCTGATGATGCAGCTTCATACACCACAGCTTGTCCGAAGACCCCAGGGACTTTAGACACACTTGTAATGGTGGAAAGCAGGCTAAGCAATCTTGTGTGTGTATGTATATATATATATATATATATTTTTTTAAGTTTATTTTATGATTAGTTTCAAGTATACAGTACCTTGGTTAGACATTTATATGGTTTATAAAACAATTCCCCTAATTGCTCTTTCTCTCTTCTGGCTCTACACCTAGCCATTACATTAATGCTAATTGCATTCCCTATGCTATGCTCCCCAACCTCATGTGTATGTGTGTGCGTATGTATGTGTGTGTGTGTATATGTACATATGTGTGTGTATACACACACACATACATATATACACACGTATGTATATATACACACACATATATACATAATTTAATTTATTTTAATTAGTTTCAAGTATACAGTACATTGGCTAGACATCTATATAGTTCATAAAACAATCCCCCCAATCGCTCCCTCCTCCCCTGATCCTCCACCTAGCCAACATATTCATTCTAATTGCATTCCCTATGCCGTGCTCCCCGTCCCTGTGTCCATCCATCAGCTACTAATTTGTACTTCTTTAACCCTTCACTCCATTTTCCTGGCCCCCCAAACTCCCTTCCCCTCTGTCCATCACCAAATTGTCCACTATATTTGTGAGTCTGTTTTTGATTAGTTTGTTCTTTTTATTCCTTAGATTCCGCATATAACTGAAATCATATAGTGTTTACCTTTCTCTGTCTGACTTAAATACCTTCTAGGTCCATCAGAGCAATATGTTTTTCCATCCCTTTCTTTTTAGTCTGTGTCTTTTAATCTGAAGTGAGTTTCTTATAGGCAACATGTAGGGGTCATATTTTCCTTTCCATTTATCCGCTTTTAGTTGGAGCACTTAATTCTTTTCCATTTGAGGTACTTATTGATAGGAATGTAGTTGTTACCATTCTTTATTCCTGTTTTTGATACATGTTTTTTTCTTCTTAAAGAAGTCCCTCCAACATTTCCTGTAATACAGGCTTGGTGGTAATAAATTCCTTCAGCTTATTTTTGTCTGGAAAGCTCTTTATCTGTCCTTTAACTCTAAATGATAGCTTTGCTGGATAAATTATTCTTGATTGTAGATCCTGGGTCTTCATACTGTCGAATATTTTTTGCCAGGTCCTTCTGTCCTGCATAGTTTCTTTTGAGAAATCAGCTGCCAGTCTTATGGGTTTTCCCTTATAAGTAACTATCTGTTTTTCTCTTGCTGTTTTTAATATTCTTTCTATGTATTTAACATTTGGCATTTTAACTGTGATGTGTCTTGGTGTGGGCCTCTTTGGATCCCTGATTTTTGAAATTCTCTGAGCTTCCTGGGGTTTTATGTCCATTTCCTTCACCAGGTTAGGGAAGATTTCCATCATCATTTCTTCAAACAGCTGTTCGACATCTTGATTTTCTTCAGTTACGCCAATCGGATGGATATTTGGACCCATAATAGTATCCTATGTACTCCTTAAATTATTTTTATAGTCTTGGCATCTTATCTCTTGCCATTCTGATTGAGTGTCCTTGGCTTTCCCATCCTCTAGATAGGGCATTCGATCCTTTTCTTTATTCACTCTGTTCATTCCATTTAATATACTTCTCATCTCAGATAATGTGTTCTTCATTTCAGACTGGTTCCCTTTTATAATTTCCATTTCCATTTTTATGTTTTTTTATCTTTGTTGAAATTCTCACTGAATTTAACCAAAAGTTCATTGAGCATCCTTATAACTAGTTTTGAACTCTGCATCTGTTAGATTACTTGACTTCATTATATCTGGATCTCTGTTCTATTCTTTCATATGGTTTCTGTTTCCTTGTCTTCCCATTTTAGCTGCCTTTCTGTGTCTATTTCTATGCACTAAGGAAAGCTCCTAAGTCTCCTGGTCTTATTAGAGTGGATTTGTGAAGTAGGTGTCCAGTGGCACAATACTGAGAGGGGCTCAGCTACAGGCCAAATTTAGCTCAAGTCTCTGCCCCTCCAGGGCCACCTGTTTGTTAAGATTCAGCAAGCAACCCGCAGATGCTGTGCTTAAAATTGCCTCAAAAGGCCACACCAGAAATCGAGGCTAGCTGCCTCCAGTGTGAGCCTAGGTGCTGCTCAGCAAGGAGCACCTGACTCGCTGAGGATAAACCTGAATGTGGCTTGGCTGGGGCCACAGGTAATGGTGGCTCTGTGTCTGCACACTGGGAAAGGGAGGGCTTTCCCAGACAGAGCCTCTATCTATGCCATTGTGGTTCTTGGTTCATGTATATATTTTATAGCAGTGACTCCCCACTCTGTCTCTCATCATAACACACATAACACATAACAAAGGGATGGATAGCGCCGGCACTTCTGTACAGAGCGAATCTCCCCTTGGCCCTCATTCCAACAATGTCTCCCTGTAAGTCCCTAGTGTCCCCTGTGCGCAGCTGAATTGGCACCGGTGTTCAGAGTGAGCGGAGCAGGTCCGTCACCGCGAAAATCTGCTCGCAGACGCAGCCCCTTATAAGAGGCTTCTGCCGCTGTTGCAGCCTCCGTCTCACTCAGCCGCTCGAGACCCAGGCAGCCTCGCGTCCTTGCCCCATCCTACCTTCTGCCGTTGCAGGGTACTTTCTTGGATTTCTCCCTAGTTGTATGGCTTGTTCCTCAAGATCTCAGGCAATTTTTCCTTGCTGCTGCTCCTTGTTTCCGTCCCAAATTTGAATTGGTCACCGTAGGGGTAAACAGAGCCTCTATCTATGCCATTGTGGTTCTTGGTTCATGTATATATTTTATAGCAGTGACTCCCCACTCTGTCTCTCATCATAACACACATAACACGTAACATTCACAGGCATGCCCCCCTCCCACGGGCATATGCCCAGTTCCAAACACACTAGCTGGGAGGCCACCCTTCTCTTTCCTACTCAGAAAAGCATGGTGGCATGCCAGGTAATGAGTGCTGAGTGATGTTTTCATAGGGATAGCCCTAAATCTATTAGACCTCCAGTTATAAAAAAAATAATAAGTCGTGGTGATGTAATGTACAGTATAAGAAAAATAATATTATTGCAATAACTTCGTACAGTGACAAATGGTTACTACACTTATCAGGTGGTCACATCACAAGCAATATCAATGTCAAATCACTATATTGTACACCTGAAACTAATATAACATTGTATTTCAACTATTCTTTAATTTAAAAAAGGGAAAAAATTAGTTTTTCAAAGTGAAATAGTGGAAAACTGGACTGCTGTAAGAAAGGGCCCAGAACCCCTTCGCAGCCAAAACGGTGTTGTTGAGAAGTGCCGCTTCAGAGCACGGGAAGTTTCCAATCTTGAAGCCACCCCTACCTTAGGTTCAAATAGGACAGAGCTGAGCTGAGAGGAGAGGCCAAAATGATTGTCATTCCTGATCCACAATGTAGTGAGATGTAGTTTTGTGTGACACCTTGAGATTGCTGAGAACTCTTCGTCCCTCTTTATTCTTAGCAAAGTGAACTATAAGCCCTGAAAGTTGCCTGGTGACTTAGGGAACCCAAGTTTGAAGGTACCTACAGGGCTCGATGTTCTGAGGTGACAGGCGCTTCCAGACATCAGTGCTGGTGATACCAGATGACAATGCTCTCAAGGCTTCCATTTTTCTGCAGACTAGGCACTCTTTCAGGTTTTCTCACTGTGACTGAACCTGGTTTCCATTCAAATGCCTTAACTACTTGAAAGGATAAGCACTAATCTTTTTTAAAAAAATTTTAGTGCTCATGAATGGTCAGAGATATAACTTCACCTACCACAATCCACATAGCCTTATTTTGGGGCCAGATTTGTCAAAGATGAGGGACTTCTAATAACAAACATATCTTGGGTGTACTGATGGGCAAGAAGTCAGGCAAGACAACGACTTGCTAATTTGTTGGCCAATTCATAGGAGGTGGAAGCTGATCCTGTAATGATAACTTATGGGACAGCAGTGGCAGGAAAGTTTTCTAAAAATGGCTTTTATTACAAGGCTTTCCTGAGTTTGGCTATACCCAGGCATTATGTCATTAGGAAAAACTGATGCCTCTCAATAGAGAAAAAGGAATCTGTTCCCAAAGCAGAGGCTTTCTGAAAGCTATTAGCTGTCTCCTTGAAATCACAACATTGAAGATTCCGCAGCAACAGCATCAACACATTGTAAAGAAGCATGAGGAGATGTTTGACTCTCTGCCTTCTTAGTTACTCATTCCTCTAGTTGGGGGGGAGAGTGGGAGGAGAGGCAAGATGGCAAGCTGGTTTTTAAAAAATTCATTCACACTTAATAAACCAAAGTACAACCCTGAAATTTAAAAATAACATTTCTCCAGTCACCAGAAAAATTGGAGGCTATATATCATATTTTTCTCCCAGAGGCAGAGGGCTTGATTATCTGAGTATAGATTATCCTTGAATCTCCAAAGCCAGCCAATTTTTTTAGCCTTTTCTTCTTTCACCGCATCAATTGTCATAGCATTGTTTTGGTCAGAAACAAAGCATGTTTCCCTTTCCAGCAGTTCCCTGGGGGCTGACTGGTCTAGACCAGAGCAGCGTCAAAGAGGAGGGTAGAAGGGGAATTCTGAATTCTCTGCTCTAGACTCTTCCTGGAGTCAGCCTTTCCCTCCTTCAGTCTCTGGCTAATAATCTCTGTATCTCTGAGGCTTTGAAGCAGCCACCACTAGGAGAGAGGAACTGTTTGGTTCTGGATTCTCTCTCACAAATACCTGAGACTCAGATAACCAAGAACTGACTACAGCTCTTGATAGTGAAGATGTTTGACTACTGTTTGGTGAAAAAAAAATAATAATAATAGTAATAGTAATAATAATAATAATAAAAAATAGTAATACTTTGGTGAAATAATAATAATAAGCAAATGGCCGGCAAGTTGAACCCTTGTGCTCCCACTCACGTTCATCGTTCCATTGATCTCTGCCACCGACTCATCATCTGTAGGGAACTGGTAGATCTGGACCCCATTGCTGACAAGCTCGCTAGTAATTTTGATTTTGAATTTTGTTAGCTCACTCTTAGAAATGGCATCTGATTTGGCAATGATGGGGATGATGTTCACCTAGAAAAGGGAGGAGCAAAGTGAGATTATTGTTGATAATCTGCAACTGATAGCAGTACGGCCTAGAACTTCCCACTGGTTGCTGGAGGGAGCAGCTCAACCCAATGGTCTTGGACTGGCCACCTCTGGACCAAATAACAACAATAATAAATGACAATGAGTGTTTATGAAGTGCTAGGCACTGAAGTAAGAGCTTTACACGGATTAACATAATTAGTCCTGACAATAACCTTTTCAGGAGGTATCATTACCATATTTAACCAATGAGAAATTAAGGCATAGAGATATTGAATAACTTGTCCAAGACTACAGAGCAGGTATGTAGCAGAACTGGGATCCAGATCCAAGTTCAGCCTTATTCTAAGTCCATAGTCTTAACCATGAGCTGTCTACCAGCTCAGATCCAAATTGACAAGCTGCGTGATATCTTAATATCAAAGTCACTGCTCCGATGATGTGAAGCAAAAAGATGACAGTTGGAAATCTGTGGTTGACAAGGAGAGAGGTGACTACTCCTTGCTAACAGTAAAATGCCCCAATTCATCCAGTGTAAGCTAGCCATACCCAGTGTGGTGGATACCCACATGTGCAATAGCAGGAAGAAGAGGCAAGGTGGAGCTCAGTGAAGATGTACACCTGGCTCTCTTTTTTGGTAGCAAACAATGATTAACCAACTCTGTTAGGTGAAGATCTCAGTTACCAATTTAATCTGAGATATGTGCAAAAAGATACTGCCAGAGTCTCATGGTCAATTTCTGCATAAAGAAAGCAGATATAAATGCCCAGTTTCAGGCAGCAGGAGAAGGGCTTAATGCTGCCCCCAAATTCAAGCCACCCAAACCCTAATCTTTGAAATTCCTACAAGAAGGGACAAGGCTTTCACTGGCAGAAGGTAAAGAAACTTGAAATGCACGTGGCTTAGTGAGACAGAAAACTTCCAAGCTCAGGTTCACACAGAGAGCACAGTCATTCCTGCCAGCAGCTTCCAATGGAGCCCTAATCTCTGAAGGGGCATCTGGAAGCTCTAGACTTGGAAGACAAATTCTGCCTCCTTTGCGTTTTGCCTTAGGAGTGCCTCTAAAGGCTGATACCACACAGAGCTTCAGATGCTAGGTCAAGGGAAGATTGGACCTTGGAGGCACCTCCCTTGCAGTCTTTTTTGGGAAAGAGGCAGGCCAAAGCCCTTGCCAAGGTGGAACAGCAGGCAGAGCCAATTCTCCTTGTCCTTTTTCTTCCCGTCTCCATCGGCACACTATAAACATATGCCAGAGGCTGCTTACTTAACCTGCCCACTCACTGGGCCACTAGCCAAATGGCTCTCTGCTGCCCTATACAGGGCATGCAGGGTGTGGCGAAATTTCCAGAGCAGTCTGTTACTCACGGGCGGTGACCTATTTGCTGCAAAAAATGAAAAATTGCTCCTATTTTGATTGTAGCTGAAATTTAGTTTTTAAATAGTGGATGTGCTACTAAATAATAGCATATAAATTAGATTTTTGTAAAAAAAAAATACCTTGGAGTCTGAGAGAGCTCAGTCTGAATCCTAGGCCCAATACAAGTTGTTTAACATTGAGCAAGATTTTTGACTCTCTGTGCCTCAGTTTTTTCAAGGGTAAAATGTAAATAATAATAGTATCCAATATACTTGATAATTAGAAAGATAAAATAAAATAATGTATATAAAGTGCTCATCAAAGTGCTAAGCGCCTATAAAATATTAGGGGGAAAATATACTAGTAATTAGGTTTTTTAAATAATTCCACAGTCAATTCTTTTGTACAGTAAATAATCCTTTCACATGAAGAATCACTGTCTAATTTACATCTGAAGTGAGATTTACATTTTTCAGTTTCTCTTAAAGTAGAACATGCCTGATTCACACAGCCATCTTTCTCAGGTATGGAGGTAATAGAACATGGTGCTACATACCTGAATTTGAATCTAGACTCTGCCAATAGCCAACTATATGGCAATGGGCAAGTCACTTAACCTCTCAGAGCCTTGGTTTTCTCCTCTGTAAAATGGGAGATAATGATAATATTTGACTCATAGGGTTGTGGTGAGGATTCAATGAGATGCTCTGTGCACAGTGGGAGCATATGAGAGTTTAACAAATGTTAGCTGAGATTATAAAAATCAGTATTAATAATAAAAATAAAACTTTCTAAATCAAATTTGCATGTTTGATTTTAGCACAGGCCAGTTAACATTGAGACAAAGAAAAAACACCTTTCAATGATCAAAGCCTGAGCCCCTAGACCTAGACAGCCTTCTTGTTTACATCCACCCTTATTCCCAAGAGGGATCAAGGCAGAGAGATGGCTCAGGGCTGGGAAAACAAAGCATTTGACACAGGTGCTGGATCAATAGCACTATCTTTCTGGAGGGAGGAGGAATAAAGGAGAGGATGAAGAGGCCATAAAACCTCCTGGAATCTGGCCTCTACTTTGCACAAAAGACCAGTTAGAGTGATCCAGTTTGCCCAGCCTCTCCGCTGCCCTTGCCCCTGCCTCCATACCTTACTGTCTAACTTCTTCATTGTCACTAGGTCCAGAGACTTCAGAGAATGACCCGTGGGGGCGATGAAGTACAAGCAGGCATGGATGCGGGAGTCGTGGTAGGTGTGCAGTACCCTGCGGATCTTCAGCTCCTCCTGCAGGTAGGCCTCAAATTGGGCATCAATGAATTCTACGATGGGCTTGTAGCTAAAGGGGAGAGTAAGGAAATGGCTGAACCACTTCGAAATGGGGATTTTGATAAAGTCCCTTGTAGAAGTTTACAATGTTCTGGATAATCTAACTGTCCCCATCCAGCTGGATTTCTCCATCTCCCTTCAGTGGGCCTCCAATCCCATCAGACTGGTCAACTCTTTGGTCCCCACATGAGCCAAACTTATGCCCATTGGTGTGCCTTCGCCCTGAAATGTCCATTTCTCTCCTCATCCCAATCCTGCCCTCCCAGACCTCAGGGCCCAGTCAAATGTCCACCCCCTCCCTACAACTTTCTCCAGTTATGCCATAATTCCTTCTGTGATCTAGGAGCATAAAAAATAATTATGCTATTGGATCTCTTACTGTTGTTTCATAAGGATTAGTGTTTCCTCAAATAGACTGCATCCTCCTGAAGGGCAGGGACTGTGAAGGGCACTTTTTTATCCCCAGGGGGCCCCGATGCAGTATGAAACCCACTAGTAGTATCTGTGGATGAGTTGATGATCCTTCAAGCTGGACCCAAGTCTTTGCTTCCTGTGCCTCCCTCCAGCCTGGTGGTGGCCAGGACCACTCCTGGACCCATTGCTGGGGAATTCTGTCAGAATGCTCTGGGTTCTGCTAAGTCTTGCAAAGTTCAGTGGTGCTCCCACTTGGCTCCCTTAAGGTCCATATATTTTTCTGGTTCTCATTTCCTCCAAGATTGTGACTTTAAAATATAAGTATTTGGGCAAAATTTGATAAAGATATTCCCCCTACCACAGCCGTCGCAGATAGATGCACACGCACACTCGCACTCACTGAGTCTCCACACATAGCCCCACTTTGCAGCCTTTAGGTTTTGTCAGGGCTTCTTAAACAAGTCAGTCCTCTGCTCTTCTCTATCCTGGGAAGCATCTCACTTCTCTTCAAGGCCATTCCTGCGACCCCTGAAGCTTCTTTCTGCTCTAACTAGGTCAGCTTTACTTCAGCCCTGCCTCTGTTCTCATCTCCCTGTCTGTCTGCTGCCTCTCCACCTGGGGCTTCCTCCTTTTGGGCTAGAAGAGGTTCAATATCCTACCCAGGTCAGTGAATTTGCAGATGTCACTGCCAGAAGGGAACATGATCAAAGGAGAAGTGGCACCCAGCCAATGCCTCTTACCTGCAGCAGCCCTCAACCTGAGCCTTTTTGAAAAATCCCTCTAGTAGAAAAGGGAAAATAGCTTAAAAAAATAAAAAAAAGAATCACAGAATCCTAGATTCTGGGAGCTACATACATAGGAGAGATCCAGGTGCAAGGTACCTCTGGAGCCACAGAGAAAAGTCTAAAAATATAGTCCTTTCTTTCTTCTTTTGATTTTCTGAGCCAAACATTGTTCTGAATGGTAATAGCATCAAAGAATCTCTTCGTTGCAGAGATCCTTAGAAGGTTCCTGAAAAATTAGGAGTGAGGGTGGAGGGATCCATCCCTTACACTTTTTAAATTAATTTTCGTATGACTGGCTGTTTTGAGTGATCTGATCATGGCATTGCTTCATTTTTTTTCTCCATTACATAATTTTTACTTCAGTATTTTGCTCTACAAAAGGGATCAAAGGAGGAAAGAAAATAGAACATTTTTAGCTTTTATTCCCCCTGAGTCTCTAGTGATACCCTGCTCAGACTTATCTTTCTGCTGCTGCCTCTGGCTCTTAGGGTCTCTGAAGAGGTGCACGAATCAGACCAGCCAAACCAGCCAATCAACCAAAACGATTTGGTTTAGACTAATCCTAAATGGATGATTCATCTTTGTTTTATTCACCTTTGTATCTTCAGTGTCCAGCATGGTATCTGGAATATAGTAACGTTGCCATCCCCACTCCCAATGGCTCATCTTCCCACAGCAGCCGTCTCTTCTACCTCACTCTGTTGAGTTCACTGGACTCTACTCCAGGGAAAACAAAATCCCTTACTCTCATAGGCTACCTCCTCACAAAATGCTTCCTCTAAGTGATACCCGACTCTCCTTCAAAGACGCTGCTCCCTTCATATCTTTATCATCTGGAAATTGCTACATCTTTCACACCCAAGTTCCATGGTGGGGTAGATTGGGAACTTCTAGCTTGTTATTCCCTGGCTTACTGTGAGCTCTTCCCTCTCATACAAAACCCAGTTCCAACATACTCTACCTCTCCTCGACACTACTGCTTATCTTCTACTTAACCTGGGGTCAACAGACCTCCAAGGGGTCTGTAGATAGAACTCATTGCATCCATGAACTTGGACAGGGAAAAAATACATCTTTTTTCACTAAACTCTAATTAAAGTTTAACATTTTCTTCAGGTATAAACATAAGTAACAATCTACAGTAATTTTAGCAGTACCCGAGACTGCATAACCAATAGAAATCACCAACATTTTTATTTCCTATTATAGTTGTTGCAAATATCTCAAAATAGCATTTATACTCATCACATCTTCTAAATTATGATAGTTATTAGGCCTATGTATAGATATTGTCATTTCAGGAATTAATAGAGAAGAACATGGATTACTAAATCACAATTTAAAAATATTTTGGCATTAACTATATTTTTGGTATAACTGGTGTATTTTAGGCATTTAAAAATGTTATTCTGAGAATGAACTCATAGATCTCAATAGATTGCTAAAGGGGCCAAAGGCACAAAACAACCCCTACTCAAGACATTACTTCATTTCAGTTAGTGATAGGTACTATGAAGACAACAAAATAAGATAATGAGATAAAAAGTGACTGAGGGTTCAGCTACTTTAAATATAGTGAGTAGGGAAGGCTTCTCTGAGAATGTGACAATTAAGCTGCAAAGATAAGAATGAGAGAGCCATGAAGAATCTGGGAGAAGAGCATTTCAGGCCGAGGAATAACAGATGTAATAGTCCTGAGGCAGTTTGAACTATGTGAAGAGGGCAAGAGAGCTGAGAGTTAGTGAACAGAGGACGAATAATAAACTATTCAAAATACCTAAAAGGTGAAAACAACCCAAATGTTCATCAGCTGATGATTAGATAAATAAAATGTGGAATATCCATATAATGGACTATTACTCAGCCATTAAAAGGAACAAAGTTCTGATACATGTGGCCACATGGATGAATCTTGAAAATATCACGATAGTGAAAGAAACCAGCCACAAAAGGACAAATATTGTATGATTCTACTTATCTGAGGTCTTAGAATAGTCAAATTCATAGAGACAGAAAATAGAATAGTGGTTACCAAGGGCTGAGGGGAGGGGAAATGGGGCTGTTGTTTAATGGGTTTCTTTTTGGGTTGATGAGATTTGGGAACTAGATAGATGTGGTGGTTGCACAGCATTGTGAATGTATTAAATGCTAGTGAACTGTTCACTTTAAAATAGCCAATTTTGTGCTCGCTTCGGCAGCACATATACTAAAATTAAAACGATACAGAGAAGATTAGCATGGCTCCTGCACAAGGATGACACGCAAATTCGTGAAGCGTTTCATATTTTTTTTTAAAGTCAATTTTATGTTATGTGAATTGTACTTCAATAAAAACAAGAATAATAAGACATGAAACATGAGGCAGCAGGGGACAGTTCACGTAGAGTCTTGTGGTTATAGTAAGAAGTTGTTTTTTTTTTAACGTTTTGTTTTGTTTTGCTGCGAATAGGGTTTTCTGTTCCATAATGTCTTCTAATTGGTTATTGTTGTTTGATAAGAAGTCCGTGGCTTTCTGCATATTTATTTTGAAATTGGCTACCTTAATGAACAATTGTTAATTAGAATTGTTTTTTGGTTGATTACCTTAGATTTCCTAAACAGATATATAGAAAAATAATAATGTTATCTCTTAGTAACACTTCAATTGTCGTCTTTCTTGATAATGTTGACCTGTCCCTTCTTGTAACCCTGTCCTCTGGCTGCTCTGTCACCATTATATCCTACCTCTGTAACTCTTCTTTCTCACTCACCTTACGTTAAATTCTTGGCCTGTCTCTGAAGTTTCATCTTGGACCATCTTCTGTTGTCCTTCTACACATTACATCCACATTATCAACGAGTGGTCTCACTTATTCCCATGGCCTCACTTATCACTGTCTTCCTATCGCATTTCCTAAACACCTGGAAATCATCCTAGTCTCCTTCCTCTTCCATGTGCCTGCCCTCTGTGCCAACATAGCCATCAGAGACTCCCCCTCCCCTGGAAACCCACAAGGCCTGGTCAAAGACACTGTACTTGAACACCACCATATCAAGCGCCAAAGTCAAGATACCACAAAGTCAGATCTGAAACGATGCCAAAAATGACAACAGCTAATTCACTCTTTTACCATCTTTCCAGTCACCTCTTCTTCCATGTACACTCATCCCTATTCAGCACTATCCTCCATGGATTCATTTTTCTGTAGCTACCTTCCTTCAATAACATTTCGACTGTGCCCTCTGAAACCCCTGTACCATGATAAACAAAATTGCCTACATCTTTGCCATTCAGAGTACAAGAGCGTAGTCCTTAGATCAACAACATTAACATCACCTGAAAGCTTGTTAGAAATGCAGATTCTTCAATCCCCAACCCATTCTGATCCTGGATCAGAATCTGCAGTTTATTAAAAGCCTCAGTGGCTTGTATGCAACATTAAAGTTTGAAAATTGCTGGCCTATATCCTCTACCTATTCATAGAACTTGCTTACCTCTTAGCCCTAATGGAAACCTCATTCTTCCCTGAGGACATCGCAACCCTGAGGACACCAGTATCTGGCAGCCCTCTTCATTGTAGGTTTCTCATTCTTTCACAACCTGTGTACCTTGTGGTCAGTCAGGTGGGCATTCACGTAGCTCCTCAGTGCCACTTCTAGACTGTTACTCCTCTACCTCAGTGTAAAGTCCTTTCTTTACTTGAGACCTCTTCCATCCTCTTCCAGTGGTGCCTGACCCAGTCTTTCTCCCCCTTCTAAGTGGTTGCAATGTGCTGTGGACAACCCATCAACCTTCGGTCTCTCTCTTTATTCCTTGATTATCTCAATTTCACAACCTTCAGCTCCCTCTACTTCAGCCACCTATACACCTCACCACTAGCCAGACCAGTTTCACTCAAGGCATCCTCTCTCAAACACTCCACTACCTGACCACAACCTCACATACATCTTTCCAGCTCTCTTGTACCTTCAATCTTAAACCCGATCTTTTACGTCAGAGTCCTCTGGTACCTTGACCTCCCCCATTATCCTACAGGATATCAAGTCTCTTCCTGGCCTCATCTCCTTCTTATCCCAGGCTGAACCCCATAATTCTGAACTACTCTTTTATCAACACCTTCTTTCCCATTGTATCTTTGCATTCTACTCGACTTGCCTACCAAAACTGCTATGCGGAATAAATTTCAGGATCTGCTTTTTCTGCTCCTACACCACTGCTACTTAATTTGGCTACAAGCAATCAGAAAACTATAGGTCTTGGCACCACTACCAATTCATGGCCCATATGAGTATGGGCCTTTAAAACAACATGACAATCCCTTTACTTGGCTTTGATTGGCTCCTTTCCCATTGCCTTCACTGACCATTCTAAACTTTTATTACTTCCTTTAAGCTCCAAAACTTATTCACGACCACTTCACTCTCACAAGATGATCTTCCTCTTACTTTACCAACAAAATTGAGGCCACCAGGTTCACACTACCCCAACTTCTTGCCTCACTCCCTCCTCTCTAAAAATGAATCAATTCCTCCCTGTTTCTCTCTAGTGTCTGAGGATGAAAGATCCCTAATCCTGTTCAAGGTCCATTGCCCTGGTACACTTGACCTCATCTCATTCCTTTCAAGCTCTTTGAGAACCTTGCTTTATCAGCTCCTCAGCTCCTATTGACTCCTTCCTCTCAATTTATAAGCATGCTTAAGTCTTCTCTCATCTCAAAAAAATGTTTTGCCTGAACTACACAGTTCTTCCCTTACCAGAAAAGTTTGTCTTCTGCACCTACCACAAGTCCTAGCCTATAATAGGTATCCAATAAATATTTAATGGAAGGGTGGAAATTTTTGAAAGAATAATTTACTCTTTAAAAAAATTTTGTCATTCACTGTTCAATACATTGTACAGGTTTTCTACCCACACCAGCATCCTAGTTAAGCCATTCATTGGATACATTTGGTTTTGAAAGATGAAAATTTACAGATATTCCCTTTAGTGTTTTATTTTTCCCATCAATGTATATATCATCCATTCACACATTCATTCAACAAATACATACTGAATAACTATTATGTGCCAGTTATTCATAACTTTTACTCATTCTACCAAACTTCAAGACTTAGCTCAGCCATTCCTAATCATCTCTCCTTCCTCAGCAACCTCCACCTTACAGTCCCACCACCAGGCTTGGTTGATTGCTACTCTCCCTATTCTCACAGTCCCCATCCACATGCCTCTGTTGTTGTACTTACCGCATTATGTAGAATTTGTATACATATCTGTCCCCCCCGCTAAACTATGAGCTCCTTAACTAAAGACTGCCTTATTTCTTAGTATCCCTGCCACTTTACACTGTACCTGGCACACAGTTGACATTTAGTATTTTATAAACTGAACTAGATCTCCCACATTAATTTGGTTACTAAGTCTTATAGATTTTTTCTCTCACATATGTCCCCTCCTCTCTATCCTTAAAGCTTCTGTTCCTCTTCAAACCCTCATTATCTCTCTCATCCTCAAAAAAGTCACTCCTGACCTCCTTGCTTCCCTTTGGACACTGCTTTATCACTTTTCCCCAGTTCAGAAAAGCTTTTTACCCTTACTTTATCTGCTTCCTTTTTAAAAATTTCAGTCCTTTTTATTTTTAAT
The DNA here is from genome assembly GCF_902729225.1 of Pteropus medius. Classification (NCBI taxonomy): domain Eukaryota; kingdom Metazoa; phylum Chordata; class Mammalia; order Chiroptera; family Pteropodidae; genus Pteropus; species Pteropus medius. The sequence continues at coordinate 315,310 of NW_024351072.1, read as the reverse complement.
TATGCAAACAATACATGTACTTTTTCTCCCCTCCTCAGAGGTAACTACTATTTTCAGTTTGTTGATTATCCTTGCAGATCTTTATCTATGCATTTACATACATACATACAGAGAGAGAGAGAGAGAGAGAGAGAGAGAGAGAGAAATGTTTATTGTTTTCCTGGAAAGGGACAGATTTATGCAAATGGCATCATGATCTGTATATCATCTTGCAACTTAAACTGCCAAATACAATTCCATGATATGGTTGTACCATAGCTCATTTACTCACTCTATTGGTGGAAATTTAGCCTGATAATTTTTTTTTATTCCGTAATGAATGCTACAGTGATCATCCTTTCTGTATGCTTTTCAGGAAAACGTGCAATTGTTTCTCTAGCCTATATATCTAAGAGTGGAACTGCTGAATCATAAGGTATTCACATTTAAAATTTTAATAGGTATTGCCAAATTTGCTCTCTAAAAAATCTGTATCAATTTATACTCCCAGCAACATGAATGAAGTTACCTGGTGTTAGTGGATATTATATTTTTATTTTTGCAAATCTGATGGATGAAAAAATATTTCAGTGTTTCATTTTGCATTTCCCTAGTCACTGGTGAAATTGAATGAGCATCCTTTCATATGTTGATTAGCCATTTATATTTTTACCTGTTTATTTTTCATTGAATTGTGGAATCTCTTTTTACATTTTAGAAAAATCCTTTGTTATATAGGTTGCAAATATTTTCTCACCTGTGGTTTGTTTTTATTTTTGTTTATGGTAACTTTCAATATACAAAAGATTTTTTTTTTGTTTTAATAAATTTAAATCTGTCAGTCTTTTCTTCTACAATTTTTGGATTTCGTATCATGATTAGAAAAGCCCTTTCTATTCCCAAAGTTATTTTTCTCCTTGTATTTTTAAGATTTGTTTTTAATCCAACTGGAACCTATTTTTGTGACTGGTGTTTGTGTGGGAGGATCTCATCTTATTTTTTTTTCCTAATGGGTGGCTTATTTATTTCCCTAGTGTCCATTCTTTCCCTGCTGACTTACTTATACCAAATTCCCATATAAACATGACTCTGGTCTTGGGATTCCCTTTTCTGTTCTATTGCTCTTTTTGCTATTTTGATGCCTTTACTTCTTTACCTCTCCCATTCACTCAGAGCAATCTAGCTTTTACACATGATTTCCCTGGAATTATTCCTAAATGTGTTAATAAACTTCATGTTGCCAAACCCAATGGAAATTTTTCAGTCCTTATCTTCCTGAACACTATTTATAATTCTCTCCCATATGGTACATGATACAATGCTCCCTTGATTCTTCTATCAATAAAAGTCATGATCATAACAATATCTTCTGTTCATTAGTTACTCTGTGCCAGGTGCTATTTATGCATTTCCACCGTTTAAGCCTTACCACAACTCTTTAGGGTAGATACTACTATTATCATCATCCCCACTTTACCAGTGAGAAAACTGAGGCAAAGAGAATTTAAGTATCTTGTTTAGTGTAAGCCTTGACAGTGGGTTTTCTTTTTTGTAATGCAAGTACCTGACTTAAGCGTTGATTGTTGAGACATACACTTTAAAGATGACTATCTGAATAAACACAGAGCCAGCCACAGAAAGGTGAAAAGCCAGGATGCCCCTAACCGCACCCCAAGCTCCTTTATTTTAGAGATCTTGGTTGATTTCCATAACTGACCTTTTAGACCATTAATTTTTTCTCTTCCTTCACTTTAAATTCCTTCTCTTGTGTTTTAAATTCACCAATAAAACCTTAGCTCCGCACCCTCAACCCCAATCAAAGCAGAACCCCGGGCTCCATGTGCTCTCTCTCTTTCTCTACCTGTGATCTCACTGTGCAGCCAGTGTGCAATGTGCTTTCCGGGACCTGTGAACAATAAACCTCCCTCCCCACAAAGTTTCCTGGTGGTTATTGCTGAGTGAGTCTTCCAATCCTAGTAAGAACCACAAGGGCCAATTCAGCCACAACACTGGTGCTAAGACTGGCACAAAACACTTGTCCAAGTTTCTTGGGCTAATAAGTGGCAAAATGGGATTTGAACCCAAGTCTGTTTGAGACCAAAGCCTAAGTTCCTAAGCATTCCCCTCTCCAGCCTGTCCTTCTGTCCCCCTCGTGGGTACTTCTGCTCCAGCATCTTTTCAATGGTGGCTTTCCCCCAGGATATGGCCTTCATCACTGCTCTTCTCGGTTTATCCATGTACCCTAGGTAAAGCAGGCATTATGATGCTCTGTTTCCATGCAGCTGCACTGACATATCTATGCCCAAATGGCCCTGTCAGTATGGAGAAAACACTGCTTGTTATTACAAATCCCTGGAGCTTACATCACCTCTGTTCTCCAGCCCAGTTTCAGGGAGTCTTTTTATTTCTACTTATTTGAGTTTATATTACAGGAATCCCCCTTTATCCATGGTAAATGCATTCCAAGAACCCTAGTGGATGCCTGAAACCACAGATAGCACCAAACCCTATCTCTCTCACTCTCTCTCTCTCTCTCTCTCTATATATATATATATATATAATATATATTATATATATATTATATATATATATAATGTTTTTCCTATATATACATACCTATGATAAAGTTTAATTTCTAAATTAGGCACAATAAGAGAGTAACAATAATAACTAATAAAACAATTATAACAATATGCTGCAATAAAATTTATGTGAATGTGATTCTCTCAAAATATCTTACTGTACTGTATATACTGTACTCAGCTTTTCATTTAAAGGAAGCACTTTATAGCTTATTTTTTGGCATATCCAAATTGCCAACATTACTACTCTTGCATTTTGGGGCCATTATTAAGTAAAATAAGAGTTACTTGAACACAAGCACTACAAAACTGTGATAGTCAATCTGATCACCGAGAGGCTACTAAGTGACTAACAGGAGGGTGGCATATACAGCATGGATACGCTGGACAAAAGGATGATTAACATTCCAGGCAGGACAGAGCAGGATGATACAAGATTTCATCATGCTACTCAGAACAATGTGCAATTTAAAACATTGTTTATTTCTGGAATTTTCTATTTACTATTTTGAGAATGTGACTGACTTTGGGTAATTGAAACTGCGGAACACAAAACCACAGATAAGGAGTAGTACTACCATATTTGACTTTGTATGAGTATATACCATATTTATAATCAGGAAAAACAGCATAATGAAGTAGATTAGCCTCTAAGGGGCCATATCAGTTCAGTCCTTCCAAACCATCATCAAGGCATTTTCCAATGTTAAATATGAGAATGTATGTTACTGAGAACTATGAGATATTTAACTGAAGAGATCCTGCGCAATCTGCGGATGAGAATAGGCATTCATATTGTGACCCAAATATCCCCTTTCCCCAGGGTCTATAATTTATTCTCAACCAAATGAGATTAACACAACAAGCCTATAAAAAGCAGAGGTGTCTTTTGCTTAGAATTTCAAATGGAAAACAGAAATCTGTTCAATTAGTAAGAAGCTAAATATATTTACTCATTGTAAGGAAACGAGGATGGTTGTTGTAACTTTAAGGGAGAAATAGGTCAATTTGGGATATAGTTCATTCAAGAAGCAAGAGAATCCTCAAAGAATGAGCAGACACTGCTCAAAATGATGAATGGCCCTTTCTGGGATGAGCACATGTGATAACCATGTGACTTCTAGTTAAATGCAGATTGTGCCTGACCCCCACCCACCTTGGCCCCAGCACTCATCATATCCTCATTTCTGAGCTCTCCCCACCCACCTCTCATTCACACACCATTCTCAAACACCCCAGACATCCTCCTACCTCTCTGCTTATTCCTGCTCTGTCTCTTTTCAAGATGTCTTTTCCTCCATCTGCTCACTTAACACCCCAAGATTTTTGTCTTTAGCCCAGTGTTCATTTTGCTTAACTCTGATCCTTGGGTGATCTTACATGTGTCCATGGTTGAGACATATCACCCATACCTTGATAACCCAAATCTCTATTTCCGGCCCAGACTCTCTCCTGATCTCTAACCCTGTATATTCAACTGCCTATTGCTGAAGGTCATCATGTCTCTCGATAGTCCATAGACAGCTCAAACTTAACATCTAGAAAAGATCTGATTCTTTTTAAAGCTGATTCTTTTATATTACCTCCCTTACTGAATTCCGCCGCCATTTGTCTACTCTCCAAGGTCAAAATCTGGGCCTCATTCTAGATTCTGCTTTGCCTTCACATCCCCATTACAAATCCTGTTGATTTTACCTATTCGGTATTTATCAAATCTGTCACCTTGTCCCTATCTCAGCACCTGATTTACCTCTAGCCTTGATCCAACTGGTCCAATAGTCTCCTAATTGGTCTTCCTGCTCTCCAGTCTATCTCAAAGTACCTTCTTCAAAGGCCAGACAACATCGTTCTACCTCTTAAAACCTTTCAGTGGTTCCACATCTGTATGTTCTATAAATCACTCCAGGAGCTGGCTCTTGCTCTACCTCTTCAGGCTCATCTCCCTTACTTCTCCCCCAGGTCATTCCAAGCACTAGCTCAGGGGCAGACCCAGGTTTTGTGGAGCCTTAAGCTTATATTATTTGAAGGGGTCTCCAAAAAAGATAATATAACATTACGACTAAAATTTAGTTACAGTAGGGCCATGGAAAGGGCCTGTGTAAGTGGGGGAAGCTTAAGTTTCATTAGCTTCACAGTAACTCTGCCTCTGGTCTGACCAAACAGAGCAAGTTGCAGTTTCCTGGAATATGTCATAATCTTTCACATCTCTTTGTCTTTGCATGAGCAGTTACCTTTGCCCAGAATACCTTTCCCTCCATGCCCTTGGGTCTATCTGGAAAAATAGTCCATCCTTCAAGGGCCAGCTCAGGGAAACCTCTGCGAAGGCTTCCCTGACCCCACCCCCCTTTATGGAACTGACTGTTCTCTCCTTCATGTTCGCATTGTAATTTGTCCTTTACCTCTTTGTACCCTGTCCTTGACAGAACATATCATACTTGATTTGATATTTGATACTCGATGGGGAAGACTGGTTTTAAACTAATTTGTTTAAAACCAGTCTTCCCCATGAATGCCTCAAGGGCAGAGACAAAGTCATTTCTTTTCAGATTGTCAGAGCACTGCAGTACCTGACACAAGGTAGTAGGTCAATAAATATATGCCGAATGGAATGGAGACCTCATCCATGCATACTGTAAAGACACCCTTCTTTTGGCAAAGCATGTGGAGTAGAATAGTTGATCTAGACAGGAACCCTGGGTAGAGGTGGCGCTTGTGAGGTATCTGCTACCCGCCCACACCATTCTGAGAGGATGTCCAGGCAAGACCATGTCATCTGTGGTCTCTCCAAGACCCTTGTGGTGAGCTCTTCCCCATGGCCTCCCACCAGCCTCCCCATCACACCCGCTTCCTTACCTGTCCTCCTTGTTGATCTGGTCCCCAAAGCCCACTGTGCTAACAATTGTGAGCTTTAGGCCCACATTGCTCTCTTGGAGGTCATAGGTATTGGACCGAAGCTGAACACCTGGCTGTGTGTGGGTGGCTGGCTCCCCCTCAAACTTGGTGTTGAACAGGGTGTCCATGAGGGTGGACTTGCCCAAACCTGTCTCCCCTGAAAAGCAAAAGGATAAATTATGGTCCATTCACACAGTGATCATGAAACCATTCCGTATCATGTTTTGGATGCATATTCATTGATGTGGGAAAGTGTACGCAATAAGACACTAAGTGAAGTGCATATAGAACTACATGGACTATTTGATCTCAGTTAAGTGAAAAAGAGTGAAAGGAACTGCACCAATATATTAGCCGTAGTCGTCTCAGGATAGTGGAATTGGGGTAATTTTTCTTTTATTCCTCATATTTTTTTGTTATTTGAAAATTGAGTATACATTGCTTTTATAGTTAGAAAAAGAAACCGTTATAAGCAGTTATGGAGATGCAGAGTTATGCCTAGAAAGAGACTGGAAAGAAATAGAATATACTCTTACCAATGGTTATGTCTGGGTAGTGGGATTATATGTGGTTTTCACTTCTTGCTTTATGCTTTTCTGTATTTCTCAAATTTTCTACAAGGAGCATGTATAACTTTTGTAATAAAAATTAAAAGCTTATTTTAAATTTTAAAAGAAAGGAACAGCACTCCCCCATCAAATATCTTCTCAGCCCCACATCACCTCCCTGCCAGGCCTACATAGGGCTCTGCAGATGCCCGGATGTGTTTCCCAGTGGAGAGACTGTGCAGCTTTCGGCATTTCCTCCCAGAGGTTTGAGCTGTCAGTGAGACCATTTTTAGCTGATAGGGAATTTAGCAGACCACAAATTATTCTTCCTCTTAAATTTCAAACAAAAGCCATTTGTTTGTTTAACTAACAGGCTGCAGGATACTAATAAATGAAGCTATTGGAATTTCAAAATTCTTAATTTTCACACCAAGGAGACAAGTGGGGAAGGGTTCTGGGGGACTAGTGAAGGTTTTTCCTGGAAGGTTATTCCTGGAAGACCCAAGGGATGTTAAGGCACTGCCATGAGCCAAGGAGTCTTCAGGGAATGAGGACATTGGAAGGAAACTGGTGGCATAGGAGTTAGGCATCTGACGTGAAGCCACAAGCTGGACTAGGCACTACAGCTGCTTATAATCTCTGTGGATCTAGACTGTATTTGGGCCCCCACCCCATCCCAAATGATTCAAGAATACAAGATTCAGTAGTTAATTACCTTAAACTTCCCTTTGAATATCTAGACTACCTTGCCATTCTGCTGTCATCACCCCTCTTCTCCCCTCCCCCATCCCAACCTGTGAGATGTGAGCATTGGCTGTCTTCACAGTCAAGAGTGGGTTTGCACTGGACAAATCCTGGCTTGGCAAATTCCATCCCCTCCCCATGACAGCACATATCCGCAAAGTGGTGCAGGACTAGGGTTAGAGCTGCACAATACATAACTGCAAATAGTCCATTTCCCCTCCACCTTCTGTGTGTCTAGCTTTTGATCTTCCATGTATCTTTTCTTCCAAGAAATGAGCTACGAATGCAGGAGGTGCTTTTTAAAATATCTGTTGATGATGAGATCTTCTGTGTGTGGAGAGACTGGCAAGAGAGAGAGAGAACAAGGAGACCATTCAACTCAGCCTAGCTACCCAGCCCTTCAGCCCAGTTTCATAGCCAGGTCTGACTAACGGGGTCGATTGCCAGGATGCAGGGAAACAGTTCCTCACACAGATCATGTTTCCAGCCAGGGTCTGCTATACCTATTAGCAGCAAAGATTCTCCAAGAAGAGGTCCCTTTGTTCCTCCCTAAAGGAACAGGAAGTATTTGGGTCCCAAGAAAAATTTGGTGAGTTGAGGCCTCTACAACAGGAGGTGACAGACCTGGCCAAGCCACTGAATGTATCACCCCCTCCCTGCCCAAGGTGAAGGTGCAGCTAACTGCAAATGGGGCCAAGCATCTCTGAGGTAGGAACACAAGAGTGGCTCCCTCATCCCAACTTGCCTTCCCTCTGGGCGCTGAGGTTCAAGCTACACTGTAGCCTGTCTTTGTATACACGCAGAATGAATTTTCTATGTACATCTCCATCTCCACCTCCACCCGCTCTTCTGTTCCGTGAGCTCTTTGCTGAATGCCCAATAGCTCCTAGAGAGTGGTGGGCTCTGTCTCCCCAGCACCCAGAGCTGGTTACCTGGCTTGCTGATCCTAAGGATTCTCAGAGGACAGAGGAGGGGCCAGCTTCCTGAACTCCAGAGAGTGCTCAGTGTGAGGCTCACTCCAGCCTCAGGAACAGAACTACAAAGGGAAGGGCCCACCCTGTTTACACAGCTGGAGAAATGGAGGCCAGCAGGCAGGGCAGGGCAGCAGGGAGGGACAGCAGGGAAAATGACCACCTGAATGCCTACCAGCACAAAAGGGCTGTGGAAATTATTAGATCCTCAATGACGAATGTCTGGAAGAAAAGAACCTGTGAGTGTCTAGGGAATCGTGATAAACGCTACATGAGAAGAGGGCAGAAAATCAAGCGAGCTTGTCCCTTGGCTACTGAGTGCTCCCATTCCAGCTTTCCATCAGTGTGGAGCCCAACGGGGGGCTGGGTAGGGCGGGGCCTCTCTCTCAATGGCTGGCACAGGCTCAGCCTGAGCCTAAGATGCTGTCC
>NW_024351072.1:271816-307154 GCF_902729225.1 Pteropus medius | reverse complement strand
GGGGCCTCTCTCTCAATGGCTGGCACAGGCTCAGCCTGAGCCTAAGATGCTGTCCTTTCCTACACTGCCCTGGGCCCAGTACTGAGTGTGCGTGTGTGTTGGGGTGGGGTGGGGGTGTTGCACATGTGGCCTAACCCAGATCAGGTCAGCAGATTCCATACCCACCCTGCAGGAAGGTTGGGGCTTGGCAATTAGATTCCAGCAGGAAACCTGAGTAGTCCCAAAGGGTCAATTTCTATCTCCTCCTCCCTCCTCAAAATGGACAGCAGGTTTCTTAACCCTTTGTAAGTCATTGCCACCAGCCAAGAATATTTCATCTCACTGTGCTTAGTGTAGATAGTATTCTGGAAATACTAGATTTTTTAAAAAAGAATCTTGATTTAAAACGCATACCATATAATATGCTTTTTTAAACTATATTCCCTGGGATAGTCCAATGTTGACCTCTGTACCCTGAGTTAAAAACCACTATTATAAAGAAAGGCTTAATCATTTTCCTCATCTGCTGTTAATATCTGTATCCTCTGGCACTTTGTGCAATTAAATCCTTGCCAGTGATGAAATGCAAAGTCCCAGCCAAGTTATCACTAAATGACTGTGACCTGTGTGACCTGAGCCGAGCCCTTTCCCCTCTCTGGACTCTAGTCTCCTTTTCCTTAAAAGGAGCAGGTTAGGGTAGTAATAATAACAGCTATCATTTATGGAGCACTTACTCTGTGCCAGGAACTGCTATAAATACTTCATATTTCCTTTTTTATTCCCCCAAACAAGACTATGCGGTAGATACTACTATTTGTCTTTCATTCACAGATGGGTTAACCAAGCTACTTCTTAGTTCTGTGAATTTGCCTCAGTTCTCAAACTCTCTGCACCTTGCCTTCCGTATTTATAAAATGTGGATGAAGTAACTGGTGTAGGGTCACAAAGTAGTAAGTGGCAGAGCCAGCATGTGAATTGAGGCCGTCTGACATAGGAGCCATGCTTATAACCAATATGCTCTAGCGCATCTCTAAGGCATGATATGTTGGTTCATTCAATCATTCAACAAATATTTACAAAGCATCTAATAGGAGCCAGGCACAGTTTTAGGGGCCATGGATACAGCAATGAACAAGACAGCCCTAATCCTTGTTCACATAGAGCTCACAGTCACATGACTTAAAGTCTCTTCCAGCTCCGAATGTTGGAATAAACCAAGAGAAATGTCTCTGAGTTCAACAGGAAGGTGTCCAAAAGGAAACTCTTTAGGAACTCCAGTTGGCCAAGGGAGCCTATGGACAAGGGCAAGGTCATGCCTGGCTCTGTGACCTTGCCCTGTCCAGCATCAGGTTGGCAGCTAAATACCAGCTATGGTAGGAGTAACAACACCACAGAAATTGGCAAATGCTGCAAACCATGTTATTTTTCTCCTGAGATCAGATTGTGAGACACTGACCAGAACACAACTGCTGGCAGCCTGTCTTGAGTAGCTGCCTTTCCCAATCGACTCCTGACCTTGTTAGCTGCCCTTCTTGTCCTCCTTCAGCGACCCTCAATCCTGCTTCTCCTGTATGTTTTTTCCAAATTCAACAGAGCCCAGTTGCGTCTGGAATCCTGAGCAGCTTCAAAGTAAATATTATCATTATGACCCTTTGTGCTCCTCACAGGCATTACTGTTGCTGGCACATTCAGAGGGCTGAGTTTCTTTGGGGCTCTTTCCCAGCAGAACATTTGTACTGTTGGCTCTGGAGGCTCCTCTGATGCCTGCTGTACTATAAGTAAGACCATGGGATCCTAGCGATTTCCAAAGTGAAGGGAATAGTAGATGTTTTTATGGGGGGAGGGAAGAACTGTATCCCATTTGGTAATTATTGTCAACCCTCCAGAATTTGTTGAAGAGGACTCATGATATGCTCACACCCATGTGCTTAGCCCTCTAAAAAGAAACACTGTAGGTGTCATTTATTGGTACCCTGACATATAAATTGGGCTCTGGAGTCATAAAAATTCTCTCCCCTATCCCAGTATACACAAACACACAAATGCACACATGCACATATGCACGTAGGGCACCTACTCTGCTGGGCTTGGGCCTATGATCAGCAGCCCAGTACCAAGATAAACAATACTGTGCTAAAAATAGCCTAGGTCTCTGTTAATAATGGAGGCTAGCGCTACCATAATTTTACACTTAAAACACCCTATCAGAAAAGAAAAGAAAATCCCCTGGGGGAACATATTCCATGCCCAAATAGCCATTAAGGGATTAAACCTGACAGTTATGCACAGGCAGTAGGTAGGCATGAAAGTATGGTCTCTGATCTGTGAGAGAAAAGATCACCTTTAGCAGCCAAGCTATGGACCCTTTGCCAAGTCAGTGACAGGACCAGCCCAAAATGTGGGTTCTCTGAGCAATGACAGGATCATGAGCACAACCAGAGAGCAAGATGCATGAGTTGTAAGCTTTTTTTGGATCAGGGATGAAGAATGAAATTAACCCAGTCCAGGCTGGTGCGTCTAATTGCGGCACTTGTAGGGCTAAGAGAGGATAGGATCTATTAGGAAAGCCATTACCTGAAACTCGACATGAGGGGAAATAAGGAGAAGGGGTGACAGCTTGAGAGTCTCCCCTATCCTATTCTTGGAGGGTCTGTCCCAGGCAGTTGGGCAAGTCCATTGCAGCAGGTACACGCTGAAGCAGCTGTACCTGTACAATGCCTGGGTGGGAACTGGAGGATAGGGGTTTACTATTTCTCACTTTGCCATGAACTTGGCTGTCTCTTCCTCTGGGCCCGAGGGGAGCTTATGGCCCATGTGTCCAATTACCCTACACGTTTACCCTCAGAGAGCCATTCTGATTTACATGGCCTCCCTCCTAAAGCTTTACTAGCCCACCCAGTTGGTTGAAAGGTTGCTTAGGGTGGGTCTGTCATTTCACTTCTCATTTCCTCAGCTCTAGTACAGGTCATACAGAGCTCTGGGAGGAATGCCAAGAGAATCCAGTATGTTTGCATGGAAATTTTTGGTAATCGAATATTATGTAAAATAAATTGGCCATCAGCCAAAGATTGGTGAGATTTGGCAGTGCTAATATTGAATAGTGATAGCATTTGATCTTGATGTCAATCACCATGACTTCTATTTATTTTGTATCCCTCTCCTAATAACAACTAATCGTAACCATTAGTGGACTTCTGGCATTTGAAGAATTAACAACCTAGATTTGGACTCTAAGGTCCATGATATGACATTCTGTGAAGTTCATATTTTCATTTCATAGGTCCAAAGCTCATGTGTGGGAGTGAATCGTTTAGCTAGTGAGAGAGCCTAGCTGACTGCCCGCCATCCATATTTAGAAGTGACTCTTTTGTTCTCTACTTGCCCTTGAGTGTGCAGTCATTTTCCTATAGAAAATGATCCGGAAAAGAGTACTGGGAGTGCAGGAGCAGAAAAAATAGAGTCAAAAAAAAATCAATGACCTTAATTAGAAAACAGAACTTTAGACAACATAAAGAATAAAATATCCGATTTGGCAGTGACTTAGATCCTCAACATGAATGAGTCCCCAATACGCTCTAAGCAAAGAATAAGAAAAAGCAATTAGCTGAAGTGTCTGAGTGCTCCAACCAGGGTGAAAACTGGCTTTATTATGGTATTATATGATCATAAAAGTTTGGAAGTAGGTCACTGAAAATATGCAGGTATGCTTTACTGTACTTTATAGTGAAAATTATATGCTATGATCACGTTTGTTAATTTGGGATTTTTTTAAGGTCTCAGGAGAGATTCTTAAAGAATATCAAGAAACTTATTCCTCATATTTGGTTGGTGCTTGGCAGTTTGCAAAATGCTTTTGTGTTCTCAAGAGATGTTGCTGGCAGCAGTTAGAGAAGCAGAGGGACGGACAAAGGATCAGGCAGACCTGGGTCTTTGTAATGGCTCTGCCACTTATTCTATGTTGCCTCAAGTGAGTCCCTTATCCTCCCCAAGTTTCTGTGTCTCCATCTGTTCAATGAGGATGTGAATGTTACTCGCTCTGCTCACTTCACAAAACCCTGGTAAGGACCCAAATTGCTAATATGGTAAAGTGTTTGAGAAGCATAATGAGTGGCTCCTGTGGGGTTAACTCATTCATTCATTTCACAAATATTATTAAACTCTCGTGCTGTGATTAGCACATTAGAGGTGACTAAGATGTGGTTCCCACGCTTGAGACTAAAGATCTAGGCAGAGATATACTTAAAGGGGATAAAAGAACTTTGCACACAGCTGTGTGGTCCCCGCATTTGAGCTCAAACTATACCGAGCATATCAGGGCTGCAAAGGAAACACACAGACCCAACCCACTGCCCATAGCTTGTGGGCAGGGATCTTTCCACAGCCATTACCTCCCTCCAAGTTCTGCCCTGGCTCCTGTTTTCTGCAGTCAAAATGAACCTGACAGCAATAGCTGAGCCAGCCAGCTCCCCTGCAAAATTTCCACTAGGTGTCACACAGCTCAATTTCCCCCAAGGTATGGCCCCATATTCTGGTCTGACCAGAGAAAAAAATGTCATTATAGCCAGCTGTTTACAAAAACAAGCAAAGGGATAAAAGAAGAAAGATGAGGGGACACTCTTGTAAGTAGATCAGGATGACACACTATTTAACCTAATTACCTGCAAAGCCACATCCAGCCATTAAAGATCCATATTCTGTAATAGAATTTCCTGCTATGGAAATACTCACCCACGCACAGGATGTTGAAGCAGAAGCCCTGGCTGACTGACTTATTCACCAGCTGGTCAGGCAAGCTGTCAAACCCCACATGTCCAGCCAGGGGGACGGTTCGGCAACCTTCACCCTAATTTGGAAGGGGAAGGAGGGGAGAAAATGAAAATGTGCTTACAAGCAATCTGAGCCTCACTTATGCATCCAAATAATCTCCATGCTAGGAAGTAACACCCATCCAGGATACATAATGAATGTCACCATAGCTCTAGGCAAAGCAAACTACAAGAGGGGCTTATAAGGGACAGGAAGGTGGAGTCAGGGGATGAGACCTCTGGTGCCAGGTTCACAGACTTGGGTTAACTCTCAACTCAAATCACTTACAAGCTGGATAACCTCTTGGAGACTCCATTTCTTCCCCCGTCTGTCATATGAGATAATATTACTTATCTTACAGGCGATTGGGAGGCTCAAATGTATTCATACATGTAACGAACGTAGCACAATGCCTGGCACATGCATAAGTGTTCAGTAAACATGACAAAAAGACTTCAACTACTCCTCTCTCTAAGGCAATTTTGGGGCTCTACAAAAGTGGCACCACATAGAGGTTAAGAGACTAGGCTTTGAAATCAGGCAGGTGTAACTTAGAGTCCCACTTCCTCTACCTTCTGACCTCAGACAAGTTACTTAACTTCTCAAAGTGTCCCCATCTGTAAAATCGAGAACTCGTAGTTACTACCCCATAAGATTGGTGTGAGAATTAGATAATACTCCCCCAAGAACTGAGCATGGTGCCAAGCATGTGGCGAGCATTCCATCAACAGTGGCTGCTGCTCTTATTACACTGTGAAGTTATCCTTCCACTTGGACTTCCCAAATTACATATGATGCTATGGCACACTTGCTGTGCTCCCTCCAGCTAGAGAAAGCTGTTTCTTTGCTTCCTCCAGTCCCCTTGTCTCCATGGGTGTCAGCCAAGACATTTTCAGCCCTGGAAAGCAGAGGGCCTTTGCTTCACCTGCAAGTCCCAAAGCTTCTTACTGCTAATGGTTTCACAAAACAGGGAGAACCTCAAACTGGGGCAAGCTTCCAAGGATCCAGGGGGAAGGACAAAGGGGGCCTGTATGTACTCAAAAATTGTGCTAACTGCCGATGGCCATGGGGGAGAGGAGAAGGGAAGAGAAGGAAAGCTGGAGACAGCTAAGCTAGACAAGAACGGTGGCCTAGGTAAGCAGAGTTTCTGCTAGGTAGGGCTCGACTATGATTTCCAAAACCAGAAAGGTGCTGAGAGCAATATAAGAAGGGAATGGTAAGTGCCAAGGGGCCTGAGCCAGCATCCTAGGCTGTTAGCAGGCAGCTCTTAGCCTGGACTGGACCTGTTTTTAGACTAGGTCCATAAGGGTATACTTTCACACTGAGAAGAATGGGCTGCGTTGGTGGGGGAGCCTCACAGCAGCTGACATTGTCAGAACTGGTTTCCAGATAGTTCTTTCATCCAGCTTGGGATCCCATTCCCATTGGTGCTATCGGATCCTCCAAGAGTGAGAGACAGGGCTAGGTGCCAGTGACTGCCACCTGGTAAATTCACTACCCTCCCACATGTCACCCCACACACACTCCCAGTGGAGAATTCTTGAAACATAACCATCTGCCATCATTCAGTCTTGATTGGAGTATTCTGGGTCCCAGAGGGGTACCTGAAGACAGTCGGGCTTCATGTGTGGCCTATGTCATTTATTGGCTTATTCTACATTCGCCCCTTTCCCCATCTCCTCACCACTTTCTCCTTATTCTTTTTATTAAAGTGAACAAAAAAGATGTAAGATTCATACTGTTCGTTCTTGGTCCTCAATACTGCAGGGAGACAGAGACTTCAGAGCTAATATATGCTTTCTCGATGGAGCCTCCTACATAACAGGCATCGGAAATTGGGAGGGACTCAGAGTTGAGGTTTCCTGAGCCATATTTTATCACCCCTGGCTGTCTCTTCCTGCCTCCAAATGCAGCACCATGAAATTTTAAGTGCTCCAAGACCTCTGGTCTAAGTGCCAAAAGGTAAGGAAAGGGAAATTTCAGACTGAAGACAGTGGTGAGAACTCCACATCTCATTCTTAAAGATTGACTTCATTGTCAAAGACTTCCCATGTGCCCGCCATTACCTGCCACCTAGCACAGTGCTGGAAAGAGCCCTGAACAGCAGAAGAAAGAGTATGGGCTTTATTCCCTAGGCCATGGGGTTTGGGGGCATTTTGAGTGTTTTGAGCGGGGAGGGCCATGATACAACTAGTGTTTTTGAAAGATCATTCCAGCGGCAAGGTGCCTCATTGATTGGAGGAGAGTAGAAGCAAGAAGACATATCAGTAGATGACTCTAATAATTTTGAACTGGCAGAGTGACATCCAGGTATTGTGACAATAAACGCTGGTTAAAGTGAACTGATGACTTGGGACTCAGAAGGGAGGAACAAATTTTAGAGACGTCCTAAAGAAGCGATGAGACTCAATGAGCGACTGGGCAGAGGGATTGAAGGAGCAATCAAAGCTCTAAGGCTGCAATGTTCTAAGCCTGGGAACTTAGATTGATGGCACCATGGCCAGAAAGAGAGAAACCAAGAAAGGGGGATTGTTTAATGGGGAAATCAAGGAGTCTGGTTTTAAATAAGCTATTATTAAAAGAAATTACATTTATCAAGCTTTTTATTGTATAAAAGTAATCAATGTTCACTGTAGAAATTTTAGAATATAGAAAATTATAAAGGAGACAATCTCAGTCATCCATATCACTCTTCAGAAATAATCACTGTTAATTTATATGTATGTCCCTCCAGTCTGTATATCTTTTCTTGTGACAAAATTGGGATAATTCTGTATATTCCTTTTTCATAACCTGACTTAATAACTTGACACTTAATGCAGTATAGATGTTTTCTTGAGTAATTAAGTATACCTTTAAAACATTACTTTTACTGGCCACATTCCATTATAGAAATTTACCAGATTTTCTTAACCAATCTTCCACTGCTAGACATTTAGCACGCTTCCAAGTTTTCAACAATATAAATGATAATTTTTGTCCTTATAGATCGGCATATATATCTGGTTATTTCCTTAAGTCAAATTCCTAGAATTGAAGCCCACTGGGTCCAAGGGCATACACATTTGAAAGACTAGTACACATTGAGAATCATTCGACAGAGAATAGTACAAATGTCTATTTCTACCACCAATATACAAGAGTGTCCATTTATCCATACATGGACAACATTGATTTTCTGAACATTTTTAACCGTTATGAATTGAATCACTGAAAAATGGCATCATGTCACTTAATTTTCATTTTACTGGCGAAGGTGAACTTATTTTATTGTTCAACAATATATGTGTTTTGTGTGTATGTATACATATATGTGAGCTGCCTATTCATGTCCTTGTCCATTTTTTAAATAATAGGTGTTTGTCTTTCTCTTCTGGATTTGTAAAAGTGTTTTATATCTCAAGGAAAATAAGATAGTTTTTATTTTAAAAGTGAGATACCCAGGAAAAGAAATCCAATAAGTACTTAACAATATGGTATTGTAGGCTCAAGGAGAATTCAGGACTGGGATATAAATTTAGGAGTGAGAGAGATGAAGCTGGATGTGTTCTCCAAGAGATAGTACAGGGAGAAAAGAGTTAAAGATTGAATATAGGAAATGCCCACAAGTAAGGAATGGGAACATGAAGAGGATTCTTCTAAGAGGAAGAAATGATCAGAAAAGTAAGAGATGACCCAATAGTTTTCTATCACCAAAGGCCAAGATTGAAGTCAGGAAGAAATACAGAGAAATAACAATTGATCTCGATTTGGTGGTCACTCACTGGTGACATTTAGAATCTTTATTTCTTCCATATCTTTTCACCTAGCGTTCAATACATCCAAATTAACTGGAAGTTTTGGGGACTAAGGGTCATGAGATCTAGTTAATGTGTTTTTCTTGCTAACCAAGATTTAAGTAACAAACTTTTTGTCTCAATGCTCGTTGTAACTGAGAAAGCTTCAAAATTGTAGTGTGTGTATATATTTCCTGCTTTAGGAAATCCTGTCTAGCAAGCACCATTCACTCTTGCTTTGATGTCAAGGTCATTATTATGAATATTAGTCCTCATTGTTCAGAGCTAATTATGTGGAGGTAAAAAAGACAGGACACTGGACTGAATGTACACTGAGTCCAGGACAGCCCCTGGAAGTTTCTTCCCCCATTCCTCAGTAAATTTTGGATATCTCTTTCTTCTTATTCTGTAAGGTGGCCTGACTAATTGAAGTCCTGATTACTTTGATTGCAGTTAATTGAGCGTTCTCTGGATTACAATGTGCACAAGAGGAGATGGAACTGGCAACTTGGCCCAGCATGCGTGGCACTGAAACTTCAAGCTATTTTGAGTAGCAGGTGGTACCATGTTCAAGGCTTGAACTGAGATGCTAGCAAGACCACAATCACCAAAATGTTATATGGCCCATCTCTTGTAATCCTGCAATCTCCCCTTGGGATCTATTCTACAGAATATCACATGTCTGAACAAAGATCCATTTACTACAAGAAAATTCATTACAGCACTGTTTATAATATCGAAAAATTAGAAAAAAAAAACAAATGTCTGACAATAGGCAAATATTTAACTAAAATAGGGTACATGCCTACTCTGGAATATTCTACAGCCATTAAGGTCCTGATGTGAGTATCTCCAAGACATTATTATGTAGTTAAAAGAAGTTCCAGAACAATACGCACAGTATGAGCCCATATATGTAAAAAACAACAACAACAACAACAACAACAAAAACCTACATATGTGCATTTGCGCATAAATGTATGTGATTGCATAGAAAAGGGACTGAAAAGACACACACCAAACCAAGAACTATGGCCACCTCAGGGGAGGGGGATGGAAACAGGGGCTTCCTCAGGCGGGATAGTCAGTATGCTTCTGTATTGTTTAAGTCTTTTACAGCATGAATGTATTCACGTATTACCTATGCAATTTAAAAACATTTTTAATACAAGAAATGAGAGTTCTCTATCAGCTTTGCAGCAGGGGCAATTAGGAGGCAGAGTATGAGTGAGAGGAGCTAAAAGGAATACAAAATGATAAAGAGTGCTCCTGAGAACTGGGAGATCCCCACGCCCCTCCCCAATCACATTTCCTGTTTTCTCCTCATCTGCAGTCACCTGCGGTTTTTGAAATACGTTATACCACATTCATAGCATAGCGCAGGCAGAAACACCATTCTCTTTCTTTTCCACCTCCTCCCCCGAAGACACACCAATTTTGTTTTTTAATTGAATAGTCGAAGGTTAATGTTATAAAGAACAAATTATGGCAATTCCAGCTGTGCATCTTTTTCCCATTGATGTTATTCTGAAAATAAAGAGTCCCATAGGCACCCAGTGGGCAACCCTGTCTCCCTGGACTCCCTGCCCCTATTCCGACCTTTGTGGTCTAGTAAGCAATCGGTATTTGAGGCCTCTGGGAACTTAGTGTGCATCTGTATCAACAGAGAATTTTCTGCCTCTGTTTAATACTGGGGTGCTTAAGTTGATAGCTGTCATTCTGAAGGATGAGACCAAAGCAGAAAGTTCGGAGCTCTTGCAGATGACTTGCTTTCCCTAAACTTTGTCCCTTGGCCTTTTCATGTGGATGCTAGGAAAGGACAGAAATACTGAAATAGAATTCTCCCCAGGTGTCACTTACTGATGAGCCTGATCTCTTACACCTTCCCTTTCTCTATCTCCATTCCCGGCCCTGAAGACCAACCTCTGATAGACCCTGCAAATCTTCAGGACGATGAAGATCAATGAATAAATCAATGATGTACAATAGAATGTTAAGCAGCTGATAAAAGTATTTTCTAAGAATATTTAATGACATGGGGAAATGACCACCAAATACTGTCACGCAAAACAAAACAAAACAAAACAAAACAAAAAACAAAATCCTGTATGTACAGGATCATCCCAACCATGGGGGAAAGTATATACGCATTTTTAAAAACTTCGAAGAACACACCAAGATGGTGACAATGGTTGTGGAGAGGATGTAGCTGTCGTTGGTTTTCTGTGTTTTGCAAACTTTCTACAATAGGCATATTTCACTTTTATAATCAGAATTAAAATGTTGTTTTTCTTTAAAAAGATTCTAAGATGATATTTTCCTAGGCAGGAAAGTGGCCTCAGATATTGCAGCAAAATCTTCAATTACAACCAAAAAGGTGCTTTAAATACAGATAATCAAAAATTCAGTTGAGTATTCAGCTTTCAGGAAGTTTTATTGTATATAAAACATTTATTTTACTAATAATATAATAAAACCATATTATTCCTCAAGTTATAACATTATTATTATGACATACACATAACTTATTATTATACAGTATAACTCATTATTATATAAAGATTCATGTGAACCAGAAGTCATATGATATATCCTGAAATGTACCAAAAAGTCTTGAAACAATCAGATGGGTGACAGCCCTATCTGCTGCCACCAGTGTTGTCAAGGGCATGGATGCCATTGTATTATCAGCCATAAGAACCACAAAAGCACTGATAAGTTCCCAGAGGTTAAAAAAAAAAACATCCTCCAATGTGCCTCACACATCAAATGTCAGGATTTCCCTTGTGCTGATTAAACCAAGCTAAGAGGAAACTGACAATAGTCGCAATACTCTGAACTGGAAGAGAGAAATTTGGGCGCCTTGCCAAGGAGAAATAAAGCCCGCACCCCTTAATGAGGAAGCAGCTTAGGGGACCCTGGGGACACACTAAGGAAACCATCTTCATCATACAAGGAGAAGGCCCACTTTTGGTAAATCCGATAAATGAAACTCTGGATTTTAATTCACCAGATCAATTCCAGAGTATCTTTTTCATCCTATAAAAGGATCCACAGCAGAATTCCTTTAAATAACCAGTTCTCCTAGTGCATTTAAAATGGGACTCAATAGACAAAATTTTAGCTGTCATGTACCTTTACAGGAAGACAAAGGCTATATATATCTACATGGACAGACAATATCTGAAAGGTTGTTTGTATTCCACTTACAGAGACCCTGCTGAGCTAAAAGCCCTGACTTCAGACTTTCCCTCTCTCCAACTCTCTCCCCACACCCAGCTCAAGGAGTCCAAGAAGGGAAGGGGTGGAGTTACATTCTACCACCTCATACAGAAGCAGAAGCAGGCAAGGACCTCAAAGAAATTAGGCTGGAGAACAAGAAACCATAACCATACAATGTTCGAACTGGAAATGCTCTTAAGTATCGCCTACTCCAAACTGCTGGTTTTACAAAAGGGGAAACAGAGACTCAGAGAGAGGAAGTGACTTGTCCCGAGTCACGATGTGATTTAGCAGCAGAGTGGTGCTAGAATCCAGGGCTTTGTCAAGCAGACAGCCACTCTCAAATGGAAAAACTGCCTCAAGTGGCAGATACAGTTCTTTATGCTTGCTGTTAGTTGGAGGGAGAAGGGTCATGGAACATGACCCGGAAGCCTCTGGGCTCACCAAGGTGGCTCTGGCCCACAGAAAGCAACCTAGGCAGTGGATGTCATAGAGGGGCTTTTGCTCCCCTTCTGCATTCTTTCCCTCATTTCTCTCTCTCTCCTGGTTCCAACCTATACCTCAGCTGCCTAGCTCTGCTCAAAAGCTCCAGGGCTACCTAACCCAACAAGCCAAATTCTAGGTAAAATATCTCCACCTCAGGCCAGGGGCAACCCGCTGTTCAGGGTGGATCAACTTTTCCACAAAAGCCAGACAAATTCTCTTCAAGCCAGGCTATTTAAACAGAGTTTTCTAGGTGTTCTGGCCATTGTTATCGCCAATCTGTTAAAAAAAAAAAAAAAAAGGAGTTTACTCACAGGCCTCTGGATGAATGCCCAACTGTCCTCTGGGGAGCCTGAATTTGCCTCTGCCTCCATCTGGTCTCATTTAAAGGAGATCTGAAAAAACCCAGTTCCTGCTTCAGCGCCAGTGCTCAGAGCTGGGGGCCTTTGCTGTGAAAGGAAACCCAGCACTACCTCACACCTCATCAGGGCCATGAAAGCAGAGTTCTGCTCCTGTTACCCCAGGGCATCCATTAGGGGTCAGAGAGGGCTATGGCAGGAGAAACCTGAGCCCTGAGTCCTGTCCCTGAGAAGGCCTGCAAATCTTTTCCCCAGTCGCCTTTAAGTGACTGGAAAGGATGACCCAACGCCAGGGCCAATTGAGAGCATGCTGCATAATTCAGCAGATGGCTGCCTCTAATGAGAAGACAATGAAGGAGAGGATAACATTATGTCTCACCCTCCTGAGCATGTGGCCTCCTTCCTCTGTGCATGCAGCAAAGAAACCCACGGTTTCAAATCCCAAATTGCAGCAGCAGAAGCCTCCTCCTGCCAAACCAAGGAGGAAGGGTCTGTGTTTCTAATTTATTCTGTACCCCCTCCAGTTGTTACTTAAAATAATCCATCATTACATGACTGGTGGCTCCAGGATTTTTATTTAAAGCGATATGGGAAAAAAAAAAAAAGAAAGAAAACCCACACATAACCCATGACTGTGCTATCTGGATTCAAGCTGCGAATCTCTGTAACATCAGAATCTTCAAAGTACCCACGTATATTCTCCTCTAATCTCCATGAGTGTGCCGTGAAGGGAGCGCAATGAAGACAGGGAGAAGAGGGGACGTGGCAAGATTTTTATTTCTTAGAAACATCATGAAAAAGCCAGAGTGTTTGTTTTTAAATGTATCCGTGTCATCTGGTAGGTGTTTCATTGTTTGATCCACTGACCAGCAATAACACTTTGGACTAAATCATTTGATCTTCCTGTACCCAGAAAATGAAGAGAATAATACTTGTCCAGGAAGCTGCTGGGGAAAATAAAATCATACAGACGGAAACATTTTGAGATCATTGACAGAAACATGTTACACTTATCCATGCTGTTTGTTTTCTTTCTTTTCTCTTTTTTTCTTAAATGTGGTTATAATGTACATGCAACTAGAAGCCCTTCTCAATTGTTTATGCTAATACGAAACTACAGCTCTGATAATCCAGGAACCCAGGAAAGTCCAGAGATCAGTCCTACTTAATTCTGGAAAACCTTTTTCCAGGGGACTTAGCTTCCTAATTAGCTTTGCTTAGGCTAATATAACAGGTTCTCTCCCTTACAGCACACAAAGGGAGGGGGCTGTGCTGGGTAACAAAGCCAGCAATTAATAGAAAATTTACAGCAGAGACTCCACAAAGTAAATGTTATATGCACACGACTGCCAATCAAAATTTCATTATACTATACAGACAAATCACTCAGATGTAATGCAGTTTTGGAATAAAAACATCACTAATACACATTTCCTGAATTTAAGATAGGAAAAGGAAATGGGACTTACTCCTGCCTCTCATCTGGAAGCTCTGAGAGGGCAGAGTCCTATTTGCCTAGATCCCCAGCACCTGGCACAGGGCCTGGCAGAGTCACTGCCCAATAAACACATTTTGAAGAAATGAATGAAAACAAAAGTGTGTGAATTAACAAAGGAAATGTAAATGTTCCTAGCCCAGTAGAGGAAGTGAGATCTCACCCATCTTCACACCTACCCTTTTCCTAGTTGAAACTCTCAGGAAGCCTTTCCTGTCACCCACACCCCCAGCCACTGCAGGATTAGGTCCCCTCGTATTGAATTCTTATAGGAGGTAGTTTTCCTGTGCAGCACTTGCCACATGATAATAGTTATTGGCGTCTGCCTCCACTACCAGATTGTAAACTCCCCCAATTTCTTATTTTGAAAAGTCTCAAACACATAAAAGTTGGAAAATAGTACAATGATCATCTATGTACCCTGGACTTAGATTCAAGAAGTTTTAATATTTGGGGCCATGTAAATTTTCTTCAGTGCTATATCCCCTGTAGAGGTATGGGTGAATATTGGGGTTTTAATCTCCCCGTTTAGGGTATAATATTACTTTTAGTGTGAGATGGTGGAGATGGCTGAGGCAGGGAGCCTAAAGTGGAATCAAGGGGAAGTAGGTAGTTGCTCTGGGACAGTTGCCCCAGACCAACCCCAGCTAGGGCAAAGGCCAGCCCCTGCAAGCTCTTTCATTAGGGAGAAAGGCCATTATCTGGGTGCTGTTGGAGGAAAGCAACATTGCCCACATTGTTGGAGTATTTAAAGCCAGAATCAATAAGCCATTCTTTATATAGGCCAGTAGTTATGATCTGTACCCTAAAACACAACATTGAAAGAAATAGCTCAATACAAGAACCAGGAAATGCAGCCTCTGGAGCCTGAACTGTACCTGGCTAATCATGTAACCTCTCAGAGTATGTATATATTAATAGCAGCCAAGCCATTTCATAAGCAGGGGTTGGGGATGAAAACATCCCAAGAATCTGCTATAGTTCTCTAATTATTATGTCCACAATTTGTGTCTTCAACTAGACTGTGAGCTTAAAAGCAAAGAACAATGTTTACTATTTTTTTGTATAGTTGACCAGGACTAGTCATCGTGCCAGACATTTAGTAGTTAATCAAATAAACACTTGTGGTCACAATAGAGAAATCATTTTGTCATACAGAATCTTTGTGGTGTTCATTCAAACAGGATAGGATTGTATTAGGTACAGAAGAGCTGAACTTCCAAGTTGCATGCATGCCCAAATAAGGGTCCTACCCAACAACTCTAGGGCCTGTTTTAGTCACTAACCATGTTACCTTACTAACCAGAGTGACCCTCAATTGACTCTGGAAAGGACTCTTCCTTTTCCCCCACACACCAGAGGACTACTTGAATGGCACCATGTGTCAAAGCTCATTAAAAAGAACTCTTAAGCCAGACATACTTTATTCTCCAGTCTTCTCTTCCCAAACCGTGGATACACATTTCCTGAAAGAAACAAGCTGCAACCAGACTTCGAAGGTCTCCTGAGTTAATTCTATCTTCCCCTGGTGAATTATAACTTCTTGCAGACACAAAGGAGAGCAGAGAGACAAATGACACATTAAACAAGAGCTTCACCAGCTGGGGGAGGGGGGCATGAAGAGTGACGTCAGTTTTCCCAGAAACCCATTTATCACGATAACAAGGTCTCAAGTGCTCAGGCTGCTCTTGGAGCTTAAGAATCTGGCATACAATTATGTTCATCATACAGTATGGCAAAGCCAGCCAGAGCAAACTGGAACCATGCAAAGCAAACCAAGTGACCCAAATTACCCCCACCCCTATCTGCAGAACAAAGGGATCTCTGGATTGCTAGAGTTGTGCCTGACGTGAAACACAACCTTCTGGAATGTTCCCCTTTACAACATCTGTCTTGCAATCCTAATCCGGGCAAGGGGACTAGTATGAGTAGGGACAGGTCGATGCAAATTAATTAGCTGACAAGAAAAATCATTAGCGTCCTTTTTGGTCACTGAGGATTAGCAAATGTAATCCAGGAGACTAATTCCTCTCTTTAAGCCATGACATCTCTAAAACGCAGGTAACAAGGAGCAGAAAAGCACTCTGGGAACCCTCAAAACACTAAAGTAATAAATATTATAGTGCCAATCTTGAGGAGAACAGAATTCTCTGAAATTCCATTATCCCAGCACATTGTCATCTATTTACTCAGAGTCCTTCCACATTGTGACTACATAAAGAGCTCCATTCTGGAGTCTGCAGGGGGTGGGGAAGGTTCCAAAGAAATCACCCTGCCCCTTCCAAACAGAGACAAAAGGGTGGAATAAATTCACACATATCCTGTAGAGAAAATACTCGGATTCCGCATTCAGATTTTGAAAACAAATCAATTTCAATTACACCAAATACCTAGAGGTTATTATTATTATTATCACTTTGCACTAGAATTTCATTGCATGGGCTATTTCTCTTAATAAGTAAACCACAAGGTTTTAAAACATTTCTCTGTGTGTGTGTGTGTGTGTGTGTGTGTGTGTGTGTGTGTGTGTAGAAATTTTCATCAAGTAGTGTTTGATGTTATGGGATTTGACCTACCCTTACTTCACTCTCCTCAGGGTGTTGGTAATTGTGGGCTGAAAATCCCACAAACCCATGGATGAACAGAAAGGATAGGCTGTTCCCCTAAATGGAATCAACTCCTCCCTTTGCAACCTAACTTCTGGTCTAAAAAAACAAACATGGAGCCTCAGGTCACTTCAATATGATTTCTCTGAACGTTTCAGGCTGGAAAACTTCAGTTCTTTAAATGAAGATTTTTTTTTTCCAGAGTCAGTTGCCAACAAAAAGAGAGACGGCACCATTTTTGCAAACCTCACAGTAATTTTCCTGAGTCTCCAAAGAAAGAAGCCAGCTCCACAGGTTTGGGCACACAAGCCCAGCTACACTGAACACGTACCACGATAGACCCTAGGAGGGCCGCACAAGCCGGGTCAGGTGCTCAGAAACCTGCAAAATACGCAGCCAGCCACCTCCAGGCCCATCGGACTGCACCCCACAAAGAGCTACAGATGGGACCCAGAGGCACGCAGCACAAGCAGAAAGGCGTCTGGACGCATGGGCACACACTCTGCAAGTGAGCACACTCATAGAAACTGGAAGACTCATTTAGGGTCACAGAGCAAGCGGGGTGTTGCCGCCCGCCGGGAGGCACGGGTGCGCGCGCGTGCACTCAGACGCTCACAGTGCTACACTCACAGACGCAGTCACATATGTAATGCATATGGAGAGCCCCTCCCCCAGCCAGGGACCTCTCCGCCCCCCTCACTTCTCGCCGCCTCCTGCCCCTGGCTAACGCCAGTCCCGCGTCCCCTTTCCTAAGGAGGCCCGGTCCCAGCCGGCAGCTGTGCGCACGGGCGCGGTCCGGCGGTCGAGGAAGCCAGGCCAGGGTGCCTGGGACACAGAGAGCTTGGCGGCTCCTGTGGCCATTCATTCGGCAACGCCCCAGCTGTTGCAGCGAGGGAAGCGGCGCCGCTTACTGCAGATCTTGGGCAATTCAAGTTCAGCCGCTGGCCCTCAGCTTTGGCCAGGCCCTCCACCAACCCGTCAATGTCGCCATTCTCGGGGACAGGTTAGGGTTCTGAGCCGCTGACCCTGAGAGCATAAGTCCCGCCGTGCCTTGGCTCCTAAGTGCTGCCCACTGCCCACCTCGCGGTGGCGGTGGCGGCGCTGGCAGCCAGGTCTCCTCGGCCCTTCCCAGGCCCCCGGCCCCGGCGCTGGACCCAAGTCCTGCACTCACCACCTGGCGAGCTATATCGGTCGCTGCCATCGCTCCTGTGTCTGCCAGGGCTGCCACGGGGACCACCGCAACCGGAGCTCCAGCACAGGAAACAGCCAAGCTCCTCCGACAAAGAGAAAGTGTTACACTTCGGGCGCGACCAAGTCCGGTGGGGGGAGGTGCAAGGGAGGGGCCCCTTCGCTGCTGCTCCAACCCCAACCTCCCCTCTATCGCCCACCCCCTCGGAAGTGCAGTCTGGGATGGGGGCGGATTTAACGCGCAGCTTCCCCCTACCAGCGCGCTTCCAGTTCTCCCTGCAACCTCCGTTGTTAGCCCTTGCGAAGGGGGGGCTCCCCTGTGACCACGTTCTACCCCCCGCCACTGGGCTTCGTGGTACGTCCGACCTCCTGCTGAATTGATTGTCACACCCCCCTGCTCTCGCCTCACATCTCTGAGTCCCCAGACCCCCGGAGGCTGGAAAGGAGCCCTCGCCTCTCCTTCTCCCGCGCACAGCTCGGCGACTGAGCTCTGCAGTCCTCCTCTCCCTCCCCTCGGCCCCCTGGGCCCTCTCTTCCTCTCCACCGAGATACGAGGGCGCTGGGATGCGAGTGCCTGCCTCTGGAATCTCGATGCCCCGCCATACCCTCCCCCCTCCCCACCCCCGCCACACACACACACTCCCATGGACCCGGAGTGCGGCTGAGCGGGGTGGGCAGCTGTGGCACCTGCCGCTCCTCCGTAGAGCTTAGAAAGGGGGCGGGGGGAGCCGCACTGCGGCCCCGAAACTGAGCTGTAACATGCGGAGTCCGAGGCCAGCGGTCCTGAGACAAGATGCCCCTATGGCCCTGGGATTTCTAAGTCTCGGGTGCCGTGGGCTGTAATTTCGTAGACCCGAACCATCACTGTTGAGTACTTAATACAGACGAGCCCCACACTTCCTCTCCCCACCCAGCCCCAGACGCTCAGCGTGATAGCCATGGCTCAGACCTCCCAACCCCTCTCTTGCCTGGACCGCTGGAGAGTCAGAGGAGGGGCTTGTAGATGAAGACCCCTAGCTCTGTCGAGTGAGGTAGTGGGGAGTGACGGGGTCTGGCCCCTGGTGGCTCTGTCCCGCCTCCCAATTGCCTCTTAATCTCGGGTGAGCCCGGGACTAGGCAGCCGGCGGTGAACAGAAGAGAGAATCTCGGAAGGCAGAGGTTATGACTGTCTGCTTTCCTCTACCTCCTGGCCAGCTGCCGCCGCGGGTTCCCTCCCTTGCCCTCGGCACCTCTCCACCTCTCCAGGCCTGAAGCCCCCACCCCTCCGCCCAGAGTGACCCCTGCTAGTTCCCTGGGACTGGCGAATCCTGGCATATTTGGCGTCCCCGAGGCCAGAGCTGGCAGGACACTCCAACCCACTCCTCAAAAGTGCAGGTGCCTTGGTCTCAAAGAGGGACCTAGACCCTCCAGTAGCACCTGGGACCTCGGGGGCTGGGGGCAGAGGCAAGTCTATGTGCAAAAACTGGGTTCGCAGGGGGTCCGGGATGAGGGGATGCAGGAAATGGCCCCACAGCAGCCCAAGGTGGGAGCGGCTGAGGGGTAGGCAGGAGGGAGGAAAGCAGAAAAACAGGAATCAGGGAGAGAGCGGGAGAAGGTACCCGATCCAGAGGCCCCGGCTTGGGGAGAAAGAGGTAAGGCAGAGAAATGGGCTTGCTACATGAAGCACTTTTCTGTCACTTGATTCCACCTGCCGGGACAGTGCTTCTCATTTCTGTCTTGGGAGCTCCTTATGTGCAGGATGCACCTGAAGGACAAGGACTCTGCACAATGCATCCCCAGTGCCTAGCTCGGGGCCTGGCATTCAGGAAGCAACCAATCGAGTGTGTCCCGAACAGGAGTACAGAGGATTTGGATGTGTGTGCGAGAAGCGGGGTGTGGGGGCTGGTAATAAAGGAAAGAAGAGATACAAAGAGGCTGTATTTGAGGAACCGCTGTAAGACTGGGCCAGGACTGATTGGAGGCGAGAGGTCAGAGGTGACTGGACGCTTCCAGGCTTGCTATCTCGGAGGGAAACAGGTCTTCCCTGGCAAAGGCGGGGGCATGGTGGACTGGGAAGGGCCTGAGGTCACTAGCTCTGATCTGGACAAGGGACTTGAGTGGTGGTGGGATAGGAAGCTTACGTTTGGAAACCAGAGATGAGAGCTGATACCCAGAGAGGGGAGGGCCTGCAGAGCTGCGCGGGCGGAGCGCAGGAATCTGGGGAATCCTGCTTGCCTCGTGGTTCACTGCTTCCCGGCTTAGTGCTCCGGCGCTGACCTCCGGACATTTCAGCTCAGCACCTTAACACGGAATCTTCGGTGCTCCGCCCGTGTGCCCCACTCCACCTGCCTGTCCCTAGGGACTCTGAGAACCCAGAGAAGGCCTCCTCCTTCAAAACGCTGGACTTCTCAGCCTGGAACCAAGTGTGTAATTCAAGTCTCCTGAGGCCCTTTGGTTTCTCCATGACCTGCTGCCTTTGCCTACAAGCCCCCCTGGGGCTGGGCCTCGCAGTTTCCGTGGGGTGTGGGTTAGTGTTGATGTGTGAGTAAATGTACATTTGTATGTCAGTGTGCATATTTGCCATGTGTCTGTGTTTCAGTATGTGTCAATGTGTGTGTGTATTGGAATGTGTTTACTCCTGTGTTAGTATTTGTTGGTTCATGTCTGCCAGTGTATGTGCATTTCAGTGTGTGTGTCAGTGTGTGTCAATGTGTATTTTCAGTGTGTGTTGGTAAGTATGTGTATGTACAAGTGTGTATGCCAGTATTGTATGTTGGTGTGTGTGTGTGTCGGTATGTGCGTGTCAGTGTGTGTATTGTGATATGTTTCACTGTGTGTGTGTCAGAGTAGGTGTGGGTATATGTAGAGAAGTTTTAGCTCACTACGTTCTGGGCTTCACATACTTTACCTCACTCAATGCAGTGGGCCAGTAACTGAGAGGTGTGGATTATAATGCTTATTTCAACAAAGAGATTTAGAAACTCACTGGGTTTGTGTTTCCCAGTCTTTGGTCCTGGGCAGACAGGCAGGCTAAGGCAAGAGGGCTCATGAGTGGTCTGTTTCTTCCTTCAATGTCTATCCTCATTGACGAATGGGGCCAAAAGATCCCCTTCATGAAGAGGCATTGTGGGCTTTCAGGCACTGCCATGAACATGTGTTCATGTTCTATGTGTCCTGGCAGGGTCCCTTGGGCCCAACACAGTGTCTGGCAGGTGCTTGATCAAAGTTTGTTGGGTGAATAAATGCACAGAAGCATGTAAATGTGTTTTCTGTGTTTCCACTGTCCTTAAGGAAGCTGGAGCAAACAGTGACTTCCTAGAGCCAGCAGGTGACTGTCATTAGCACGCTAATATTGTTTGTAGAACCAGATACCCCAAGGAGAGGAAATGGCCACTCCTACTAGATAGCAGTAGGCCCTAATTGGAGCCAAGCTTTAGGAATGTCACTCTGACTGCTGAAGTAGGGGTATTAAGACTGGATTGGGAGAACAAGGAGGGGGAAGAGGGCAGTGAAATGGAGCTCAGAGCTCAGGAAAGGGCTTTGTCCTGAAACCATGGTATTATGGAAGGAAGAGAAGGATGGTAGAGTTGGTCTAAAGTGAAGAAGCTCTGAGAACAATCTGAAAAGATCAGAAAGTGGGAGGAGTAGGACTAGGTGAAGCAGAGGTGACAAGAACCCCTACCATGATCTGAGATTAACTAAATCCAGACAGTGCTGATAGAATCCCAAACTCAGTTAAAGGGCTGAGTCAAGATGAACTAAGGATTCCTTTGTGCACTATTTACCTGCTGTCCCTGCTTTTACATTTGCTTATTCCAGTGGTTCTTAAAATGTGGTCTTTGGATCAGCAGCAGCATCACCTGGAAAGTTATTAGAAATGCAGATTCGCAGGCCCCACCTCAGACCTACTACATCGGAACCTCCAGGACTGGGACCCAGCAATCTGTGTTTGAAGAAGGCTCCCAGGGTATTCTAATTTATGTTAAGGTTTGAGAACCACTGTTTTATCTGAAATCTAGCCATGGAGTGATGAAACACAGGACTGGTAAGGTTTGGTAGGATAGCAAGGGAGAAGTTTAAAGCCTGGGCTTTAGCAATAATGGCAAGTCCTGGTGGATTTCTACAGTAGGCAACATAAGGATATGGAGTGCCTCTAGTTGGGGAAGGGGTGCCGGAAAAGGTAAAGAAGGACTCTTGGCAACCTAAATGCCCATCAATGCCCTAAATGCTCATATATACAACAGAATATTATCAGCCATTAAAAAAATGAAATCCTACCATTCGCAAAGACGTGGATGAACCTAGAGGTTATTATGCTGAGTGAAATAAGTCAGACAGAGAAAGATAAATACCATATGATTTCACTTACATGCGGAATCTAAGGAACAAAAAGAACTAATCAAAAATAGACTCACAAATATAGTGGACAATTCAGTGACGGACAGGGGAGGGAGTTGGGGGCTGGAAAGTGGGGTGCAGGGTTGTTAAAGAAGTATTAATTAGTAGTTAATAGTTGTGCATGCAGATGGGGACCACGGCAGAGAGAATGCAGTTAGCACTAATATGATGGCTAAGTGGAAGGCCAGGGGACGGAGGAAGCAATTGGGGGGATCATTTTATGAACTATGGAGATGTCTAACCAATGTACTGTATACTTGAAACTAATTTAAATAATTTTTTTTTTTTTTAAAGAAGAGACTCCCGTAGGGAGCTGTGGAGTTCTCAAGGTAAACTTTGTTTCCTTTGCAATTTTACTCATTCCTTCCACAAATATGCACTGTGTCCTCACTGCACATCAGCCACTGTGGTAAGTGCCAGAGGACTCAAGAAAAAATGGGTGACAAGAACCCCTATCATGACCTGAGGGAGCTCCCAGGCCAGTTGCCAGATAGATTCACAAACAACAAGTAATGTAATAAGTTATATCATCAGTCAGGAGCAGGACCTTGAGGAGGTAGGAACCCAGAGAGGTGAGGAAAGGCACTTCAAAGAACAGTCATTTGGATTGAGTTTTGAAGGATGAGTAGTAGTTTATCTGGCCAGCAGCGCGTTGGGAGTAGGGGTCAGTAGATGACCAGCATGTATAAAATCACAGAAAAAAGGACAGAGAACATTTAGAGAATTCCATGTCTTAGCTAGCTGGAGGGAGTGGTAGAGGAGGGGCTGTAAACGAGGCTGGAGGATAAAATGGGGTCAGATCAGGAAGGGTCTCGGTCATGCCAAAGAGCTTAGACTTTACATCCCTGAGTAGGGGTTCCCAAGCTGTGCTCTCCGGGGACAATGCCTGTTCAGTCTGGAACCATGCTTGGTACAAATCAGATAGATGTTCACAGTGTCAAAAAAAATAGTTAATGAGTAGAAATTTCTCTATTTTAACTTTTTTAACCATAAATTTTTACTAAATTTTCAACAGATGCTCCTGCTTATCTGCTAGCAAGCAACAAAATGAATGAACAAGTAGCAAATAAATATTAAACAGATAATCCCAGTACTGATCATGCTTAATTCAACAGTTTATATTTTCCATGGACATCTGTGCTTATGGTTATGATTTTATATTGCACACATACATAATGTAGACATAATTTTTGCTAGCAGAAGTGTTCTTTTGAAAAGTGTTTTATTTCATATGGTGCTATTTAATAGATCAATTATTTCATGGCATTCTGGAAAGAACACCACAACATTCAGATGCTGTACCACCTGAGCCAGTTGGAGAAACTATCCCTTAGATGGTGAGGAGCCGCTGAACGGTTTTGAGCAGGGGAGTAATATGAACATTTTTGCAGTTGTGAAAGGTCACTCTGGCTTGAGATTGGGGAAAAGACTGAAGCAGAGAGCAACGAAAGCAGTTAGGACTCAGAAGTCAAACACTGTTGTAGCAGTTCAGACTAAAAATGATGGTAACAGTGACATGGGAGTGGAGGGGCATGGAGGGAACAGAGCCAGCATTAAAAAAGACGACTATTAAGGACCTAGTGTGCCATACTAAGGATGCTGAAGTTTCAACCTTTAGAGAATAAAGAACGTTCGAAGCCATGTTTCTTAATAGATGGTACCTGAATCAACTGCAACGGAATCACCCAAAGTGCTTCTTATAGATGTACAGGCCTAGACCCCACCTTGGATCTGCTGAATCAGAACTTTTTGTATGGAAGAAGTATGGGTTTGTAACAAGCTTTCCAGAAGGTTCCAAGGTACATCACAGCTGGAGAACCACTGCATGAATGGTTTTTGAACGATGGCATTTCACAGCAAGATCTATGTTTACACAGATTACTTAAGTCATCACACAAAGAACTGATTGAATGAGAACAAAACTAGAGACAGGGAGACAACTGGGCAAAATGGCGTAGATGATAGAAGCTTCGCACATCCCCTCCTGCAACCACATCAAAGTTGAATATAAAACATGGAGCAAACAGCAAGCAAAGATGCCTGAGGGTCTAGATGAACAGAAGCACTACAACTAGGGAGGGAAATAAATAATCACCCAGCAACGGTTGGAGGTAGAAACAGGAAAAGACACCAGGCTGCCTGGTCCCGAGCAGCAGAGTAGGACAGAGGCTACAGTAGATGCAGACGCCTCTTAAAGGGGCCATGTCCGCCCATGGACTTTCGCATTGACAAACTTGCTCGCTCTGAACACCAGCGTCAGTTTGGCTGCTTGGGGGTCACCAGGGATTTACAGGAGACACTGAGTTGTTGGCATGAGGGCCAGAGGTGAGGCTTTCTCTCGAGCAGAAGTACCACTGGTATCCATTGTTCCTCTGTTGAGCCCTCACCACTCCCAGTGTGCGGACGCGGCACTACCGCAGCTGAGATGTCATGGAACTGGATGACAGAGGTCACTCAGCCCAGAGGATTCCCTGAAACTCCGCCTCCCCCAACTCACAGCCCTACCCAAGCCACATTCAGTTGCTTCCTTGGCGAGTCTTGTGCCACATGCTGAGCAGCGCCAAGACTCACGCTGGTGACAGCTGACCTCAGTTTCTGGCGTGGCTTCTTGAGGCAAATCTAAGCACAGCATCTGTGATTGCTTGCTGAACTTAACAGGTGGCCCCAGAGGGGCACAGGCTGGGGCTAAACTTGGCTTGCTGCTGAACCCCTCTCAGGACTGTGCCACTAGACACCTACTACACAAAGCCATGCTAATAAGACCGGGAGATATAGGAGTGTTGCTTATTGCATAGAAACAGACACAGAAAGGCAGCCAAAATGGGAGGACAAAGAAGCAGAAACCATATGAGAAAACAGAACAGAGATCCAGGAATAGTGGAGTCAAGCAGTCTAACAGATGCAGAGTTCAAAACACTGGTTATAAAGATGCTCAATGAAATTAAGGGACATGTAGATGAATTCAGTGAAAACTTTAACAAAGAGATTTAAAAAAAAACATAAAAATGGAAATGGAAATTATAAAAGAGAACCAGTCGGAAATGAAGACCACATTATCTGAAATGAAGAGTATATTAGAGGGAATCGACAGAGTGGAGGAAGAAGAGGATCAAACCACCAATACGGAGGATGTGGAAGCCAAGGACACCTGATCAGAACATCAAAAAAAGAGTAACCAAGAATATAATAATTTAAGGAGTCTATGGGACAAAATTAAAGGTAAGAACATCTGTGTCATAGAGGTACCTGAAGAGAGAGAACACGAAGTTGAATATACATTTGAAGAAATAATGTAGAAGACTTCCCTGATCTGGTGAAGGAAATAGACATGCAATCCCAGGAAGCTCAGAGAGTCCCCCAAAAAATGAACGCAAAGAGGCTCACACCAAGATACATCATAATTAAAATGCCAAAGGTTAAACACAAAGAGAGAATCTTAAAAGCAGCAAGAGAAAAGCAATTAGTTACCTACAAGGGAGCTCCCATAAGACTGGCAGCCGATTTCTCAAAAGAAACTTTGCAGGACAGAAGAGTTTGGCACAAAATATTCAAAGTATTGAAAACCCAGGATCTATAACCAAGAATGCTTTATCCAGCAAAGCTATCACTTAGAGTAGAAGGACAGATAAAGAGCTTCCCAGACAAAAATAAGCTAAAGGAATTCATTAACGCCAAACCAGTATTACAGGAATTGTAGGAAGGATGTCTTTAAGAAGAAAAAAAAAATGTATCAAAAACATGAATAAAGAATGATGATAACTACATATTTATCAACAAGTACCTCAAATGGAAAAGAGTTAAGTGCTCCAACCAAAAGACAGGGAACGTATAAGAATGTATAAGAAATGTATAAGAATGAATGTATAAGAAAACAAGACCCCTACATGTGATGCCTACAAGAGACTCACTTCAGATTAAAAGACACACACACAGACTAAAAGGAAGAAGATGGAAAAAGTTATTGCCTTGATGGACCTAGAGGGTATTGTGCTGAATGAAGTAAGTCAGATAGAGGAAGACAAATACCACATGATTTCACATACATGCGAAATCTAAAGAACAAAATAAACGACAACAACAAAACCACAAACACACTTGTAGATACACAGAATATTTTGAGGGCTACTAGATGGGAGGGGTGTTTGGGGACGGTGAAAAAGGGCAAAGGGATTAAGAAGTACAAATGGATAGATACAAAATAGTCATGGAGATATAAAGTGTAGTGTAAGGAAAATAGTCAACAATGTTGTAAAAAATATGTAAGGGGAAGAATGGTACCTGATTTAGTGGGGTGACCACTTTTTGAGTTATATAGCTCACTAATCACTAGGCTGTACAACCGAAACTAATATATTATTATATGCCAACTATAATTGGAAAAAAACTCATTGAATGCACAATGTAAATATGAACAATTAATTGTCTATCATACTTCAACAAAGCTAGGGGAAAAAAAAAAACTAGAGACAGGGAGACCAGTTAGGATGCTGCTGTGATAGTCCTAGGCTGGCTATATACATTGGCAAGAGGCAGAACCCAAGAGATGGCTGGGCTTACCTCCTGCATCGTGATATACTAATTATCCTTATCCTTTGATTAGTACACAGTGATTTAGACAAATTATACAATTTTTTATTTCCTCAAACAATTCTTGTTTGCCAGATTTAGTCCTCAGAGGTCTTCTCAGAGTTACAGAGTTAGTCTAAGATGTATAATCATGTAAAATACATTGCTCACTTACCGCACCTGGGGCACTGCACTGGGCTCCGAGGGAGATATTAAGAAATACAAGGCATGGCTTCTACTCTCAAGAAACTAACTAAGTGGGGAGACTAGATATATAAGCACTGAAAGTCAAGTAGTAAATACCAGATGTGTCATAAGGCAATATCCAACATACAGTATGCACAACAAATACCAGTGCTCTATTTCTTAACTGGTGGTGGTCACATGGGTGTTTGTTTTATAAATCTTTTTTTTAAAGCAGTTTGTTTTATTATTAGTTTCAAGTATACAGTATATTGGTTAGGCATTTACGTAGTTTATAAAATAATCCTCCCATTTACTCTATCACCCATCTGGCTCTACACATAGCCATTAGATTACTGCTGACTACATTCCCTATGCTTTTCTCCCCATCCTTGTGACCATCTCTCAATTACTAATTTGTACTTCTGTAACCCCTTCTCCCCTTTATCCCAGTACCCCCCCAACATCCTCTCCTATGGCAGTCACCAGATTGTTCTTTGTATTCGTGAATCTGTTTTCAATTAGTTTGTTCTTTTTGCTTCTTAGGTTCCACACATAAGTGAAATCATATGGTATTTATCTTTGTCTGACTTATTTCACTCAGCATAATAACCTGTATATCTTTATGCGTTGGTAACTTTTCTGGATGTGTGTTACATTTTGCAAGACAAAGGAATTTTAAAATAGACAATAATAAGTTCTGTGAGTTGAAGGACATTAATCAACAGCCCATAGACATGGTACAGAATCTAGAGAAACAAGGTCTCTTCTCAGTGACCTTGTAGTCCTCCACAGATGAAACCCAAGCCCTGTGAAAGGGTTGAAATAAGACACGGATGGAGAAAAAATGATAATGACACTTTGGTGAGATACTGGCTTCACCATCACCACTGTTAATCATTGAATAAGGTGAGGTCCTTTGTATCAATCTCTCAACACTATGCATTTATATTCCGATTTATCTTTGTACTCATACAAATGTGCATATGAATGTACATGTTCACGCATGCACACACACACACACACACACTCACACACACACAGCATTTATTCAAAAAAATATTTTATGGGTCAATAAGCTAGGAATAGAATATCAGAATCAAAAGAGAAGTCAAATATGCTTTTTGGTTGATTGATATAATTGTGATAAAGCTTTAAATATGATTCTTAGCTTCCTGGAAGACATAACAAAAGGAAAAATACTAGTTGGCCTACTTTAGTGTATTTCCTATACACAAGGATTATTAAGTGATTTATTAATCTCACAAATATTGAGTACCTACTATGTGCCAAAACTAGGTGCTGGAGATCAGTGGTGAGCAAAAAACAGACTTGGTCCTTGGCTTCATGGAACATATGGTCTAGTAGAGAAGACAAATAATAAATAATTACAAACATACATGCAAAATTATACCTGTAATAAGGGCAATTAGGGAGATATTTATCATGCCCTGAGAACCTATAATGTTGGGGTGGTAGGGTAAAGATCTGACTTAGTCTAGCATGTCAGTATAGGAAGCTTCATTGAGGAAGTGATGTTTGAACTGAGATCTAAAGATAAAATAGGAGTCAGCAAGGTGAAGGGAGGGTGGAGAAGGAAGAGCATTCTAGGCGAAAGGAAGAAACAGTAAGAAAGTTGGTGTGCCTGGAGAACAGAGGGACTGGAGTGGTATGAAATGAAGCTGAAGACATGAGCATAGAACCAGATAATATAGGGCCCTAGGCCATTGTTAGGAGTTTTTTGTTGTTTTTGTTTTTTGTTTGTATCCTAAGCAACTGGAAACCACAAAAGGGTTTAAGACAGGAGTATGACATTATCAGACTCCTGTTTTGAAAAGTTCCTTTGGCTTCAGTATGGAGTGTATTGAAAGGAAGAAAGTGGAGGCAAGAATACCAACTAGGAGACTATTGCAGTAGTCCAGATGAAAGATCATGGAGGCTTGTACTAGGGTGGTGGAAGTGGAGATGGAGAGAAGAGAATTTATTTGGGAAATACTTAGAAGGTAAAGACAACCCAGACTTGGTGATATGAGAGATGAGGAGGACAGAGATGCCAAAGGTTAGTCCTAAGTTTCTGTCTTATATGGTGGTGCACTTCACTGAGATGGGAAACACTAGAGAACCTCTGGTTTGAGGAAGGGAGAGAAAGTCTTTGGCTCCAGTTTTGGAAATGTTGACTTTGACATGCTTTTGAGACCTTGATTGGGAGGATGTCAAGCAGGAAATTGGAGCTCAGAGTAAAGGACAAGGCTGAAGATCCAAATCTAGAAGTCGTTGATGTATAGGTAGTGTTTAAAGCCATGGGAGTGAGTCTACAACCATGCCACCCTGAACAAGCTCGATCCCGTCTGATCTCGAAAGCTAAGCAGGATCAGACCTGGTTAGTATTTGGATGGGAGACCACCTAGGAAGACCAGGTGCTGCATATTATAAAAAAATAATATTTTTTATTATTAAAAAATAAAATAATAATAATAATAAGGGATTGTAAGCTGACAAGGTCCTTGCAATCTGTCAGGTCAACCAAAGGTTGCCTTGCCTAAAAAATAAAAAATAAAAATAAAAAATAAAAAAATAAACAGAGAAAAAAATTATTTAAATAAAAATAAATAAAATAAATAAAGCTACGGGAATGAATAAAATTACCTATGGAGAGAACAGAGAAGAGAAAAGGACTCAAGACTATTCCCTGGAAAGCACCAACATTTAGAGATGGGAAATGAAATGACAAGAAGAACCTGAGAAGGGAACTGGGAAGGAGAAGCTAGAGAGATTGAAGGAAAACCCGAATCATGAAGCCCAAAGGCAAGAGCATTTCAAGAAGGTAATGGTCAACAGAACTGGATAGTGTGCCAAGAGGTCAAGGAAAGTAAAGAAAAACTGTCCATAGAATCTAGAGTTCACAGAGGTCATTGAGCTCAGCAAGAGCTGTTTCAGGAGAGTGATGGTGGGAAAAATGTGTGGCTTAAGTGTGTTGAAGGATGATTGAGAAATGAGTAAACAGATTCAGCAAATATAGTCAATTCTTTGGAAAAGTTTGGTTGTGAAGGAAAACAGAGGTGGCATGGTAGCTGGAAAAGGATGTAGAGGTTGGAGTTTCTTTAAAGATGGCTAAGAAGACTTGAGAATTTTTAAATGTAGTTGAAAAAGATCCAGGTGAAAGAGAGTGACTGAATGTACACAGTAGTATACTGGTAAAAGTTTAGCAACTAGCACTCCAAGAAGAAAAAAAAAAACCTGATATGCAGCTTCTGTTGAGTTCCATGATGTAAATATTCTCATCATGACTTTAACTTCAAAGCTATCAATATGCGGTCTCATGTAGGCTCCAGCATACCACTGGCATGAGCAAAAAAGATTGAAATATTCAGTTATCAGCCAATTGTGTTTTTTTCTTTTATGAATTTCCTGTATATGTCTTTTGCCCATTTTTATATTGAAATACTTTTTTTTCTTATTAATTCATATCAGTTCTTTATATAGTGTGGATATTAATCCTTTATCATTAATTTTATTTATGGTAGATTTTTGTGTAAGGAAGTTAAAAATATTTATACAAAATTTATCAGTATTTCCCTTTATGATTTTTTCCTTGGTGTTCTGCATTTCTTGGTAAATTAGTAAATTGGCACTCCACTTTGATTAATGTGAATTTTAATATGATGCATTAGCTATTCCTGACACTGAGATGTTTTAAATTCCAAAGGTGAAGAACAGACTATGGATCTTAGTAAATTCACCAAGGTACTACCATTTTGTGAGTTCTCTTGGTGGCCCGGTAACACACCTAACCTCACCTTTTCAATTAATTATTTAAATTCATAGTAGGACAAAAAGCATTTGCCAAGAATCTGCCCCCCTCTTTTAAAATTTCTGCTCTAATAATTTAAATCTGTTCTTCGATCACCTGAACAGATAGTCCCCCTACCATGACAAATAGACATTTAGGAACCTTTTGTAAGCTGCTTGACATGATTCCATCATCAACTGACAAGGGGGATTTCAAAAGATAATCTGTCTTGGTATTTTGCTATTAGAAATGTGAACCCTGAAAATAAAAATATCTGCCAAGTAGGATTTCTTGTGGTTAACTGGGCCCAAATTCATAACCAGAGACTAGCAGCCATTGCTGGCAGAGGTCTCTTATGTCTACTACATTTCAGAGAGAAAGCCACAGACTGAGCTTTCAACCTTTTGCACTATGCTCTTTCAAGTCTGAGTCAACTATTATAAGGGAGTTCCTGGTTTCCGCTTTAAACCAATGAACTGAGACTTGCCCTATCCAATCAGAATGGCACAATCATATCCTCATTTGCATCTAAACCAACCAATCAGAACTGCTGTATAATGGCCAATCAGAATGCACAATACTGACCAATCAGAACGGAATGATTTGGACCAATCAGAACTATATGAATTTGGAAACCTCATTTGCATAAAAATTAGACCAATTGGGAACATGAATGGGAACTTTATAAAACACGGCCTCCCCTTTGTTTTGGTGTAGTGCACTTTCAGTATCCACCCATAATGTGTTTCAGCAGTTTACAAACTGTTCGCCTGAATAAAGTTTCTCCTTTCCCCCATCTCCTTGGGAATTTTTGTTGATGGAAGGAATTAAGATAAAATTGTAATGTATTTTCTGTACTCAATTGGTCAATATTAAATAACTTTATAAATTATGTTCTATCACCTGAAATCATATTGGCTTGCAGTTAATTTGACAAAGCCAAAACATGGGGAAGTGATATTACTTAAAATTAGGCATTCCATGGTGTCAATCTCCAGCTAAAGGATCAAGTGGAGGGCATAGCCAGGATATAAAGGGTAGATAAGCCAATAGAATGAATTAACTTATTTATTTACTCAACAAAGTTTTGTGAAGCACTGCTGGACACTGTACATAACACTGGAACTATGGCAGTGAACAAATACTATTAGGGAACATACATTCTAGGTGGGAGTGGAGGGAGAGAAAGACATACAGTTTATTATACTAAAGAGTTATAAAGAGAACAATGGAATGCTCTGAGACCCTCAGAGGGGATGGGTACCTAATTCAGACTCAGGTAATTAAGTAAGATTTTCCAGAGGTGGTGATAACTAAGTTGAGGCCTGAATGGTAGTAGGGGTCAGATGGGTGAACAAGACGAAAGAAATTACCAGGATGAGATCTGAGAGTAACACACTGGTAACAAGAAATAAGTTGAGAAATGCCAGATGGTCAACAAAGGCTCAGGGGTGGGTTCCAATGGTATGAGTCTATTATGTTAAATTGGAGTCAAAAACTCAGAGTGCATGGATGGATGTGTATATGGGGGTGGGGGCAGGTTCCAGAATTAAGAACCCTTAGTTCTCCCTGAGGATACATGAAATATGTGGACTTTGAAGAGGTCTCTAAAGTAAGCAAAGCTGAAATAACCATGCCTCAAGAGCTTGTCAGAAAGGACCAACACCCTTTATTGAATCTTGCTTTCCAATGGTATGCCCCACCTCCAATCTTTGAAAGGCCTATGTAGTCTTTGCTGAGCTGGAATATTATTGAGGGGTTTTTTTTAGGACTATATCAGGTTCTTGGTTAATGCTATGCTCCATGTTGTGGAACTCAGGAACTCAGCAGAGTGGTTTTTGACATGTTGGCTAATAACCAAAACTGCTTCCTGAGGAAGATCTGGGCTTCGCTCTAAGTCATTTCACGGCCTACCTCTAGAGGTCCTATGACCTTCTATTTAGGTGAGACCAGAGGTCAAGTTTCTCAACTTTCAGAACAGAATATATACCAATCACCTCTTCTAATGGTTTCCAAAATAAATAGATTAGCCCTCGATAAACAATAGAGATAAAATACTAGCTCTTTAAGCCCTTATCGGAGATTGCAGGTTTTAATGACCTGCTATGTAGTTCTGATGAGAAATCTAGACAAGAAAACTGAAATTTTAGGAAAGTTTAAGGTGGGGCGTCCACATTTTTTCCATTGTAGGTCACATAACAAAAGGTGCAGATATGTACAGGCCACATAAATTGATAATAATAGTGAAATATGGCTTGTTGGCTATTCAATAATATGTGTTGTAGAAACAGTAATACAAAAGCATCCAAAAAAGTTTAATCAACTGTATTTACTCAAAAATGCATACTTATAGATCTATTGTTGATCATTGACCAACTTTGATTGATAACAATAATAAAAGTAGAACACTGATATTTAACAAAATAAACTGGAACAGTGAGGGCTATTCAGTCTGGGCCCGTCTCATGCTGACTCCAGAGACAGACCCTTAATGGGGCTTCAATTTTGGCAATTTTAAGAAAGAAAACACACTTTCAGCTACATCAGGAAGACCTTAACCTTTTCTAGAGTTTGGCCATCCCACCTAAGAGGTTGGGGTAATGTTTACCTGAAAAATTCTTGGTGGATACAGTTCTCTGAGCTGAATGTTGACACACACTACTAGTAGGTTTGATAATTCAGTCATAGGTAGAGTATAAATAAATAAAAGACAACCTAATATCTATACTCTCAAGGCAATCATTAAATGTCTTTTAAATTATATTTTGTTTGTTTATGAAAATAAAGTACTGTCCATACTCATCACAACCTATGAAACAGATGAATTGTATGGTATGTGAATTATATCTTAATAAAATTGTTATATTAGGAAAAATAAATCCTATCCACCTTTCCTACCATCCCATCATCAAAACTTAAACTCAGTTGGGCCCTCTCTACCTTACTGTGGCTGGTACACACAATGCAGGACAATCAACCATGCCTGGCACCCGTCAAGCATGGCCCAGGCCTAGAAGCTGGCTCTGATACTGCTGTTGTTACCCTAGTCTTTTTGGCTTACAGATTCCTGGCTCTGTATGTTTGGCCTAAGGTAAGAGACTCCCTTCTCCAGTCCTGGGCTTTTGGGATCCTGTGGTCTAAACTCTCTCTGTACCCCTCCCCCTGCATTCAGGGAAGGGAATCCTCACACAATTGTAACTATTTTCGACCAAAGACGATGTAGCATTTTTCAAAATCTATGAATGCATTAAACTCAAGACAGCTCAGCAATGGAAAATGAGTGGTTTCCAGTTACCATCTGCCCAATCCACATGTCCAGTTGGAGTCTGGATTTCCTTGAACAAGTCAATTGAGTTTTTGTTTGTCCCCTGCAGTTTCCAGTTCAATGTGTTCAGCTGTCTTGTCACATCCCTAAGAAAATATAATCCTGTGAATCACTGGAGGTCTAACAAATTGGATTTGAGGACTCTTACTGCAAAAAGTCCTTGATTGGGGATGGCAGCTCAGTAAATTTCCATACTTGGGGTCAATATCTTCTAAATAGATCATAAACTGCTTATGATTAAAGGCATGAGCACAGAGAAAATTCTTCATTGCTTTCTGCATCACATCATGTGGTGAACTGGACTTGCAAAATTCAAGGCATAAGGCAAAATTCATAGCATGAAGCATGAGGCAATGACAGCTGGGCCTACCAAATTTCTCTTGGCTTGAATACGTTATTTAAATCCTGTTTGCCTTTCAAAGCAGATGCTTCGTGCATAGCAAGTGAACTTATCAGTGTTTAGAACTTTTTAAATTCTTTACTTTGAGCTGATCAGAAACTCCTAATTCACATGAGTTGGCGTAAAAAAGCACGAACTTTGGAGCCAGACCCCTTAGGTTTTAAATCTCAGTATGCCTCTTGCTAGCTATGTGACCTTGAGCAAAATGTTTAACCTCTCTGTACCTCAGTTTGTTCTTTCCCTCTACAATTCAGATAATGATAATAAGAGTACCTATGTCATAACGTTGCTATGAGGATTAAATATGTTTAAATATGTAAAATACTTAGAACAGGATTTTCAGTCAAGATGGCAGAGTAGGTAAATGCTATGCTTGCCTCCTCTCACAACCACATCAAAATTACAACTAAACTACAGAACAACCATCATTGAGAGTTGCCCGAAGTCTAGATGAGCAGAAGTCCTGCAACTAAAAATATACAGAAGAAGCCACCTTGAGATTGGTAGGAGGCATGGAGACACTGAACAGGCTGGACCCATATGCATCTGTGACAGTTAAAAATTGGGACAGATATCTTGGCTGCAGAAGTCCCCCACTGGAGGAGCAAGGGGTCCGAACCCCACACCAGGCTCCACAGCCCAGGGGTCCAGTGCCAAGAAGACAAGTCTCCACAACTTCTGGTTGTGAAAACCAGCTAGGACTGTGGTTGAGTGAGACAAGGGCAGCTGGAGTTCCAAACATTCCTCTTGGGGGGGGCCCATGCATGGATTTACTCACTGATG
>NW_024351072.1:225743-268740 GCF_902729225.1 Pteropus medius | reverse complement strand
TATTATTTATGCCTACAGCACCTGGTCTTCCTAGGTGGTCTCCCATCCAAGTACTAACCAGGCCCGACCCTGCTTAGCTTCTGAGATCAGACATCGGGCTTGGTCAGGGTGGCATGGCCGTAGACCATGCACCATGGCTCCACTGGTGCGTGAACCC
Source organism: Pteropus medius (assembly GCF_902729225.1). Lineage (NCBI taxonomy): Eukaryota > Metazoa > Chordata > Mammalia > Chiroptera > Pteropodidae > Pteropus > Pteropus medius. The sequence goes on along the minus strand of NW_024351072.1, from coordinate 268,583 downwards.
AGGATCTGCTGCGTGTAAAGCCGACATACTAACCGCTACACTATGGAACTACATCCCGATTTCTGTTAAGGGTCTTGTAGTTTTCATTATATACGTCCTTCACATAATTCTTTAAATTTATTCCTAGGTATTTTATTCTTTTTGTTGCAATTTCAAAAGGAATTATTTTTCCACGTCTTTTTCTGACGCTTCATTATTAGACTATAGGAACGCTATGGAATTTTGAATGTGGATTTTTTATCCAGAGATTTTACTGTATTTGCTTATTGTTTATAGTAGTGCTCTCATAGAGTCTTTAGGATTTTCTATATAGAGAATCATGTCAGCTGCAAATAGTGACAGTTTGACTTCTTCGTTTCCTATTTGGATGCCTTTTATATCTTTCTCTTCTCTGATTGCACTTGCTAGGACCTCCAATGTTATATTAAATAACCATGGTGCTGGTGGACAGACTTGTCTTGTTACTGATCTTAGAGGGAAGGTTTTTAGTTTTTGACCATTAAGTATAATGTTGGCTGAAGGTTCGTCATAGATGGCCTTTATTATGTTAAGGTACTTTCCTTCTATATCAATTTTGTTAAGTGTTTTGATCATAAATAAATGCTGTATCTTGTCGAAGGCTTTTTCTGCATCTATTGATATGATCATATGGTTGTTATTTTTTAATTTTTTCATGTGCTATATCACATGAATTGATATGCATATGTTGAACCATCCCTATGCCTCTGGGATGAAGCCCACTTGATCGTGGTGTATAACCTTTTTAATATGTTGCTGTATTCAGTTCACTAGTATCTCTTTTAGAATTTTTGCATCTGTGTTCATGAGAGATATTAGTCTGTAGTTTTCTTTTTTTGTGTTATCTTTACTGGGTTTTGGTATCAGAGTAATACTGGCCTCATAAAATGAGTAGGGAAATATTGCCTCCTTTTTGATTTTTTGGAAGAGTTTGAGGAGAATAGGTATTAAATCTTCTTTGAATGCTTGGTAGAATTCACTGGTAAATCCATCTGGTCCTGGGCTTTTATTTTTTAGTAGGTTTTTGATGATTGTTTCAATTTCCATACTGCTGATTGGTCTATTTAGATTTTCCAGATCTTGATTCAGTCTAGGAAGATTGTATTTTTCTAAATACTGGTCTATTTCTTCTAGGTTATTAAATTTGGTATTATATAATTTTTCGTAGTATTCTTGCATGATCCTTTGTATTTCTGCGATGTCAGTCACAATTTCCTCTCTTTCATCCCTGATTTTGTTTATTTCTGTCCTTTCTCTTTTTTCTTTAGTGAGTCTAGCCAGGGGTTTGTCAAGTTTATTAAACTTCTCAAAGAACCAGCTCTATGCTGTATTTATTTTTTCCTATTGTTTTATTTTCAATTTCATTTATTTCTGCTCTAATATTGATTATTTCTTTCTTTCCGCTGACTTTAGGCCTCATTTGTTCTTCCTTTTCTAGTTTGTTAAAATGAAGCGTTAGATTGTTTATTTGGGCTCATTCTTGTTTTTGGAAATAGGCCTGTAATGATATGAACTTTCCTCTTATGACCACTTTTTCTGTGTCACAAAAGTTTTGATGTGTTGTAATGTCATTATCATTCGTTTCTATGTATCTCTTGGTCTCTCTTTTTATTTCTTCTCTGACCCAGTTATTCTCCAGTAGCATGTTGTTTAATCTCCATATATTTGTGGTTCTTCCTAATTTCCTTTTGCAGTTGATCTCTAGTTTCAAAGCATTATGATCAGAGAATATGATTGATATGATTTCAACCCTCTTATATTTGTTGAGGCTATCTCTGTGTCCTAGTATGGGGTCAATTCTTGAGACTGTTCCATGTTCACTAAAGAAGAATGTATAAGCAGCTGTCTTGGGATGGAAGGTTCTGTATACGTCAATTATGTCCAGTTGGTCTAGTGTATCATTTAAGGATGTTATTTCCTCGTTGATTTTCTCTTTGGATGATTTGTCCATATCTGACAGTGGGTATTTAGGTCCCCTACTACAATAGTGTTTTGATCTGTTTCTCCCTTTAGTTCTGTTAGTAATTGTCATATATATTTCGGGGCTCCTTGATTGAAAGCTTAGATATTAATAAGTGTTATGTGCTCTTGGTGCATGATTCCCTTTATCATTATGAAGTGTCCCTCGGTATCTTTCTTTACTTTTTTTATTTTGAAGTCTATTTTGTCTGATATTAGTAACACTACTCCCACTTTTCTCTGAATGCCATTTGCTTGAAGTATCATTTTCCACCCTTTCACTTTGAGTCTATATTTGTCTTTGGAGCTGAGATGTGTCTTCATCTCTAGAAGTTCTATTTGTTTGTTTGTTTGTTTGTTTGAGGATTTCAATCTCCTTGCTTTGCTCATCTAGTTGTTTTTCAATTTCTGAAATTGTTGATTTGAGTTGTTTTGCATCGCATTGAATTTTTTCAGAAGTACCATCCTGAATTCTCTGTCATTTAAGTCGCATATTTCTGTGACTGTAAGCTTATTTTCTGGAGATTTTTCTCTTTCATTCTGAGATGTCTTGTCACCTTGGTCGTTCATGGTGTTTATTGGACTATTTCTCCACCTGGGCTTTAATAGAAGTGCATTCTGTTGCTTTCCAGAAAGATTTATTATATAAAGGTCTCTCTTTAGATTGCTGCAAAGAAGGCGTTTTTCTTTTGGTTTCCAGTAGGTGGCGTCCAAGCCTCCTGGATCTCTGCTTTATATAAAGCTTAAATAACGCCTTTTTTATTTTCTTGTAGATATTTAATCATGTTCGCTACCCTCGGTTTCAATCTCTGTCAGTGTCAGTGACAGTTTTGGTAGCGTTTGCTCAGATTCTCCTGGGATTCCATGGTGTTCAGTATCAGAGAGTATCGGAGGATGGGCCCTCTGGGTTGGAAGTTGGGGGCTGCGGCTCAGCCTCGGTTTTGCTACTGGGGCCGGTGAAAATCAGCTATTGTTTCTCTATGGTCCTGTCCCGCTTCTCTGCTTTCTGCCTTGATGACTGGGCCCTGCTGTCGGTTGTGTAAAAGTCCCAGCACTTCTAGGCAGGTTTGTACAGGGAAGTCACTGCACCTTCTCCCCTACCCCTCCTCCTGCAGGGAGCTCCAGATATTGCGAAAGGCAGCTTCTTTACTTCTCCCAGTCCACCGCCCGACACCCGGGGTTCTGACCTGTGATAGTTCTTATGCGCAGATCCCACGCTCAGACATGCTGGTGTGCAGTTTGGGTGTTTTTTGTTCAGTTTTAGATGTTTAGCTTATTTTTGTTTCAAAGGGAGAGATCTGAGGACATCTCTCACTCAGCCATGTTTCCCAGAATCCTCCTTGAGGTGTAATTTGTAGCCTCACCAAATGGATTTCAGTTTGAATTTGTTCCTTGACTCTTACTGCTAAGCTTCTCTAGCTGCACAGCCTCAGTAGGGCCCTGCCTCTCCCTGTATTTCTTCTGGTGTAGGTATTCAGACATATTGCTGACAAGTGCCCTAGACATTTCAATAAGCTGATTGAGGCCTTCGGACTTGATAGCACTGGGTGGGCCCTTCCAACTCTTTTTCTCTCTAATTCCTTTTTCTCTGTGCCTAATGTTGACTACTCTCCCTCCAACTGACACATCCTTTCTTTAACTGATACAGTAGTTTCCCCTTATTCTCAAGTGATATGTTCCAAGACACCTAGCGGATGCCTGAAACAGCAGACAGTACCAAAGCCAATATATACTATGCTTTTTCCTATGCATACATATTTATGATAAAGTTTAATTTATAATTAGGCATGGTAAGAGATTAACAACAATAACTACAATAAAATAGAAAAATTATAATATATCGTAATAAAAGTTATGTGAATGTGGTCTCTCTCTCTCTGATAACCAGTCTGATAATGAGATGGCTACTAAGTGACTAATGGGTGGGGAGTACGTACAGTGCGGAAACAAAGGGATGATACATGTCCCAATCGTGACAAAACAGGACAGTGTGATATTTCATCATGATACTCAGAACAATGCACAATTTAGAAATTATGGATTGATTATTTCTGTAATTTTCCATTTTATATTTTCAGACAATGGTTGTTGTGGGTATCTAAAACCACAGAAAGCAAAACCATGAATAAGTGGGGACAACTTTAACTCTCCATTAAATTACAATTAATTTCTTTTTCCCCAGCTTTATTGAAGTATGATAGACAATTAATTGTTCATATTTACATTGTGCATTCAATGAGTTTTTTTCCAATTATAGTTGGCATATAATAATATATTAGTTTCGGTTGTACAGCCTAGTGATTAGTGAGCTATATAACTCAAAAAGTGGTCACCCCACTAAATCAGGTACCATTCTTCCCCTTACATATTTTTTACAACATTGTTGACTATTTTCCTTACACTACACTTTATATCTCCATGACTATTTTGTATCTATCCATTTGTACTTCTTAATCCCTTTGCCCTTTTTCACCGTCCCCAAACACCCCTCCCATCTAGTAGCCCTCAAAATATTCTGTGTATCTACAAGTGTGTTTGTGGTTTTGTTGTTGTCGTTTATTTTGTTCTTTAGATTTCGCATGTATGTGAAATCATGTGGTATTTGTCTTCCTCTATCTGACTTACTTCATTCAGCACAATACCCTCTAGGTCCATCAAGGCAATAACTTTTTCCATCTTCTTCCTTTTAGTCTGTGTGTGTGTCTTTTAATCTGAAGTGAGTCTCTTGTAGGCATCACATGTAGGGGTCTTGTTTTCTTATACATTCATTCTTATACATTTCTTATACATTCTTATACGTTCCCTGTCTTTTGGTTGGAGCACTTAACTCTTTTCCATTTGAGGTACTTGTTGATAAATATGTAGTTATCATCATTCTTTATTCATGTTTTTGATACATTTTTTTTTTCTTCTTAAAGACATCCTTCCTACAATTCCTGTAATACTGGTTTGGCGTTAATGAATTCCTTTAGCTTATTTTTGTCTGGGAAGCTCTTTATCTGTCCTTCTACTCTAAGTGATAGCTTTGCTGGATAAAGCATTCTTGGTTATAGATCCTGGGTTTTCAATACTTTGAATATTTTGTGCCAAACTCTTCTGTCCTGCAAAGTTTCTTTTGAGAAATCGGCTGCCAGTCTTATGGGAGCTCCCTTGTAGGTAACTAATTGCTTTTCTCTTGCTGCTTTTAAGATTCTCTCTTTGTGTTTAACCTTTGGCATTTTAATTATGATGTATCTTGGTGTGAGCCTCTTTGCGTTCATTTTTTGGGGGACTCTCTGAGCTTCCTGGGATTGCATGTCTATTTCCTTCACCAGATCAGGGAAGTCTTCTACATTATTTCTTCAAATGTATATTCAACTTCGTGTTCTCTCTCTTCAGGTACCTCTATGACACAGATGTTCTTACCTTTAATTTTGTCCCATAGACTCCTTAAATTATTATATTCTTGGTTACTCTTTTTTTGATGTTCTGATCAGGTGTCCTTGGCTTCCACATCCTCCGTATTGGTGGTTTGATCCTCTTCTTCCTCCACTCTGTCGATTCCCTCTAATATACTCTTCATTTCAGATAATGTGGTCTTCATTTCCGACTGGTTCTCTTTTATAATTTCCATTTCCATTTTTATGTTTTTTTTTAAATCTCTTTGTTAAAGTTTTCACTGAATTCATCTACATGTCCCTTAATTTCATTGAGCATCTTTATAACCAGTGTTTTGAACTCTGCATCTGTTAGACTGCTTGACTCCACTATTCCTGGATCTCTGTTCTGTTTTCTCATATGGTTTCTGCTTCTTTGTCCTCCCATTTTGGCTGCCTTTCTGTGTCTGTTTCTATGCAATAAGCAACACTCCTATATCTCCCGGTCTTATTAGCTCCTGGTCTTATTAGTGGCTTTGTGTAGTAGGTGTCCAGTGGCACAGTCCTGAGAGGGGTTCAGCAGCAAGCCAAGTTTAGCCCCAGCCTGTGCCCCTCTGGGGCCACCTGTTAAGTTCAGCAAGCAATCACAGATGCTGTGCTTAGATTTGCCTCAAGAAGCCATGCCAGAAACTGAGGTCAGCTGTCACCAGTGTGTCTTGGCACTGCTCAGCATGTGGCACAGGACTTGCCAAGGAAGCAACTGAATGTGGCTTGGGTAGGGTTGTGAGTTGGGGGAGGCGGAGTTTCAGAGAATCCTCTGGGCTGAGTGACCTCTGTCATCCAGTTCGATGACATCTCAGCTGCGGTGGTGCCGCGTCCACACACTGGGAAGCGGGAGGGCTCAACAGAGCAACAATGGATACCGCTGGCACTTCTGCACAGAAGAAAGGCTCACCTCTGTCCCTTGCTCCAACAATTCATTGTCCCTGTAAGTCCCTGGTGATCCCCGAGCAAGCATCCTGGTGTTGATGCTGAGAGTGAGCAGGTCTGTCACCGTGAAAGTCCTCTGGTGGACACAGCCCCTTTAAGAAGCATCTGCAGGTATGGGCTGCCTTTGTTGTAGCCTCTTTTCCACTCAGCCACTAGGGACCGGGCAGCCTCGCATCTCCACCTCCTCTTACATCTACCATTGCAGGGTCATTTCTTATTTCTCTCGCTAGTTGTAGTGCTTCTTTTCTTCCAGACCCCAGGTGACTATGCTTGCTGTTTGCTCCATATTTCCATCTCAACTTTGATGTGGTCACAAGAGGGGATGAGCGAAGCTTCTATCATCTACGCCATTTTGCCCGGTTCTCTACAATCAATTTCTTACTCTTCTTTTTTGAGGCCTAGAAAATATATTGCCCCTAAATTATTTTTTTAATACCTGATCTTATCCTATCCATCATATGCTAATTTTATTACTCTAAGGAAGGAATCGTTCTGCAATTCTACACAAATTTAAAGCTGCTAATCAACAGACACCAAACTATGTATTAAATTTCTCATATACTGTTAGTGTTTACCATAACACTATATATGTAACAGGTACTCAATAATAACTGAATGAAAGAATGAATTGAATGAAAGCAGATGCAAAAGATATATGGACAATCAATAGAGTGGGCACATTGGATAAAACAGTCTTCCAAAGTTCCGTCTTTTAGAGTTAAGATATATATTTATTATTAACTGCAGAAATAATATATGAATCCATTCTTATATAAAAAAAAGTAAGAATAAAGTTCCCTTTCATCAGCCATCTCCAAACCTAATCACTTCTCTAGAGGTAATCGCTGTTTGATATTCATCCTTCTAAAGCACCTCCTCTAAATGTACATTTATATGTGCACTGACATGGAGTGAACTCAAAGATATATTGTTAAATGAATAAATATTGCAAAACAGTATTTATATTCTGGCACCACAATTTTTTAAACCCTCATGAACTATTATTTCAGTTCTGAACACAGTTCCCATGGGGAACGGGCTTCCCCACACCAACAAGTCATTCTCAGACACCAGAAGAATGACTGAGAATTCAACTCAGTTCTGATACTATAGTGTCAGATCCCACAGGTTAAGGATTCTGTCTCACAAGACTGCCACCCCCCGCCACTTCAGATGTTCATCACAAGTCCAGGTTGCTACCTGTGCTTCTGACCAATCAGCTATAAATCAGAGGTTCCCATAACGCTATCCTCAGGTTCAATTAATTTGCTATAGTGGCTCGTACAATTCAGAGAAATACATTTATCCATTTATTAAAAGATATAATAATATATAGATGAACATCCAGAAAGACGAGATGTATAAGGCCAAGTATGTGGAAATGGGAGCAAAGCTTCCATGCCCTCTTCCAGGCACACCACTTTGCCCACGGCTACAACTGTTCAACAACCTAGAAGCTCTCTGAACCTCATACTTTTGCGACTTTATGAAGGCTTCACCACATAAGCATAATGGATTATTAATTCTATTTTCAGATCCCTTTCTTTCTCAAAAGAATAGGGGGCAGGGCTGAAAATTCCAAGCTTCTAATTATGGCTTGCCCTTCCTGGTGACCAGCCCTCATACAGGAGCCATCCAGGAGCCCATCAAGCATCTTTTAATTAGAGCAAAAGACACACCTAATACCCAAGAAATTACAAGGGTTTCAAGAACTTTTTGTCAGCAACTAGGGGCAGAGACCAATATATATAATTTCTATTATCTCACAACTTTGAGTTCTATATGCCCCAAATAACATCTTTATGATATTATCTTTCCATTCTTAAACATAGTATGTCTCTCTAAATATTCAGGTCTTCTTTTATGTCCCTCAGTAACAGTACAAGTCTTCACTGTGAGTAACACAGTGTCTTGTAAATAATTGGCATACTATAAATGTTTGTTGATGATTATTTGATAAGGGTATACTTGGGAATTGGAGATCAAGAAGACAGGGCCAACTTTATGTAAAAGTAGGCCCTATTTGAGGTAAGTTCATACTTGAATTGTTGATGTTTCACTTGTAAATCCTGACCCTCAACTTAATGTCTCACGTGCACCCACACTCCCTTGTCTGCGATCTCCAAGCCTAGGGAAGAAGCGAGAAGCTGGATGTGCTACATATACACTTGAGGTAGATTCCAAGTGGCCATGGAATTTTAGAAGCAGCAACATTCTATTCTATTCTATCCTAAGTCTACTTGAGGACTCCTTGCTGGAAATGCCATGTCACCCAACCCTATCGAAAAGTTCTGCAAAGAGAGTGACTGCAGAGGATGTAGATGAAAATGGTCACTTTTTGGTGGAGCCATCACTTTCCTTCTCTAGCCACACTCATGTCCATCAACAGGATAGGCCTTGCATAGGTTTTCTAGTGCTGCTGTAACAAAGTACTACAAACTAAGTGACTTAAAATAACAGACATATATTGTCTCACAGTTCTGTAGACTAAAATTCTAAATTAAAGGTGTCATTAAAAAAAAAGTGTCATTAGGGCCATGCTTCTTCTGAAACCTATAGGGGAATTCTTCCTTGCTTCTAGCTAGCTTCTGGTAGTTTGCTGGCAATCTTTGGTGTTCCTTTGCTTGGAGAGGTGCATCACTCCAATATTCCATCTTTACATGCCATTCTCCCTGCATGTCTTCACATTGTTTTCCCTCTGAGCATGTCTATCTCTATATCCAAATTTTCTCTTTATATAAGGACACCAGTCCTATTGGATTAGGTCCACTATATTGACTTCATTTTAACCTGATCACTTCTTTAAAGACCCTGTTTCCAAATAAGGTTACATTCTGAAGTATTGGAGGTTAGGATTTCAACATATCTTTTGGGGAGGGACACGATTCAGTCCATGACAGCCCCCATGTTTAGATTTGTCCACCCTTCCTTCTCTCTCCACCATGGCTGATTGGACTAGGATGATCCAAGTTGAATCAAGCAGGTTTTTTCTGTCAGGAATTTGAATTTTGGAGTGAAAAACATATAGTCTCCAGATGTGGTTAGGATTGTGCAAAGTGAACTGTGAGCAAACAAGCACTGTTTTTCACTTTGTGGACCACAAAAACAGAGAAAGCCAGTTTATGGAGTTTGAAATATTTAAGAGTAGAGGAGAAAAAGCACTAATAGTTTATGCAATTCCCATTTACCGATGCTATGCAAGGTGCTGGGCAACTGCTTCATATCCATTAGCTCCTTGGATTATCTTAATGTATATTATCCTCATTGTAAAGATGAGAAAAATGAGGTTCAGAAAAGGTAAATTGTTTGCCCAGTCACCCAGCTACGAAATAGTGAGCAAAGTTTCAAATCTGCCTGGATTCATAATCCTATATTTCCAGTGCTCATACTAGATTACTGTCCTGGCACTAATGCCATCCTAAGACCCACATACATTCTTCTCCTTGAATTTCAGGACACGTCCCTGTGGCATTATAATAAGGTATGTGCATCCTAAGTGTATATAGAGCAATGAATTTTTACATACACCTGTGTGTATGTATGGCTACATATCCAATTTATGATGTATGACATTTCCGGTACCCCAGAAGTCTCCCTCCTGACCCCTCTCAGTCAGTCTCCCCAACCACTGCTCTGACCTCTCTAGCACCATAGATAAACATGTGTTTTTTTACTAGCTCTAGTGAGTTTTTCTTACCTACAACCTGAGAGTCCTAGGTCAGTGTGTTTCAAACTGTAAGTGGCAACCCATTAGTGGCTTTTGAAATCAAGCATTTTCTTTTTCATTAAATAGAAATGAAGAGAAGAGAAAATATCAGAGGGCATTATGGCTAAGTAAGGGTATCATTTTGAAAATTTTACAATAATGTGTGTCTATGTGTATGAGTGTGTGTATACTAGGTCGTGATGAAAAATGCATTTTGCAGTGTGGGTCACATTCAAAAACATTTTCAAAGTACTACATTAACTCCTATAGTGGACCAAGGAAAATTGCAGTCCCTTCTCTGTCCCAGGCCTAGAGAGCATCCATTTCAGCTGACAGGCTACGAGGCCTGTATAGCAGCGGTCCCCAACCTTTTTGGCACCAGGGACCGGTTTTGTGGAAGACAAATTTTCCATGGACTGGGATGGGGTGGAGAATAGTTTCAGGATGATTCAAGCACATTACATTTATTGTGTACTTTATTTCTAGTATTATTGCATTGTAATATATAATGAAAGAATTATACAACTCGTCATAATGCAGAATCAATGGGAGCCTTGAGCTTGTTTTCCTGCACCTAGACAGTCCCATCTGGGGGTGGTGGGAGACAGTGACACTTGAAGTGTGTTACTTAAGTCCAGTCTACTCCTTTAATTTCAGTTTTGTTGCTGTCAGTGTAGAAAATCCTGCTCCCCAAATATAGGATGTTGGAAATGGAAGCAGGCTTTTCTGTGCTTTTGTGGCAATCTCAGGATATTCTGCCTTGACTTTAGTCCAGAATGTATGGAGATTTGAAGTTGTCTCAAACATACTTTTAAGGCTACCATCATTTGCAATCTCAAGCAGTTGATCCTCTTCTAGCATGGACGAAGTTGATTTACCCGGCTTATTCACAAATGAGTTGTGGATCCATTCCTTCCCACATCAGGGGTCTTTTGTGGTTGGGAAGTAACGCTCGAACTCTTTTGAAAGCTGAGATATATGATCATACACCAGCTGGGGGGAAGAAGTCCCTGGCTCAGTCTCTTTCAAAATCTTTGCTAATGTTTGAAACTTGTCAAAACCTCCAATGTTCACTCATTGCTCCTATAATTCCAGTTTGGCTTTGAATGCAGCCACTTCATCTGCCGACCAGAACACAGTTGTTCTCCCTTGAAGTGACACATTTTGAGTTGGTTAAGCAGGTTGAATATGACACACAAGTAAGCAAGTTTTGGGACCCATTCTGTGTCACTGAAATGTGCTCCAGCGGTGACTGTTTTTCTAAAAAAAATATCTGGAGTGGCTCTCATAACTCAAAAACTCTGGCCAGTGATCTACCTTTAGAAAGCCATCTTACTTCTGTGTATAAGAGAAGACTTGTGTGCTCTGCATCCATCTCCTCACAGAGCTGCACGAACAGACATGAGTTAAGGGCATATACCTTGATGTGGCTGATAATTGTAAGCACATCTTGCAAAACATGAAGCAAACTCTTGACACGAATAGCGAAACCAGAAAGCCGTCCAGTCATGGCAGCTGCTCTATCCATGCATATATTGACACAAAATGACCAATTCAGTTTTCCTGATATGTAATCATTCAAAGATTTGAATAGTTCTGCAGCTGTGGTGTTGGTTAGCAACGAAAGTGCACATGACATTTCCTCATGCACATCCTCCTGAAAATATACCACACAAAAACAGGTATTGTTGCCTCATTGTCAACAATGGTAGACTCATCAACCTGGATTGCATACCATCGTGACTCAGTAATCCTCTCTAATAATTGTGTCTCAGTATCCTCTGTTATTTCACCAATTCATCTAGTTATGGTGCCACCTTTTGAACTGCAGCCTCTCCTAAAAGTTCACGACAAATGTCCTTAGCAGCAGGTAGGATCAACTCTTTACCAACAGTAAAGAGCTTCGTAGCTTTAGCAATGAGATTACCCACTAAGAACGATGCTCTCAGTGCAGACACATTTGATGAAGTGGTGGCCTTCAATAATTGCTTCTGTTCTTTTTGTTCACATTTTTTTCTTTTGAAAAAACTCCAAAGGCTTGTCTTTTTAATGCAAGGTGCTTGATCCTCATGTGGCGAAGCGGTTTTGAAGGTTTTATAACTTTGTTGGATAGCTGGTCACCACATATTATACAAAGCAGGCTTGGAAAATGCGAATCACCTGTTGCAATGAACTGGTAATTTAAGTAGGGCTCTTGGTATTTTCTTTTAAAAGCAGCTTTCTTTTTGTTGGCAGTGTTAGTCTTCTGCTGTCTCATCATTGGGTCTTTACCCCTTTTCAAAGAAGCTCTCCAGCGATGTTTGTTTTTTACTCATTTTGGCTAGGGTTAGCTTGTGGGCTTTTCAATACTGTGACTGAGACAAGTGTGCAGTGCAGGAAAGAGGCACTAAAATAAGTGTCAGATTCTGACTTAATGCCTGCCACCAGATGCAGCTGTACAATTGAAGTATGTCAACTCACTTGCCACTATAAAGTCTGCTACCAGATGCAGCTTAATTATCACTTGCCACTCACTGATAGGGTTTTGATATGAGTCTGCAAGCAATTGATTTATTATGATCTCTGTGCAGTCAAACCTCTCTGCTAATGTTAATCTGTATTTGCAGCTGCTCCTCAGTGCTAGCATCATCACTTCAGCTCCACCTCAGATCATCACGCATTAGATTCTCATAAGGAGTGCACAACCTAGATTCCTCGCATGTGCAGTTCACAGTAGGGTTTGTGCTCATATGAGAATCTAATGCCTGATGATCTGAGGTGGAGCTGAGGCGGTGATGCTAGCACTGGGGAGCAGCTGTAAATACAGATGAAGCTTTGCTTGCTTGCCCACCGTTCACCTCCTGCTGTGCAGCCTGGTTCCTAACAGGCCACAGACTGATACAGGGATTGGGAACCTCTGCTCTATAGGACTCATGAAACCTCTATGCCCCCCAAGTATCTCTGTAAAGGTGACTCTGGCTCACTCCCTGATGGGCCGAGCATTGCCAACAAGCTACAAAGAGGTTTCTCAGCGCTTCAGATGAGATGACAACCAGACCAGTTCCAAGTTAAGTCAAACAGTTGATCTTTGGCAACCTCGGTCCTGGGCAGTACCTCCTGACATAGGACTGCCCTTGAGTTTCACCACCTTCATGCTGCCTTCCAGATCATGTGGACTGGCTGCTGTCCACGCCACCTAGTGTATTATCTTGATAGCGTAAGGTGGTAGAGAAGAGGGTAGCCTAACATCTTGGAAAGGCTGGAGATGGAGATGCCATTTGGAAACAGACTTTTAAAACTGGAATTATATGGGGATTTTATGTACAAATCTTGCAGCTTTTGTGTAAGCTTGAAATCATTTCCAAACAAAAAGTGGAAAAAGTAATTTAAAACAGATCATTGCATTCTGGAGAATCCTTCCCTCCTGTGGGTATTTCTGGCTGGGAGGGGGAGGGCAGCCCTGTGACAAATGAGGCCTGAGTTTTCTTTATTGCTATGAATTAATTTCCACTTCATACTATAGGTTTCTAGATAAATCTATTAATCAATGCAGGTATTTTTGATAGGGTATGCGACGGTGGTTTATAAGCAGCAAAAAATCTCCCAGATATGTGACTACTTCTCAGAAGTGCTACCCTCTGATTTGCCCCCATCTCCAATGTCTGAGTGAGGTATACTACCCTGTGCGGATCCAACTTCAGTCTGTTCTCAACACAGCATCCAAGGAACCTTTCCAAACCATGATCTTGCCACTCCTCTGTGAAAAAACCCTCACTAACCTTACTTCCCCATTACCATACAATGGTGCCTCATTTTTCCAGTGACTTTTCCTGGCAATACCAGCCTAGCCCAGCAGAACAGAATTACCCCTAGTTCCCCCACACTCCATGCAGTTTCATAAGTCTGCACCATTGTTCATATGGTTCCTTCTACTTTGAAAACCTTTTCTTCATAGTCTCCTACTGCTGATTACCTGATTAGGTGTTACTCATTCTTTGAAGCTGGGTTCAAGTGCACTTCCCCTCCACCCACAGATAATGTCAGAGACTCTTCCTCTGCATTCCTATGGCATCCAATTCTTATGCCTTTCAGAGACTCCTCATGTTGTCCTATAACTTCTTGCTTGGAGTTATGTCACTCCTAGTCACCACTGGATCCCTAGAGCCAGCACAGTGCCTGACTCACAGTGCATACTCAACAAACGTTCAGTAAACAGAACTGAACTAGTGAATGTGAAGCTAGCCAAGTCTCTGAGAAAACGTATGGATTTAGTCTGACACCTCAGCCACTCAGTGTCAATATGAGTTTGGCTTTCTGACCTTATCCCTAATTAAAGTAAACTGGAGCCTTGGGGTATCATTTGAGTCATAACTGAGAGTCTTTCATCTCAAACATAGCTCCCATCTCCCAACATGGCTGCAAGGTGACTGCTTCCACCCCTCTAGTGCAAACACCCCTGGGAGACCTAACACATTTAACTGGTATTTAGTCCTTAACCCCCATATGTGTCTCCGTTTACCAACATGGTTCTTCTTCTTGAGAGAAACAGCTCAAAATAGCCAGGATATTTGCCTGGATTCCAGGTAGTAGATGAGTGGTACAGGTACAGAAAATAGAAAGATTAATTTTCATCCTTTCATTCTACAAATATTAATCAAGAAGCTGCTATGGAACCTGGAGAACCATCCAAAGACTAGATGAACAAAAGTCCTATAACTAAGAATATAAAGAAGAGGCCTCAAGACTGGTAGGAGGGACAGAGATGCAAGACAGGCTGGCCCCACACCTATGTGTGGCAGTCAAGAATTGAAGGGATATATCACCTGCAGAAGTGCCCCCTGTACAGCAAGGGGACCCAGCCACACATCAAGCTCCCCAGATTGGAGAACCAGTGCTGGAAAGAGCAGCTCCCACAATGTCTGGCTGTGAAATTTTCTCTGGCTAGGTGAGACAGAAGATGTCAAGAAATCCAGGCTTTGTCTAAAAGGACTTGCTCACAGACTATCTCACTCCCAGGCACTCATCCTGGGCTCTGACAGAGGGACAGTGGCTGGGTAGGTGCCAGAGACAGCAGGGAGAGACTGAGTTGTGTGGCTTCAGAGTGAGGGCTGAAGGGAAAACCACCATTTTCCCTGTGTTAAACCCTCCTCTTGTGCAGCCTGCACATGGGCATCACCTGTCCTGTGTTGAGCCCTCCCCGAGCAAAGCCATATATGAATTTTCATTGGTCACTCCACCCTGGTGACTCTCTGGGGCTCTGCCCCACTCAACTTGCCCACCACCAGTGGCTTTCTTGCTGCTGGCATTGACCTGCACTACAGTTTTACATGGACAACTCTTGGGGGACCCACAGTCCCCAGGTGGGCAGCAGTTGGCTTTGGTGGGCTCTGAGACTTTTGCAGAGTGGCCCCAGGCTCAGCATGGGAAACAAATCTGAATCTTCATTAACCCACTGAACAGCACCCTCCCCACACTGGTGACTCCCTGACACCCCACCCAACCTAACTTCTATACCACCCATATCACTAAAGGCTCTTTTAGCGGCTGAGCCTTATAGCCAGCTAGCAAGCAGTGGTAGGTTTAGGAATTCCCTAGGCCTTTTGCTGAACTGTCCCAAGCCCAGTACTGGTGACAACCAGGCTCTGTTCACAGTGTGGCCTCTCCCACGCACCTCCAGGTCCAGCACAGACAGCAACCAACACTGGATTGTGTCGTAGCTACTACCAGGTAGCCCCAGACCAGTCACAGGCAGCGGCTGACCTTGGCCTACACTGGAGTCCCTTCCAAGAGACCACAGAAACAGCACGCTCAGGGGCTGGCTTCAAACCATAACAGAATACCACCTGATTAGCCCCATAAGGAGCACATTCAAAGGGTGGTCACAGCAGGTACCAGAGTTTGCTAGGGCAAATCCTGCTCCATGAGATCAACGACTACACAGCAGCTCATGCTCTATGGTCATGGGTAATCCTCATAGCCAGTCAGCCTGAGGGTCATTCCCACCCACTGATGTGCCCACAGCAATCAAGGCTCAACTACAGTAGGAGGGTATACACAACCCACAAAAGGACAATCCTGGAGAACCTGGCTCAGCCGACCAGGGAGACTGCACAACTGGGTCCTATAACACACCTACACATAAGGCCTCTCTGCCAAGACTGGGAGACATAGCAGATCTATCTCATACATAGAAACAGACACAGAGAGGCAGTCAAAATGAGGAAGCAAACAAACAAAAAAACACATCCCAAATGAAAGAACAGATGAAAACTCTAAAAATAGAACTAAATGAAATGGAGGCAAGCAGTCTACCAGAAATAGACTTCAAAATAATATTTATAAGAATCCCTAAGAAACTTAGTGAGAACTTCAACAAAGAGATAGCAAGTGTAAAAACAAAACAAAACACAAACAAAAACATAGAAACCATAAAAAAGTCAGAAATGAAGAATACAATAACCAAAGTGAAAAATACACTAGAAAAAATCAACAACAGATTAAATGAAGCAGAGAATCTAATCAGCAATTTAGAAGAGAAGGTAACAGAAAATATCCCATCAGAATAGCAAAAAGAAAAAAAAAATTAAAAATTGAGGATAGTTTAAGGGCCCACTGGGACAGCATCAAGGATATCAACATTCACATTATAGTGTGCCAGAAGAAGAGAGAGAGCAAGAAATTGAGTACATATTTGAGATAATAATGACTGAAAACATCCCCAAATTTGAATGGCAAAGGAAATAGACATACAGTCCAGGAAGCCTTGAGAGTGCCAAACAAGATGAACCCAAAGAGGTCCACGACAAGACACATCATCATTAAAATGCCAAAGGTTAAAGACAAAGAGAGAACCTTAAAAATAGCAAGAGGAAGGCAGTTACCTACAAGGGAGCCCCCATAAGACTCTAGCTGATTTCTCAACAGAAACTCCATAGGCCAGAAGGGATTGGCAGGAAATATTCAAAATGATGAAAAGTAAGGAACTACAATCAAGACTACTCTACTCAGCAAGGCTATCATTTAAAATTAAAGGAGATATAAAGAACTTCCAAGACAAAAAAAAAAAAAAATCCTAAAGAAATTCATCACCACCAAACCAGTATTGCAAAAAAATGTTAAGGGGACTTCTTTAAAAAGAAGAAGTATGGACACAAACAAACAAAAGAACATAAATATGATTAATAAGTGGCAATAACTACATATTTATTTAAATTTACCTTAAATGTAAATAGATTAAATGCTCCATTTAAAAGAAATAGAGTAGCTGAATGGCTCAGAAAACAAGTTCCACAATATGAGCTAACTACAAGACACAAACTTCAGATCTAAAGACACACAGAGACTGAAATTAAAAGAATGGGAAAAGATATTTCGTGTAAACGTAAATGAAAAAAAAATCTTAGGTAACAACACTTATATCAGACAAAATAGATTTTAAATCAAAAGCTATAATAAGAAACAAAGGACATTACATAATGATAAAAGGATCACTCCAACAAGAGGATATAACCCTTGTAAATATTTATGCACCCAACATAGGTGCACTTAAATACATAAAACAAAAATAAACCAATATAAAGGGAGAGATTGACAGGAATACAGTTGTACTAGGGGACTTTAACACTCCATTAACATGAATGGACAGATCCTCCAAACAAAAAATCAACAAGGAAATGCTGGCCTTAAATGACACATTAGATCAGATTAATGTAGTTGACAATTTTAGAGTATTTTACCTCAAAGCAGCAGAATATACATTGCTTTCAAGTGCATATGGAACATTTTCCAAAATGGACTGTGTTAGGCCACAAGACAGGTCTCAATAAATTTAAGAAGATTGAAACTACAGCAAGCATCTTCTCCAACCACAATGGTATGAAATTAGAAATCATTTACAAGGAAAAAACTGAAAAACACAGAAACACATGGAGGGTAAATATCATGCTACTAAATAATGAATGTCTTAACAATGAGATCAAAAAAGAAATCAAAAGATACCTGAGACAAATGAAAATGAAAATTCAAAATCCAGCAAAAGCAATCCTAAGGGGGAAATTCATAGCAGTACAGGCCAATCTCAAGAAACAAGAAAAATTTCAAATAAACAATCTAACCTTACACTTAAAGGAACTAGAAAAAGAACAGCAAACAAAGCCAAAAGTTAGTAGAAGGAAAAAAATAATAAAGATCACAGAGGAAATAAATAAAATACAGTCTAAAAAGAAAACACAAAAGATCAATGAAACTAAGAACTGGTTCTTTGAAAAGATACTAGAATTGATAAACCTTTAACCAGATTCATCAAGAAAAATAGGAAGTGGACCCAAATAAGTAAAATCGGAAATGAAAGAGGAGAAATGACAACTGATTCCACAGAAATACAAAAGATTATAAGAAAATATTATGAGCAATTGTATGCCAATAAATTGAACAATATGGAAGAAATGGATAAATTCCTAGAAAAGTACGATGTCCCAAAACTGAGTCAAGAAGAAACAGAAAGTCTGGACCGAGAGATTATTACTAAGGAAATCAAACAAGTAATCAAAAAACTCCCAACAAACAAATGTCCTGGACCAGATGGTTTCACAGGTAAATTTTACCAAACACTCAAAGAAGAATTAACACCTATCTTTCTCAAACTATTTCAAAAATTTCAAGAGGAGAGAAGGCTCCCAACCTCATTTAATGAGGCTAACTTTACCCTGTTCCAAAACCAGACAAAGACATTACAAAAAAATTATAGGCCGATATTGTTGATGAACATAGATGCAAAAATCCTCAACAAAATATTAGCAAACCGAATTCAGCAATATATTAAAAAGATCATACACCATGATCACGTGGGATTTATTCCTGGGATGCCAAGTTGGTTTGAATCTGCGAATCAATTACCGTGATACGCCACATAAACAAAATGAAGGATAAAAATCATATGATCATATCAATAGATGCAGAAAAAGTGTTTGACAAGATCCAGCATCTATTTATGATAACTCTCAGCAATGTGGGAAAAGAAGGAACATACTCAACATAATGAAGGCCATATAAAACGAACCCACAGCTAAGATCATACTCAATGGTGAAAAGATAAAAATGTTTTCCTTGTGATCAGGAATGAGACAGGGATGTCCACTTTCGCCACTTTTATTCAACATAGTATTGGAAGCCCTAGCTAATCAGACAAGAAAAACAAATAAAAGGCATCCAAATTGGAAATAAAGAAGTAAAATTGTCATTATTTGCAGATAACATGATACAATATACAGAGAACCCTAAAGATTCCATACACACAAAAAAGTTAGAACTGATAAATGAATTCAATAAAGCAGCAGGATACAAAATTAATATTCAGAAATCAATTGCATTCTTATACATCAATAACAAACTATCGGAAAGAAAAATTAAGAAAATAATCTCATTTAAAATTGCATCAAAAGCAATAAAATACCTAGGAATAAATTTAACCAAAGAGGTAAAAGACCTGTACTTGGAAAATCACAAGTCATTGAAAAAAGAAACTGAAGAAGATACAAATAAATGGAAGCATATACTGTGCTCATGGATAGGAAGAATTAACTTCATTAAAATGTCCATACTACCCAAAGCAATCTATAGATTCAGTGCAATCCTTTTCAAAACACCAACACCATTTTTCACAGAACTAGAACAAATAAGCCTAAAATTTATATAGAACCATAAAAGACACTGAATAACCACAGTGATCTTGAGAAAGAACGAAATTGGAGGTATCACACTAGCTGATGTTGAACTACACCACAAGGCAATAGTCATCAAAACAGCATGGTACTGGCATAAAAACAGACACATAGATCAATGGGTTGGAATAGACAGCCTAGAAATAAACCTATGCCCATATGGTCATTTAATCTATGACAAAGGAGGCAAGAATATACAATGAGGTAAAGATAACCTATTCAATAAATGGTGTTGGGAAAACTGAACAGATACAAGCAAAAACAAAACAAAACAAAACAAAACAAACAAACTGGACCACTTTCTTACACCATATACAAGAATAAACTCAAAATGGATTAAAGAATTAAATGTAAGCCTCAAAACCATGAAATTCCTAGAAGAAAACATAGACAGTAAACTCTCTGACAATGCTCTTAGTAATATTTTTTTCTGATATATGTCCTCAGGAAAGGAGGAAAAAAGAAAAAAATAAACAAATGGGACTACATCAAACTAAAAATGTTTTTGCACAGCAAAGGAAACCATCAACAAAATGAAAAGACAATCTACTCAATGGGAGAAGATATTCTCCAATGATATATCCAACGAGGGATTAATATCAAAAATTTATAAAGAACTCATACAACTCAACATCAAAAAAATCTAACAATTCAATTTAAAAAATGGGCAGAAGGCCTGAATAGACATTTCTCCAAAGAGAACATACAGATAGTTAATAGTTATATGAAAAGGTGCTTAATGTCACTAATCATCAGAGAAACACAAATTAAAACCACAATGAGATATCACCTCACACTGTGAAAATGGCTATCATTGATAAATTTAAAAAAACAAGTGTTGATGAGGTTGTGGAGAAAAGGGAATCCTTGTGCACTGTTGGTGGGATGGCAAATTGGTGCAGCCACTATGGAAAACAGTTTGGAGGTTCCTCAAAAAATTAAAAATAGAACTACCTTATGACCCATCTGGGTATTTATCCAAAGAAAACCAAAACACTAATTTGAATAAATATATTCTCCCCTATGTTCACTTCAACACTATTTACAATAGCCAAGATATGGAGGCAATCTAAGTGCCCATCAATAGATTATTGGATAAAGAAGAGGTGGTACATATATACAATGAAATACTACTCAACCATAAAAGATGATATCTTACCATTTGCATTAACATGGATGGACCTAGAGTGTCTTATGCTAAGTGAAGTAAGTCAGACAGAGAAAGACAAATACATATGATTTCACTTATATGTGGAATCTAAAGAACAAAATAAACAAAGAAATTAGAAACAGACTCACGGATATAGGGAACAAACTGATGATTGCCAGATAGGAGGGATGTGGGGGGCTGGGTGAAAAAGGAGATGGGATTAAGAAGTACAAATTGATAATTACCAAAAAGTCACAGGAATGTGAAGTACAGCATAGGGAATATAGTCAATAATATTGTAATAACAATGTATAATGCCAGGTTGGTACTAGACTAATTAGGGGGATCGCTCTGTAAATTATATAAATGTCTAACCATTATACTTATACTGTACACCTGAAACTAATATAAAATAATATAGAATGTCAACTCTAATTTAAAAAATAAAAATTTTAAAAATGAATTACATACAGATATATAAAATTAACAACCATAGCCAGGTCTAGGAAAGAGAATTAGCTGAGAATATATAATAGGAGGAATGCTCAGGTCTTTTCTAAGGCTATGATCATTTTGCTAGATCAAAGAGATAAGTAGGTGTTATCAAGGCAAAGAGTGGAAGGAAGTCTTGTTTCAAGAAAAGAAGACAGTATGTGTAAATGCCCTGTGGAAGGAGGCCGCTGGACATCCATGTAGAATTGAAAGCATGTCAGTGAAACTAGAGTCCTGAGAGCAAGGGAAGCTTATGGGTGATAAGGTGAGAGAGGAACCAGACCTCACAGGGTCTCAGAAGCCATGCCAAGACCCGTGACCTCTTTTTTAAGAAGAAAGGAAACCATTGAAGTATTTTAGACAAGGGTCAGTGGAAATATGGAAACCGACTAGATGATCATCCAAGATTTCAGTCAGAAAGATGAGGATAGTGGTGACAGTGGGGATGGAGGGAGTAGACAAATTTTGGAGACCTGAAGAAAATTCATAGCCACAGAACTTGGCGGTGAGTTATAGGGAGGGAATAAAGGAAAAGAGTGAAGGTATGGAATACTTGAAAAGAGGAGGGCTAGAGGTATTGAGGACATGTTGAATTGGAGAGGCCTTTGAAAAATTCAGGTTGAGATGTCCAAAACACAGCTAGATACATGGTCTGGAGTTCAGACCCATGTTTGGGTCAGCCATGTAAACTTGGGAGTCATTGGCACATAGATGGTATTGAAGCTGGGAACAGTACGGAGAGAAGAGTAAAGAGGGAAGAGTACAGAGAGAAGAATAGATGCTCAGGACCAATAAACCCATCATAAATTGAAAATATCGTTAAGTCGAAATGCATTTAATACATCTAACCTACCATACATCATAGCTTAACCTAGCCTACATTAAACTTGCTCAGAACACTTACATTAGCCTATTACAGTTGGGCAAAAAACATCTAACACAAATATCTCATGTAGCTTATTATGTGTATTGTTTTCATACGATTGTAACTTCGAAAAATCATAAATCAAACCACCATTAGTTGGGGGCCATCTGTATAGAAAACCTAAGAATTGCGGTTATGATGGGGAAGAGGGGAAAATGACAGTAGCTGGAGATGGGTGTAGTGAGGTGGAGGCAGGGATCGTTTATTTTGTTTTTCATGAGAATCTTGAGCAGGTTTTGATGCAAGCTAGCTTAGAAGCAGCACAGGATGGTGGAAAGAGCTTTGGCTGAATCTCAGTTTAAATCCCATCTCTACCAGCTGGAATGAAAATTAGAGCTCAGGCTTGGGAGCTAGACTATCTCAGCTCTAACCCCAGCTCCACACTTGGACTCCATGGTGGGATTTTGGGCCAGCTACTTGTTGTGCCTCAGTTTCCTTTTCTGTCAAATGGGCATAATAATAGTAAGAAATAAGAAGTAAGATAATTCATATGATGTGCTTACGACAGTGAATGCCTGGCACATTGTTAGTGCTTGCTACGCATTATATGCTATTATTGTTGCTAGCTATTTGGCCTTGGCCATGTCATTTAACCTTTCATCCATCTTTCAACCTTTGATTTAATTTCTCATCATTCTTCACTTCATTTCTCTAAGAGTCCAAAGTGCCTGGAATGTAATAGGTATTCTACAACAGTTTCCTTGGTTCTTTTTATAGTAATAAGAATATTTAACATATGAACACTTACTATATGCTGAGAAGTTTACATATTACTTTAATATGTCACTTTATTATCAAGACAACCATAGGAGGAAGGCGTGATATGGGAAAGCAGGTATCCTTAGTTTACAGATGAGGAACTTGAGGATCAAATACATTGCGACTGGCCCAAGGACATATACTAAGTGGCTGAACTGAGATTTAAACTCTTATTTCTTTTTCAAATATTGACATTGAGTGGATGATGGCCAGTCATTTGTAAATTCAGTGGCTGATCCTTTATTGCTATACGGCTTAAGACCAATTCTCCTTACTAGCTGGAGATCAAGGGCTTTCTTTCCTTCCTCTAAGTGTAGGAAGACTTTGCTGCCCCCTTGTGACCAAAGTTCTTACCTACCAGTTACACTTTATTGAAAAAAAAAAATCTGTCTTTTCTCTTAAAATAATTTCACTATAGGAAAGGTGTCGTCTTGGGAGAGGCAAAGAAAACAGATGATTGGGGTTGACTTTGTTATTTTTTGGCCTATTTTAAATAGAGAAGAAAATACGGGTGTCTTTTAACCAATCAAAATGGTGTCCTAAGCCTATCTTCCCTTCAGGAAAAAAGCAGCACCGCAGCTGACTTCACTGGAGGACAGTGTTCTAAAAGTCAGTACAGGATGGACTTCTTCAATCAAGACTCCCAGTTTCCACCCCTGTGGAAATGTCTTCTTCCTCCATCCTCACTTCTCAGCTCCCAGGAAAGCTGGTGCTGGTCCCTCTTCTGCTCCTGGCTTTCACAGGAAGGATTTGGTGGATAGGAGGGAGGGCTGCCCCTCATCCTGGTTCTGCCCACCATTGTTTTATTTACCCACAGAGACCCTGGCCTGCTGGGCACATTTGCCCTTCTAGGGGTCCTGCTTGTGGATGGGGGCACAATAGAAGGCCTAGGCAAAGCCAGGCCTCCCAGGGTTACTGATGTAGACATGCAACTATCAGCTACTCATGGAATTATGACAGTGGACAGGCACCTGCTACAATATGAAAATGCCACTATATGAAATGAAAGGCACAACATAATTTTGTGCATGTATTTTACATATGCACTTATAGGTATATATTATGTTTCATATACACACATACACATGTTTTGATGATAACATACATATCAGAGTAAATTATGTCAAAATATTAACAACGTTTAGCATCTAGGTTGTAAGACTGTTGATGGGTTTTCTTTGCACTTGCCTGTACAGTATTTTCTAAATATTCTCTAGTAACTGTGTATTAGGTCCATAAGCCCTGATTCATGGTCGCATTCACCCTAACAGAAACCTGAGCAGCCATAAGTCTTACATGTGATAAATTTCAAAAAAAAAAAAAAAAAAAATTCAGTCTTGTTGTCTCTAAAACATATGAAAAACTTGTCAGATCATTGTTACCAATTTTGGAGTTTGGAAACTAATGTAGCTGAGAGTTTAGCACCTGTTTCAAGAAAGTTTGGATGAGGGTGTCAAGGTGTTGAGAACTAGGGGAACTTCTCTAGTGAGGACCATCCTGAGGACATCTACAGGGAAAGAGATGGTTCTTTCTTTCCCTCCTTTCTACTTCCTTCCCTCATCTGTTGGTTCATTTACTCATTCGGTCAACAAAACATTATTAAATACTTAAGGCTGTGTAGGCACAGGACTACTCATTGGGGAAACAGGATGAAAATACATGATATCTATCCTCAAGAAGATCACAGTTTCCCATAGAAAACAGACATCACATGAGATTCAGGTCTTAAGTGAGGCATGTGCAGGATGCTGCAGGCTCACCAAATGACAACTGGCTAACTCTACCTGGGAGCATGGGAGCTTCACAAAGGTGGTTGACAGTTGGATAGGGTCTTAAAGGATGAGTAATAGTTTTCCCAGCAGACTAGGAGGAAGAAGGGCCTTCCAAGCAGAGAGAATGGCATGGACAAAGGCACAAAGATAAGAGGGAGCATTGTAAAATTTTTAGCTGGGAGAGCAACATGATCAAATTGATTCATTCTTTGACTTAACATATGTGTGCTATGCACTGCGCTAGGTGGTGGGGATTACAAATAGTGAAAAAAAACAAGTTCCTAAACTAATGGAGCTTACATTCTAGTTGGAGAGATCGACACAGAGGAAAGGGAATAGAGAGGGAGAAGAGGGTGATTTTAGACAGGGTGATCAGAGAAAGCCTTCCTTATCAAGTGACAATTGAGCAGTAATGAATTAATTGAGGGAGCTGCCCCTACTAATGAATGCGGAAAGGTCATGCCAGGCAGTGGGAACTGCCTGTTCAAAGGCCCTGTGGTGAGAATGTGTTTGGCATGATCAAGGAATGAGTAGACAAATTGGTAGAGGACTGGAGCAGCATGTGGGGTTGGCATGGGGGATGAAGTTGGTAGGAGATGGGGTAGGTTAGGTGAGAAGACCCAATTATATAGGGCCATGTGGGTACAGCAAGTGAAGATCTCGTTCTAAAAAAAAAAATGGGAAGTGTTTGGTGAGACTGCATGTTGGGGTGTGAGAGGAAAGTGAGGTATGAGGATGATGCCAAAGTTTTCTCCCAAGCAACTGGAAGGATGGAGGTGCCATTAAGTGAGGCAGAGGAAACTTGGAAGAAGCTCAGGAGGACATGCTAAGTTTGAGAGTCCCATTAGACTTCTCAGACTAGAGCTGTTAAAGAGGAATTTGGATATATCTGTCTACAACCCAGAGTAGGGGGTCAGACCAGCAGCTGTCGGTGCAGAGGGGGTGTTTAAAGATCTGAGACAGAATGAGATACTTGAAGGAGTGAGCACACAGATAGACATAGTTCAAAGCCCAAGCCCTGTGGCTCTCTAACCTCCATACTCTAGAAACTGAAGAGAGGAGGAGCCAGCAGGGAGCACTGAGGACTGACTGACTAGCTAGTGAGATCATAGGAAAACCAGCAGAGCTTGGTGTCCCAGAAGCAAGAGTTGCAAGGAGGACAGAGTGATCAACTATGTTAAACACTGCTGAAAGGCCCAGGTAAGGCAAGGACTCAGAACTCACCAGTGAATTTGACAACAGGAATGGAGGAAATGGATGACCTTGGCACATTCCCTCTTCCTGGGCATGCAACTCATTCAATCGGACAGGGTGTTGGTCTCAGCAGGATCCTGCGCTGATCTAATACTCTTCTGTGATCATCTTGAAATTCTTAAATAATTTTTTTATAGTGGGTTGGATTATGGTCCCTCTCCCAAAAAGAGTTCACTTAAAATGTGACCTAATTTGGAAAAAATGGTCTTTGAAGATATAAAGACCTCGATGAGATCGTATCAGATTAGGGTGGACCCTAAATCCAATTACAGGTGCCCTAATAAGAGAAGAGTGGGGAAAGACACAAAGAGAAGGTAATATGAAGGTGGAGGCAGAGATCGAAGTGATGTGAAGAGAAGCAGAGTTTGCCACTCCAAATGGGATATTGACTATTTTCAGCTGGTTATTTTTAAGAAACAAGACTTGGGGGAGGGGACAAAACAAACAAACAAACAAACAAAAAACCTTTGACCTTCCCCTAACTGCCTAAAAGAATTTAGATAGAGGACCTGCTCCAGGAAGAAAGCTACAAACATAGATAACTATAGTTTAATAGACAGGGAGTGTCGGAAGCCAGCCGACCAAGTCAAACCGGGTACCTGAATGGGGGAGCGGGGACTGAGAAAAAAGAGAAGACAGACAGGGTGCAGGAGGGAGAACAGATCTCACAACTGTCTCTCCGAGTTTATTTCTTAACCTCCTTTTAAACACAATCTGTTTCTTTTTGCTTTCCAAAACAACACAAAAGTAACATCCTGAAGATCCAGGTGCAATTGACACTCCCTTCGACACTCCCTTAGGCTATACTTAACCTTCTTCTTCCTGAAATTCAACAGAACCAGCCTTTTCTTTTTTATGCAAGCAGGCCTCCTGAGATAAACCATGCACTCTTTTGAATTTGGGGAGCTTTAGCTCCCTACAAGGGAGGAACCTAATAAGCCCTATTTGATCCAAGTCCTCTCTGTGTCCCATTGTTAAAGATGGCTCAGCAAACATTTATTTACCAAACATTTGCTTTTCCATCTCCATGTGAATTGTCTTCCTGCCCTTTGAAGTCCCAAACCACTATCTGCCTTTTCTCCTTAGCTCAAGAGGGCATATAAGCCTCAACTGCTCGACTTGCCCAAAGGTCTCACATTCTATTCTTACTGAGGCCCATATGTACATACATAATAAATTTTGTCATTTTCTCCGGCTAATCTGTCTCATGTCAATTTGATTATTAAACCAGCCACAGAACTTAGAAGGGTAAAAGGAAAATTATTTTCCTCCCCCCACAGATGCATCTACAAGCCATGTGAAGAATTGCCTGAAGCCATGAGAAGTTAGGAGAGAGGCATGAAATAGATTCTCTTTCAAGGCCTCCAAAAGGAATCCACTCTGCTGACACCTTGATTTTGGACTTCCAGTCTCTATAACTGAGAAAATAAACTTCTATTGTTTTAAGTAACTCAGTTTGTGGTAATTTGTTAAGATAGCTCTAGAAAACAAATACACTTTTGAACAAGGGGTCCTACATTTTCACTTTGCATTGACCCTGTAAATTATGTACTTGGTCCTGCCTTGGCAAGTGTGGATTCTGAGGCTTTGTGAAGTGTAAATTTTATTGGAATGTGTTCAAGAGACATTGGAAGTTAAAGAAATAGAGACTTCCAGAAGAAAATAAGTTGAATTCCAGAAAGTCTTGTTGCAAAAGAGGGCACAGAAATGGGGTAGTGGGTAGTTGGGGATATTGGGTCAAGAAGGTTGCAGTTTTTTTAAAGAGAGGAAACATTACAGTATGCTGGAATGAGGATGGCAGTGCTCCAATGGCTGTGAGAAATGCATTCGTAGGAAGGGACGCTTGCTCAAGTAAACTCCTTCAGAGGAGAGTAAATGACACATTTAATCTTTTTCCCAAAAAGTCAGTGTTTTGTGTCTTCATTGAAATGCTGCACCCACACCACACACAACAGCACCAGCAACATTTCTGGTCACCAATATATTTACTAAGAGTGTTCACATCCATGACCTCATTTGATCCTAACAAAAGGCCTGTGAGGCAACAAAGTAATTCCTTACACGTTCATTTTTCAGATGAGAAAATAGAGGCTCAGAGAGGTTGTGATGGCCCAAGGCTACCCAGCTGGTGACCGGCAGACATAGGGCTCCAATCACAGTGAGGTCTTTTCCTCTCTCCTTGCCCATTTTACCCAGTTTTCAAAGTGCGAGGAGTGGAGGTAGCAAATTTGTAAGGCATGTCCGCTCATGAGTGTGTAAACCAGTATCTCTATGGGGAGTGTTGGCTGCTTCTCTCACAATAGTGATTAAGCCAGCCCTTACCAGGACTCCCTCACCAGTGTCAGCTTCAGAGAGGGCCAGCTGGCAGGCAGTCAAGCTCATGGAGAGCACCCACTTGGAGCCAAGAGCCTTGTGAAGGGCACTCAGGGACATAGGGTCCCACAAGCTCAGACTGTATGTTTCTGCCCCAGAGAAGACAATAGTGCTGGGGGGTAGAGCAGGAGGCCACAGGGAAAGGCTGCCTTGAGAATCACTAGAATCCTCCATGTGGCTGCTGAGCAGGGGCGGGCAAAGGTGGCAGACTGAAGAGTGCCCGGGGGCAGTGGCTGTCAAGTTGAGGCTGGATCAGGATGGCAGTTTGAGGTACTGCTTGAAGAAGGGTAGTGACAAGCTGGGGTGACTGGCAGGAGTGGGTGGGAGAGCAGTCCAAGCTCTGGAGAAAACAGCACATGAACTTTTCTTTGTGACAGTAAACCGATCAGAGAAATGTTACTTGCAGGCCTGGAAATGGCCAGGTAGGCACAATAATGATTTTTGGTGCAGCCTCCTTCTCACTATGGAACTGGGGCTGCAGGGCAAGGTAGCTGGACTTGTGCCATCTCAACGATTTTATGACAAATAGACATATCAGTCTATTTGGTTTAGTCACCAAAGTCAAGACAAGAGCTTCTAAGTCCCATCCCCGGTAAAGCTGAGTGACTCAGATGCTAAAAAGTGGGCCAGAGGATTGGCAAAGCTAGGAGCCACCCTGTGAAGCACCTGCCACAGCCCACTGGGCAGGATCCAAAATGAATAAGGAGGCTGAGTGGCTACATTTGCAGGAAGTGAGGATCAGATGCTGCTCTCTGAATGACAGATAAAGGAAACAAGTTCCAGAGAGAGAATAAAGAAGCCCAAGGCCAGCCAGAGAGGTCACAGCCAAATCAGGATCACGAAACAAAACTAAATCCAGCTTTCATTTAACTAAGGCTTGCCACATGCCAGGCATTGTGTTGTGTGCTGTCTTTTTTTTTTTTTTTTTTTTTTTGCTATGTGCTATCTTTGGAAGAGCTACTTCAATTCTTAGGAAACTCTTATGAGATAGGCATAATTAATAGGAACGCCAGTTTATAGATGAGAAAGCTGAGGCACAGAGCAATGCAGTGCCTTACAAAGGTCGTGTAGTTACATCCCCAAGTTGAGATTCAAACCATATCTGTCTGACTCCAAAGCCCATTCTGTTAATTTTCCCCTGCAGGACAGTTATAACCATTAAATGAAATAAAATATGATACTAATAAGAGTAAACTGCTTCCTTCTATTGAGCATCAACTATGTGTCAGACATTGTTTTAAGAGCTTTTACAGGCAATAAAGAACCCATATAATTGTCACTGCAACCCCAAAAGTAGGTATTATCACTGTTATCACTTTCCTTCTATAAATGAGGAAACTCATTTGTGTAGAATGAGGCAGAGGGCCCAGTTTTTGCAAATTGCCAAAGGGATTCTGGATGGGGACTGGTCACCAGAAAGACCAAGCCATGATTAGAAACTTGGAATTTTCAGTCTCACCCTCAAACTCCAGAGAGGGAAGACAGGTGGGACTGGAAATGGACTTAATAATCGATCATGCCTACGCGAGGAAGCCTCCATAAAATCCCAAAGGTCAGGGGTTTGGAGAGCTTTCAGGCAGGTGATCACATCCACACTGGGAAGATGACACACGCCAGCTCCACGGAGACAGAAGTTCCTGCACTCGGGAGCCTCCCAGGACTTGCCCTATGTATCTCTTTATCTGGCTGTTCATCTTTATCCTTTATAATATCCTTTAATAAACTGGTAAACCTAAGTGAGTGTTTCCCTGAGTTCTGTGAGCCGCTCTAGCAAATTAATCGAACCCAAGGAGGGGGGTCGTTGGAACCTCTGATCTACAGCCAGTTGGTGAGAACCACAGGTAATAACCTGAGCTTGCGACTGGTGTCTGAAGTGGGGGATGTCAGTCCTGTGGGACTAAGTCCTTAACGTGTGGGATCTGATGCTGTCTCTGGGGAGATAGTGTCAGAATTTAGTGAAATTGTAGGTCACCCAGCTGGTATTCCAGAGAATGGCTTGATGTAAGGAAAAACCTCCACACATTTGGTGACCAGAAGTAAAGCGTTTTGGATTCCACAACTGCAGAATCCAGACCTTCAAATTACAGAGACCTGGCTGAGCAGCTGGGGGGCTCTGTGGAGAAAAGGGCTTCCTTTATCTAGTCTTAGCTCTTAGACAAAGGGTAGGCACTACATAAACATCATGTGTGATATGCACGGTGCTGGGCAGAGGGAGGTAGAGGGAGAGATGGGGGAGAGATGTAGACTTGGAGGCTGTCAGCAGGCCCCAGACCTAAGAATGGCATTTAGCACTTACTGAGTCCTTCGAACTTTCTGTTCACTTTCTGGAAACTTGCAATATATAATTTTTTATTGATTCATTTTTATTTTAAATCTCACAAAAGTTATACAGGAATACTTTTTTTCCTGGGAAAATAAGGAAAACACTTCAGATATAACTAAAATCTATTGATACCCCTCCCCGATCTCAGGTCCCGTAGGAATAACCCTAGTTATAACCACTGTAGTTGCTTTGGTGTAATGATTCTAATTCTAGAGCCTACTGCATGCAATTACATCCATATGCATGTATATATACAGATACAGAGCTGTGCTTTGTGAGTGTTTTTTTTTTACATAAATTAGATCACACTAATTCTTGTTGTTCTTTAACTTCCATTTGTCACTTACCAGTCCATCTGGGAGATTAATGAACATTTATTGAACATTTACCCTGTGCCAGGCACTGTTCTAAGAGCTGGAGAGACCTCAGTGTACTACAAAAAAAAACCACTGCCTTCATGGAACTTACATTCTAATGGGGGAAGACAGTCAATAATAAACAAAAAAAGTGAGTAAAGCATACAGTGTTGAAAGTGTTTAGTTGTGGGGTCAAAATTACGTTTGTTTTTTCAGCATTCCATTTAACACCAAGAAGGTCTGAAGGAGGTGAAAGAGCAGGCCAACCAGATATCTGGGGAAAGAGCATTCCAGGCCAGGAGCTTGGCTGGCATATTGGAGGAATAGTGAGGAGGTCAGCTATTTCCCTGCTGAGAACTGCACACAATGGCTGCATCTTAAAGCAAGCTTTTGCTTTAAGATGCAGCCATTGTGTGCAGTTCTCAGCAGGGAAGTGGTGTGATTTGTTTTATATTTTACCAAGAAGTGAAAAGAGGCTGGGTTCTGGATACACACTGAAGATAGACCTGATAGGATTTGCTGAGGAATTGAATGTGGAGTGTGAGATGACCTCACGGTTTTTGGCTTGAGTGACTGAAAGCTCAGAGTCACCATTTCTGAAATGAGGAAGATTGTGGGCTGAGCAGATTTTTGGTAAAGGCATCAGGGATTTGGTGTTGACCCTGTTACATGTGATGTGACAATTAAACATCCAGGTGGTGATGTCAAGGAGACCATTAGTTATACACTGGAGTTCAAGATAGAGGTGCTGGCTGGAGATATGAATGTGGCAGTTGTCTAGCATATAGAGGCAAGAATCATGACCAATATGTATTTGAAGACATAGGTCTGGATGAAACCATTAGGAAATACTAGGAAAGAAAAGATGTCTGAGGACACAGTCCCAGGGCATTCCACCATTTAGAAGTCAGGAGATGAGGAGGAACCCGCCAAGGAGACTGAGAACCAGTTAGGTAGGAGAAAAGCCAAGAGAGTATTGTGCCCTGGAGGAGAAGGGAAAGGTCAACTTTATTAACTATGCAGACGGGACAAGTCAGAAGAGTATGGAGAAAACTGATCCTTGGATTCGGCACCATGTAAATTGTTGATATAGGGGGAAACCTCATTTTTTTTTCCTTCTTATGTTAGGAAAAAAACCCAGTTCTTTCCTATTGTGTTTCTTCCCTGCGTGTCTCTTTTACCTTCACAGACACTTCCTTTCTGACACACTGGTCACCAAATTTGTAGAAGTTTTTGCCCACACCAACGAACAATTCTAGGACACCAGCAGGGTATCCAAGAATTTCACTCAATTCTGACACTATCTCCCCAGAGACAGCTTCAGATCCCACACGTTAAGGACTTAATCCCACAGGACTGACATCCCCCACTTCAGACACCAGTCGCAAGCTCAGGTTATTACCTGTGGTTCTCACCAACTGGCTGTAGATCAGAGGTTCCAACGACCCCCCTCCCTGGGTTCGATTAATTTGCTAGAGCGGCTCACAGAACTCAGGGAAACACTCACTTAGGTTTACCAGTTTATTAAAGGATATTATAAAGGATAAAGATGAACAGCCAGATAAAGAGATACATAGGGCAAGTCCTGGGAGGCTCCCGAGTGCAGGAACTTCTGTCTCCGTGGAGCTGGCGTGTGTCATCTTCCCAGTGTGGATGTGATCACCTGCCTGAAAGCTCTCCAAACCCCTGACCTTTGGGATTTTATGGAGGCTTCCTCGCGTAGGCATGATCGATTATTAAGTCCATTTCCAGTCCCACCTGTCTTCCCTCTCTGGAGTTTGAGGGTGAGACTGAAAATTCCAAGTTTCTAATCATGGCTTGGTCTTTCTGGTGACAAGCCCACATCCAGGGGCCATCCAGGAGCCTTCCAAGAGTCACCTCAATAGAACAAAGATGTGCTTAGTGCTCTTATCACTTAGGGAATTATAAGGGTTTTAAGAGCTCTGTGCCAGGGACTGGGGGCAGCGACCAATATGTACATTTTCTACTATCTCACAACGATCTTAAGAACAACTTTGGTAGAGTGGTGAGGAAAAAAGCCAGAATAGAGTATGTAAAAGAGAGAGTTAGAGGGAAAAGATGAGGCTGCAGATGCAGTTCTCTCTTTTGAACAATTTAGAAAAAGGAAAGGAGAGAAATGGGGCAATAGCTAGAGGAAACTTTTCTTTTTTCCACAATTGGAGAATAAACAGCATATCTGTATGCTATTAGAAAAGATTCAGTGGAGAGAAAAATAATGATGATACAGGAGAGAGGGAGAAACTGCTGGAACAAGGTAGATGAGAGGGAATGGGGTAGACTGCAGAAGTGGAGCATGGACAGTTCATTATTGTAATAGGACTTTGCAGAAACTCAGTATAGAATCTTCAATCCTAAAGACTGGAAAAAGCCTTAGAAGTGATGTACTCCAACTTTCTTCCATATACAGGAATTCTCCCAGCCAGCATCCCAGAAAGTTCTGGTCCAGCCTTCACTTGAACAACTCTACTGATGATGAACTGGCTCCTTCATCAAAAGTGGCTATTTGCATTTTATGTCTCCTGTAATTGTTAGGTAGCTCTTCTTAATTGTACTGTGTCAAAATCTGTCATTTTCATTCACTGGACCAGGCTCTGTGCTCCACAGAGACTCACAGTAATATAAATTGCCAAGCATTTTGCAGATTTCAAGCACTTTTTTAGAGACCACCCCCTTACTGAATCCTCAGAACAGCACAGTCATAAAGGTATTATCTTCCCCCACTGCACCGATGAAGAAACTGAGACTCAGGGAGATTAAGTGACTTACCAAAGAGAGCAGGCCTAGTAAATTGCAGAGCTGTGAATTCAGCTGGCAATCCTTGAGTTCATAACCCACACTTTCCACTCTGCCTTGAGTCCCCTCTCTCTCCCATGAGCCAGCCCTTCAGTTTTTTAAAGGCAGCTGTCATGTTCCCTGTGAATCTTCTTCTCCAGTTAGACATTCCCAATTCTCTCAACTATTTCTCATCAAGTGTCTCTTCACTCCTGGTCACTCCTACAGATGGACTCCAAAACCTGAGCACAATAGTTCTGGTGGAGTCTGGCCATTCTTGTCATACAGAGCAGGCTCCTTGTGCCTTCACTCACTTTGCTCTGGACACTGATCTGCATTCCTGCAGCCTGGAATCAAGTTCTTATCTCAGTAACAAAGCCTCATCAATCTTTTATCTTACTCACGTTTTCACTTATAAATATGAATAATTTGCATATGTGTTTCATCTGCTTTGTTCCTTTACAAAATCTTCAGTCCCCAGAACCCCTGAGAAACAAGTGTTATATGAACACAGAAGATACGTGAAGCAGCCCTGACAATTATACTTTAAAAAGTGTGGAGAAGTGTGAAACCTACTCGACTGGCTAAACTAGGTATATGGGACCTATCTATCTTTGGAAGGCGCATGCCCTCCCTATGGACCTTGATGAATGAAGCCATGTCAGGTTACTGCACCTGCATGAATTTCCAGCAGCTCTGAGAGTCTGGCAGATAAGAAACAAGTGACTATTCTTCCCAGCCTACTTTTCCCAAACTGGTTGCCAGGGTACCCTAAGAACAGAACTCCTGACGTGCCAGCTGGCCAACTGGAATGGGTGGCCAATCTGGGGCAGATTTTTCCTTGTGCCTTAAGGGAGCATCCCAACTTCAAAAAGAATGGGAACCACCCTGTGATAGGTAATATTGAGCTTGAGACTTCAGAGGCCTAGAGCACCCAGTAGGCAGTCAACTCTGGTCTTTATACTGTCTTGGCAGGGCCAGGCAGGGCTGTTTTTCTTCAAGGGGTTGGCAACCTGCAGCAGTGGCACTAGGACCAGCTGCAATGCTCTTTCCTTCTCCCTTTCCCTGCTGTTTGTGGGCACTGCTAGCCACCCATTGGAAAAGCTGACCCAGGGACAGTGTCTTCTCTTGAAAGCATATGCCCAGCTTGAGGTCCTCCTTGCCTCCTCTACCAACCTGGACCAAAATCCCAGCATATCAAAGGGATCATGCTCTTAGCAGACCAATTGTGAGTGACTGTCCACGCCTGCCCTAACTGATGAAAGCAGAGACAGAGTGTGGTTTCCTCAAAGCCAAAGAATGCACAGATGATGATGACAGACTTGGTGCCAATAAAGACACAGGCCCTGTATTTTGATCTCAAGAAACAGAACAAATTACAGTGAGGTGTGATATGAAATACAACCAAAAATGCTTCAAGTTGAGATATTGCCAGCTTCTGCCTATTTGAGTCGGAACAATGTTCAAGTGAACTCAACCCATACAAGGGCGACTGAAACATTGAGGCCAAGGCTTGGAGGCTTTGAGTCATTAATAAAGATGCCACAAGCCCAAGCAAGGGACTATCTTCCCTCATTTACTTTATATCAGAAACAGAAATGATCTCACAGAGGAGCCTCCACAAAACGTAGCGTTCAGATGGCAGAGCTGAGTGTGCCTCCAGGAAAGGTTTCCAAGAACAGAATTCTCTCCCCTATCACAATCCCCCATGTCTGAGATCTCCACCCTTAGAGCCACTCTTTCAGATTAAGACTTTGAAAGCCTCTATCACAAGGCAAATATTTCATAGTATAGGCTATTGGCTAAACATCTGCCCCTTTGTGCCACACTGCCTGGATTTGAATCTCAACTCCACCACATATTAGCTGTGCAATCTTGGGTGAGTCACTTAAGTTCTTAACTTCTCTATGCCTCAATTTCCTCATCTATAAAATGGAGGTAATACGGAACTTATTACTGGAATTGGAACTCATAAGGTTAGTTTGAGGATTCAAAAAGTTAATACATGTAAACTTGATACAATGGCTGGCACATAGGAAGTACTCACCAGATGTTAACTGTTATCATTATGATGGGGTCATATTGTGAAGGGCTTTGAATGCCAAGCTAAGGAACAAGGCAGGCTCAGGTCCTGCCTGGTTTCTAGACTCGGTTCCTCCCTGCTCTGTGACTAGAACTACTTTCTGAGGATCAGCCAACCCTCTTGCTAGAAGCTCAGCCCTGCCCCAGGCTATAGGCCAGAGGGACATCAGCAGCTTCAGCCCAGCACTCTGGGACTCTGCCTGGGGTCACCCTTCATGCCTTACTTCTGGCTGCTAAATCCTTGCCTTTTCTCCTGTACCTGCTTTGGGGATTGATTTGG
Source organism: Pteropus medius (assembly GCF_902729225.1). Taxonomy (NCBI): domain Eukaryota; kingdom Metazoa; phylum Chordata; class Mammalia; order Chiroptera; family Pteropodidae; genus Pteropus; species Pteropus medius. Next base: position 232,297 of record NW_024351072.1, on the reverse strand, counting down.
GGACATTTAACTTAGATGGGAAATTGAGACATAGTCATCTGAAAACCATATATGATAAAGTGTTGGGTTGGGTGTTACAGATCACAAAGATTCTGTGAAGGGGAAAGTGATTAGGATTAGAGGAGTCAAGCAGAGCTGCCTGGAGGAAGCAGAGCTGGGATAAGTAGCATTTGCCCTGACAGAAGTTGGAATGGAAAAACTAGAGTCTGATTATCTGCCTAGACCTTTAGCTTAGTCCCCTAAAACTCCCTTTACAATCTAATTCCACTTCCTACTCCTCACTGTCTGTCCTGTCCCACAGCAGTTAACTGGGTCATGACCAGCTGTATCTATAAAGATAGCAACGCCCACTGAAACTGAGTACAGCAGTAGCATCTCTGGATCTGGAGGATGGCACATTGATGCCTTCTGTTGATGCATGGCTGGCTAGAGCACTACTGAGAAAGTCCTAGGAATAAAACTGATGCTGGATCTTTAAAGCCAGCATCATTATCATTTAACACCAACTGTATCATTCTTCTTAGAGACCTCTCAAGAGGAACATTAGGCCTTTATTGTCTTTCACAAGCCCTCAGCATCAGGTTCAACTTGGGGTGAATCAAGTCATTCCCATAATCCTTTGGGAACCAGCTCACTACTCCTCTGGCTTAGAGCTGACCAATCCTGCCATCAAAATGACAGATCATGGGCATGGATAGTGGATAGGATTTGTCTATACCAGTGCTTCTCAAACTATCTATGATGAAAGGTAGGTTATTTCTTTTTTAAATTTCCAATCTGTTATAAAGACTTACTTTTGTAAAATTAAAAAATGAATCAGAGAGAAAAAAAATGGCATAGATGATAGAGGCTCTGTTCATCCCTCTGGTGACCAAATCAAAGTTGAGACAGAAACAAGGAGCAGCAGCAAGGAAAAATCACCTGGGATCTAGATGAATAAGCCATACAAGTAGGGAGAAATCCAAGAAATCACCCTGCAATGGCAGAAGGTATGATGAGGCAAGGACGTGGGGCTGCCCGGTATCAAGTGTCTGAGCGAGACAAAGGCTGCAGCGGTGACAGCGGCAGTGGCAGGCTCCTTATGCCTCTTAAAGGGGCCCCGTCCACAAGCGGTTTTTCACAGTGATAGACCTGCTGGCTCTGAGCACCAGTGCCAATTCAACTGTGCGCAGAGGGCGCTAGGGACTTCAGGGAGACATTGTTGGCGAGAGGGCTTAAGGGAGACTCGCTCTATACAGAAGTGCTGGCAGTATCCATTGTTCTCTGTTGAGCCCTCCCTGCTTCCAGTGCACAGACACAGCACTGCCACAGCCGAGATGTCATCAAACTGGATAACAGAGGTCGCTCCACCCAGAGGATTCCATGAAACCCTACCTCCCCCAACTCGTGGACCCACCCAAACCACACCCAGGTACTTCCTCAGCGAGTCAGGTACTCCTTGCTGAGCAGCGCCTAGACTCACACTGGAGGCAGCTGGCTTCGGTTTCTGGTGTGGCCTTTTAAGGCAACTATAAGCGCAGCATCTGTAGATTACTTGCGAATCTTAACAGGTGGCCACAGAGGGAGAGAGGCTTGGGCTAAATTTGGCCTGCAGCTGAACCCCTCTCAGGACTGTGCCACTAGACACCTACTTCACAAATCCAATAAGACTGGGAGACTTAGGAGCTTTACTTAGTACATAGAAACAGACACGGAAAGGCAGCCAAAATGGGAAGACAAAGAAACAGAAACCATGTGAGAGAACAGAACAGAGATCCAGATATAATGGAGTCAAGTAATCTAACAGATGCAGAGTTCAAAACACTGGTTATAAAGATGCTCAATGAACTTTTGGGAAGTGTAGATAAATTCAGTGAGAACTTCAACAAAGAGATAAAAAAACATAAAAATGGAAATGGAAATTATAAAAGAACCAGTCTGAAATGAAGAACACATTATCTGAGATGAGAAGTATATTAAATGGAACAAACAAAGGAATAAACAAAGTGAAGAGAGAAAAGGATCAAATGCCCTATCTAGAGGATGGGAGAGCCAAGGACACGCAATCAGAATGGCAAGAGATAAGATGCCAAGACTATAAAAATAATTTAAGGAGCATATGGAACACTATTAAGGGTCCAAATATCTGGCTGATCAGCATAACTGAAGAAAATCAAGATGCTGAACAGCTGTCTGAAGAAATAATAATGGAAAACTTCCCTAACCTGGTTAAGGAAATGGACATAACACCCCAGGAAGCTCAGAGAATTCCAAAAATCAGGGATCCCAAGAGGCCCACATCAAGACACATCATAATTAAAATGCCAAATGTTAAATACAAAGAAATAATATCAAAAGCAGCAAGAGAAAAACAAATAATTACTTATAAGGGAACACTCATTAAGACTGGCAGCTGATTTCTTAAAAGAAACTATGCTTGGCAAAAAATATTCAACAGAATGAAGATCCAGGATTTACAACCAAGAATAATTTATCCAGCAAAGCTATCATTTAGAGTTGAAGGACAGATAAAGAGCTTCCGAGACAAAAATAAGCTAAAGGAATTTATCACCACCAAGCCAATATTACAGGAAATGTTGGAGGGACTTCTTTAAGAAGAAAAACATGTATTAAAAACAGGAATAAAGAATGATAACAATTACATTTCTATCAATAAGTACCTTAAATGGAAAAGAATTAAGTGTTCCAACCAAAAGATAGAGTGGCTGAAAGGATAAGAAAACAAGACCCCTACATATGAAAAGGAAGGGGATGGAAAAAGATATTACTTTGATGGACCTAGAAGATATTTAAGTCAGATAGAGAAAGATAAACACTATATGATTTCACTTATATGTGGAATCTAAGGAATAAAAAGAACAAACTAATCAAAAAAATTAATCGTACACCTGTATGCTACAGCAATATCAAATTTCTGTGAACATTTCTAAACTTTCAATTTATTTTCTTATCTTGTTCAACTGGCACCAGTGCACAGACTAGCACCATGCTGGACTCAGAGCCTCCCTGGACTCCATCCGCTCAGTGAGGAGATGCTGACAGCATGGTTAATGGACTCCCTAAGAAAGGCTGGCTCTGTTGAGATTCTGTCCATTCCCTACCCAAAGCAATGGTGGAAGAGATGACAGACTGGTGGAAGATCTGCCACTTGCTAGCAGCCATGTGACCTTGGACAAATTACCTAACTTCTCTGAGCTTCAGTTTCTGCATCTATAAAATAAGGATAATGTCTAATACAGTAGTTGTCCCTTATCCATGAGGGATACATTTCAAGACATTTAGTAGATGACTGATATTGAGGATATTACTGAACCCTACATGTACATACCTATGATAAAGTTTTTTTCCTATACGTACATACCTAAAATAAAGTTATAATTAGTCATAATAAGAGAATAATACCAATAACTAGTAATGAGTTAGAACAATTATAACAATATATTGTAATAAAAGTTATATGAATGTGTGCTCGCTCTCTCTCTCTCTCTCTCTCTCTCACTCTGACATCTAATCTGAAAATGGAGATAACTACTAAGTGACTAGGGGTCAAGTAGCATATACTCGACAGAAATACACTGAGCAAAGAGATGATTCATGTCCTGGGCAGGGCCGAATGGGATGACAAGAACTTCATCACGCTACTCAGAATGGACCACAATTTAAAATAAATAAATTGTTTGTTCCTTGAATTTTCTATTTAATATTTTTGGACCACGTTTGACCACGAGTAACTGAAATCACAGAAGGTGAAACTGTGAATAAGGGTACCTTTCTTGCAAGGCCGTTGTGAGAATTAAATGAGATATAATATATTGAAAGCAGTTAGCACAGCACCTGGCACATGGCTAACTCTTACTGTATGCTAACTATAACAATATTGTCTATGAGGCAGATGGACTATAGGCAATATTATGTATTGGTTGAGAGCCCAGGTTTAAGAGTCATTCTATTTTTGACTGGAATGCCAGCATGGCCACTTACTCCATTTTGTCATCTGTAAGTAGAGATTACACTCATAGCTACCTCACAGGGCTGTGGGAAGGATACAGTGCTCACTTCTGTGTCTTTGTCTGTCTTGCACATAGTAAGTATCCAATGCTGGTAGTTAGATTCCAGTTATGCCCACATCCTCCCTCTAATCCTAACTCCTACTCTGCCATAGACTATTTGAAGAGAAACATGCCCTCAGCTAGGAGAATAAGATTCAGCAGTCTTACCCCATTTTAGTGTCTAAAACCAGAAACGGTGTCTCTGAATCAGCCAGAAGCTTTTGGTTGTAATAGAAGAAGCATGGGCACTGGAGTCAAACATACCTGTTTGAATACTGTCTTTATCACTTACTAGCAGTGTATCCTTGAGTAAGTTTCTTCACCTATCAGTACCTCAGTTGTCTCATTTGTAAAATGGAACCAATGCAATGAACCAGTTGTCTCTAAAGTGTTGTGTGCAAGATGATTCATTGAGGTGTGGGAAGCAAATATTAGAACTTCTATTTAAATTTATTTTGTAACAAAAACATAAAAGAAATTAAACTATAATATATATAAGACATGGAGTGACACTAGCATCCTCATTTGGTCTATTTGTCGGATGGTCACTGATGGACATCCTGAAGGAGGAATGGGAATTCCACAACAGAGAAGGGTTGATGGTGACACCAGCCCTCTTTCATTTTATTTTTAGCGTATTCCAAAGTTATATGATTTCTGTGTTTGGTTATAGATTTACAGATTATAACATCTAGTTTTAACTAAACCAATACTCCGCAAGTGGCAAAGTGGCTTGAAAAGATTCCTACAAATAAACCACAGTCTGAATTAAGATAATATGAAGAATATAAGCACAAGTGGACAATAGGAAAATGGCAGAACTGATTCATCTCCCATTGCTTATATGAGCTTTTCATCAGCCCCATTGCAAAAGTAAAAGCAACAATGAACAAATTGGTTCTGATAAGAAATCAGCCACAAAAAAAAGGAAAGAAAGGAAAAGAAAATACAAAAAAACCCTACTTAAAGTATGATTAATATCCATTTTGTTAATAATTAACTTACTTTAATTGTGCACTTTGCCTTGATACATTAGCTAATAATAATATGAAGTGATCATGATTAATATGATCTTTAAAATCTAAGCATCCTCAAAATGGATGCTTAATGATCTATAGTAGCAATTAGGATGGTGGTTACTTTTCGTGATAATTTTAAAACATGCCTGGAAATTCTTTGACACTCTTCCTTTCGAGAGAACGAGTCTATGTACCTTTCCATTGAATCTGAGAGAGTGACAGAGTATGGTGAAAGTGATGCTGCCCAACTTCCAAAGCTAGATCATAGACCACATAGTGAGGCCACCTATAAGTGTTCCAGCCAGCAGCACCAGCTGATATCCCAGCCAACAGCCATTATGGGATAGCATACATGTAAGGAAAGATGTCTCCAGATGATTCCAGGCCCCAGGTGTTCAGACACCCCTAGCCATCATGCCTCCCCTGCCAATGAGCCAGGTACCATGGAGAGGAAACAGACCATGACCATGTGTCCTGACTGAGTTCCTGACCTACAGAATCCATCAGCATAATAAAATGTTTATTTTTCACCATTAACTTTTGGGGTGATTTGTCACACAGCAATAGGAACTGAAGGGGTAATGAAAGGGAGGGGTGCAAAGGAAACTTCTGGGTGCTGGTTACACAAGTGTGTTCATTTGTAAAAATTTGTCAAGCTGTACACTTATGATTTTTGCGCTTTTCTGTATGTATGTCATAATTTTTTAAAGTTTACATTAAAAAACTGAACATTCAGAACATAAAGATAAATCTCTACTATTTTTTCAGCCATGTTTATCATGTGATTTTCAATGTAATACTTTGTTAAATCTCACTAAATGTAAAGATACATGTTTAGAAGCTTCTTTTAAAGATTTTTACTAAGCTAAAATAAATGAATGAGACTACATCAAACTAAAAAGCTTCTGCTCAGCAAAAGAAATCGTCAACAAGGTAAAGAGACAACCGTCTGAGTGGGAAAATACATTTGCAAGCAACGCCTCTGATAGGGGCCTAATATCCAAAATATACAAAGAACTCATACAACTCAATAACAATAACAACAACAAAAAAACAATCCAATCAAAAAATGGGCAGAGGACCTGAACAGACATTTCTCCCTAGAGGACATACAAATGGCCAACAAATATTTGAAAAGATGCTCAATATCGCTAGCTATAAGGGAAATGCAAATCAAAACCACAAAGAGATACCATCTCACATCCGTTAGAATAGCTATAATCAACAGGACAAGTAAGAACAAACGTTGGAGAGAATGCAGAGAAAAAGGAACCCTCATACACTGCTGGTAGGACTGCAAATTGGTACAGTTATAGAAAACAGTATGGAGTTTCCTATAAACACTAAGAATTGATCTACCATATGATCCAGCAATCCCTCTACTGGGTATTTACCCCAAAGACTTAAAAACCCATATCCGAAAAGATATTTGCACACTGATGTTCATAGCAGCATTATTCATGGTGGCCAGGACATGGAAGCAACC
>NW_024351072.1:191435-225303 GCF_902729225.1 Pteropus medius | reverse complement strand
TGTCACCATAAAATAATTAATTAATTTTTAAAAAGTTTCTTACTAAATAACAAAAAATGAAAGTTTACAGATCCCTTTGGAAAAACAGTTCGTTTTCTTATCATAGTAAAAATGGTAAAAATAAATCCATGTGAAACAACATGGTGACAAACTAAAACCCATTTCTTTGTCAGCAAATACTATTGGAAGTCATCCAGAAAAAACTACTAAAGATTTGAACAAGCAGTATTAGAATGAATGATATAGTTTGGGAGGTTTCCTGTACAGCTAGATAAAATGTTTCTAACATTTTCAGCTTTGTATTTCCTAGACTCCCTTTCAATTATGAAATCCATCAAGAACTACTTTTTGTGGGGGCTACAAAAGGAAAGATGTAAAGAAGATATAATCTGAACAGAAAATGACTGGTTTAATTTTTTAATTGTCTTATAGAAAAACTGGAAATACAATTTTTTACACTACAAAGTACTGCTTTGACAGGAATCTTTTCAAAATGTGGGAGTGGATTTCAAAGTAAGTCTACTGAGAAAGTTGGCAAACCATTACAGCAAAGATAGAAAAGCCCGAAATATACGAAGTACTATAGAGTCATCAATATGGTATAGAAACTAGACTTTTCACATATAATAAAATCTTTACACTACTCTACCTTGAAACAAGGTAGGGAGTGGCAATCCTTTTGTTACTTTGGTACCATGCAGAAGTTGTCTGGTTATTTTGTAGCAAAGTCCTTAAAAATGTTTTCAAACTAAAAGATACTTTCCTTCCACACCCCAAAAAGAAACTTGTACCCATTAGCAGTCACTCTCCTTCAGCTCTTTCCCTCCCCTATCGCACTCCCCATCCTAGGCAACCGCTAACCTACTTTATGATTCTATGGATTTGCCTCTTCTGAACATTTCACATAAATAGAATCAGACAATATGCAATCTTTTGTGTCTGGCTTCTTCCACTTAGCACAATGCTTTCAAGGTTCTTCTACGTTGTAGCATGTATCATTATTTAATTCTTTTTTATGACCACATAATATTCTATTGCATGGATATACTACATTTTGTTTATTCATTTGTCTGTTGATTAACATTGGAGTTCCTTCTACCTTTTGGCTATTGTGAATACAGCTGCTATGAACTTTCATGTAAGATAATGCATGTTTAATGATTGGCACAGAGTCTTCCAGGCACCCAAATGCTCAATACCAGCAGGCAGCTATTAACCTTATTATCAGAGAGTGTGACATTGGGTGATTCAGGGCACAGGGTGTCTGGATGTCAGAAATGGAAGACAGAAGGTACCATGGACAATATTCACTTACTGCACGATGTTGCTAAAGGCTGTCTATGCCTACCACATTCAGATGAATAAGGCAGCATGGCACAGAGGCATAAGCACAAACTGCTCTACCACCTTCTAGCCGTGTTACTCTGGGCAAGCCACCTAACCTCTCTCAGCCTTGTGTGTGAATTAGATATAAATATTGTCTTTTCTACTTACCTCACAGGTTTGCTGTCTGGGTCAAAGAGATAATTTAAAAATATAAAACCACTTTGAAAACCACAAGGGATTGTTACTCCAAGCCTTACATATTACAGACACTAATTCCTCTTGAATAAAGTAAGAAAACACTCTGCTCACCATCTTTCCTCTCTAGATTGTTCACATTCTCTTCAAGATGACACCCTGGCCTTCTCACCACAGCCCCTGATACTAGTCCCTCTTTCCTTGCATCTACTTAAGGGCCAAAAGCGAGGAGCCTGATCCTGAGTAAAAATCTGAATTCACATCAACAAGGGGTCTGCAGTGGCTCTTTCCTCCCAGGTTGAAATCTGTATGACCTTTCTGGTTTTCGCGATCTCTAGTTAGGTAGAGCACCCTCGTGTGTCTCTACATGGTAATACTTTAGGTCTTTTCCAGGAGGTGACATTCTTTCCATGGCAGTATCAATAGAATGTGTAATGGAAATTTTTTTTCTCATCACACTTCAGGGCCCATGTTTGATACTTGGATTCCAGTTAAGACATTGCGTCCCAAATCTTTGGCAGGTTTCCTGCTTGCACTCAGGCCTGAAGATTTCTTTCCGCTCCCTGTACACCCCTTTCTCCTTAGTCATTTTGAGAAACTCTGGTCTCATGGTTCACAGATGTCAACTTGGTCCTACCACTTATATCATTCCAAGCTTACCAAGCTCCCGAAGTAAGATCATAACTTTTTTTTTTCTAAAAAGTACATCACACTTTACTGAAGGACTGGAGGGAAAGGCAATTCCAAAGTACTAGGAAATAATTTTTAAAGTGTTTACTAAATATGATTTGTTCTATAGTCTAAGGAAAAGGTATTTAAAATGTTAAACTTTCACAGGTGTCTTCTCATGTAAAGTCCTGGCACTCGGAAAGGGGAAAGTAACAACCAGAGACAGTGATGTCTGGCACTATATGTGCATGCGCTCACACACACTCAAGCATACATTCTCACACCCACATTTATACATTCTCACAGCCACACACTCTTTTGCTCAGTGGGAAAGGAGATTTCTCCTTCGTGGCTTCCTCTCTCGCTGAGAATCATGTGATGCTATCATCACGTCTTTGGAAGAAGGAAAATTTATATTTCATATCTGGAACCTCAGGAATGTTCCCTGTTCCCTTCATCAGTGAGGGTTATAGAAGCCTGGGGAACTTTACCTCCCATGTTCCCCTCTCGCCTGTTTGAATCCATGTTTTTTTTTTTCTGCACCCATAAGCTCCACTGGCAAATTCCACTGAGAGCTTCTGGCTTCCACCCAGGAGCATGTTCCTGAAAAGCTTTGTGTAAATTAATTTTTTTGCAGAACAAGTATATTCCTCACTGACTTCCAGTAAGATTTCTGAGCTGCTCTCTCTTCGAAACTGATTTTCAGTATACGCCCAACACTTCAGCTTTAGGTTCCTCTGCCTCTTGCCATCCTCTCTGAGAGTTACTTAAATCTCATCTGGAAAGTGAAGAAATGACCAACAAAACATTAAGATCTCTTCTAGTTCGAATAGTCCAGGGTCTATAAACAAACCCGTAAATACATTAGAGAGGATGCTATTTGGAAAAGATACCAGGTACCACCATTTCAAATGCAAACATTCACCCTACATCTAACTTTTTGGGAGGCTATTTCCCAGGGCTTGATGGGGTTTTGCCCACTCCCTTGGAGGGCAGCAGCTGCCTCAGGTGATTAGCATCTTCATTTCAGGAGGGTCTGTGCTATCCCTTCCACTTTCAGCTCCCTCTACCTCACTTCCAGGTATCAAATTCCCGAGACGGTCTCTACTGAAATAGAGATGGATGCCGGAATTCTGGGGAAATGTGTATGTAGCTGGTGACCTAGGGTATAAAGCACTTGCCAAGTAAAGATGAAATGAGCTGCTAGGGAGGCTCTGTGGCTTTGGTCTCCGGCAACAAAGTTAAGCAAAGGCACGTGTGTCATGGGTCTATGGTGCTGGTCAGGTGCAGTCTTTGAACTGGAACAAGAGATTTTATTAATGCTGATAGGGAAGGGAATTGCCTGCTTGGCGGTGAGGAAAATTAATAGTCCAAGCATTCTTCCGTCCTACATTCTCCATGCTGGCATTTCGATTTAAAATATATATATTGCTGCAGCTGTTTGCATATTCTGGAAGTGTATGTGCATGTGTGCGGTTTGGTGTTTACAGATTTGGGGTTGTGGAGGGGAGTTTCCAGAGCAACGGAAGTAGCTGCTTGTCAGTCAGGGTTCATTTTGAAAATGAAAGCCTGAAAGCTTGGGGCCCACTCTGGGCCTGGGCCTGGTCTTTGAGAAGTCAGCAAAGATCGGGAGGTGGCTTTGGCTCGTCAGCTCAGTGAATGAACCACTTGATCACTATTATTTTTTTAAGGAATTAACCAAATCTATTAGTTGCTTTTGGTGTCCTGCAGATTCAGTCTAAGGCAGGAATGTGGGAGTGGACATCAAGGCTCTGGCTGCTGACACTGGCCAAACACACATGCATAAAATGCCCCACACCACATATACACACAATCACATTTTCCAAGACTGCCAAACGAAAACAAGGTAAAGAATATTTCTTGCACACGTACTAGGTGCACAAGGATTGTATGACATGGTCATCAAAGAGTTAGAGTTTATGTCAGAACAAGGGGAGAGAAATACAACACAAGGCAGTCTGTATCAGGTGCCAAAGGAGTAATACAAACAGACAATTGGGGGAGGGAGAGGGATCGCTCTAGGCTGTGGTAATTGGAGGAGGCTTACTGGAGAAGTTGGAAACTGAGGCCAACCTTGAAGGACAGGGAGAACTTCACTAGACAGAAGTTGTGAGGGGGGACATTCTAGGTAGAGGAGGGCAAGTTCAAGATATGTTCAGGTTAGGACAAGTCCATCTGTTTGGCTGGAACTTGGGAGTTGTGTGAGTGATTTGCAGTCGATAAGCCTGTCTTGAATGCCAGTCCCTCTGTGCCAGAACAAAAGCTATAGTGTCACATAGACCTGCTCTGTCACTTCCTGCTAGGTGACCTTGGGCAAGTGGCCTAACCTCTCTGCAAACTGAGGATAGTAATGATACTTAGCTCTTGAGGTCATTGCAAAGATTAAAAGTGTTAACATGTATAAAGCATCTAGCAGTGTCTGGCACACATTAAATGTTCGAAAATGGATTACAAATGCATAGACCGTCATGAAGGAAAGCTCAAGGTATTTAGGGCTGATTCCAAATATGTGAGGGCCAAGGAGGAAAAATCTCTGATACCTTCTATCGCTGTTGCGCCCAGTGGCTTGGCTTGGCCTCAGCCCCCGGTCCCCTGTGGCCTAGACTGTTGGACAGCCAGCCTCCTGGCTTCCTGCCTCTGCTTCCCTCTTCCTAAAAACATCTTCCTAAAAACATCTTCCTAAAAAACACCTTAATCATGGCCGTGTCCCTCTCTGGCTCAAGAACCTTCTATGACTCCAGGTTGCTCATTGACTGAACTCCCTAACATGGGGGCGGGGAGGGCAGGAGGCAGGAGCTATCTTTTATTAAGGGAAGGAAAGAGCAGAGAAGTCTAGTGTTAGGAGTAAACGCGTAAAATATCCTCTTCTTTCTAAAGCCCCTAAGCTCTGAATTCGCAGAAATCAGCAGGCCCGCGAGGGAAAGAGGAAAACATCTCTGACGAGGGCAGGGCTTTCCCGTGTTCGCTGACTCAAATTCACCCGCACCGGCTTCTTCAAGCCAACCTGGGAGAGGTTAAAGAGAAGAGGGCGGAGCAGGGACTCTCGGGGAGACAGAGAAACATCCCTTCTCGGTTCCCTGGAAGGGCTTCTACCTAGGTCCTTGCCCCGGGTTTCTCTGCAGGAATCCCGCGTAGCTCGCGGCGCTGCGGGAAAGGTCCAGACCTCACAAAGGGCAGGGCAGGAGAGTCCATGTCACAAGGAGTAGTCAGGCCGCCTACGTGAATGCTAAACGCGGGACAAAGGCGGCTCTGGGACAAAGTGCAGGGAGACTCCTGAGGAGATAAGAGGGACGGCGAAAGAAGGGGGCGGGGAGCGAGCGCCCTGGAGGCCTTGGCTGGCAGCCGAGCTCAGACCTCCGTGGAGGGGGCGCCATGCAGCATCTTCACCCCAGCCGCTGCTGGGATGCCGAGAACGGCTGCTGGGGCAGCTGAGCTGTTCCGGGCGACGCTCTGCGCCCACTTGTGGCCTTCCCCAGCGCCCTTCCCACCGCTGCCAGCGCGGGACGGGAGGCGGGGCTGCCCAGTTCACCTGGCTGTTTGGGGCGGGGCCGCCCGCAACCGGGGGAGCGGAGGTGGCAGCGGTACCCGGGGTGCCAGAGAGCGTCTTGCCCTGGCACTTGGATGGAGCTCCCACCACGTCCCCCACGCCCGCGTCGCGGCCCTCCCCCGGCTCGCTCGCTCACTCCCTCCCTCCACTTCCCTCATAAGCTCCCTCCCTCCCTCCCTCTGAGCCCAATTGCTCAAGACGCTTCCTTCCCCAACGCCAGCGCCAGTTCCTCTCCCGTTGGGGCTCGCTAGACACGGGGACCGCGACGGCGGAGCTGCAGGACCATGGCCGAGTCCCGCGGAGCCGCGACCCAGGCGCCCAGGGCCTCCCTGGCACCCAGCGCGCAGAGCCTGCGCTGCGCCCCGCAGCCCCGCCCCTCGAGAGTGGACGCCGGCAGCCTCGGCAGGTACCCGGGCAGCGCCGCCGCCTCCCGAGAGCCCCCCTTCCACGGCTCGCTGATGCTCTCGGGAACCGGCGCGGGGCGCCGACGGGGAGCGCTGAGGGAGCTGCTGGGGCTGCAGGGAGCAGCTTCCGCTGGGTGGCTGTCTGAGGAGCGCGCCGAGGAGCAGCCCGCGGGCGGATCGAATGTTACAGGCGGCAGCAGGCTGTGCCTGGAGCCTCGAGAGCACGCGTGGATACTGGCGGCCGCCGAGGGCCGCTTTGAGGCGCTGCGGGAGCTGCTGGAAGCCGAGCCTGGGTTGCTGCTGCGAGGCGACCCGATCACCGGCTACTCTCTACTGCATTGGCTGGCCAAGCACGGGCGCCACGAGGAGCTCATCCTGGTGCACGACTTCGCCCAGCGCCGGGGATTGCAGCTCGAAGTGAGCGCCCCGGGGAGCGGCGGCCTCACGCCCCTTCACCTGGCGGCCCTGCAGGGCCACGACCTGGTCATCAAGGTGCTAGTGGGCGCCTTGGGGGCTGACCCCACACGCCGCGACCACAGCGGCCACCGGGCCTGCCACTACCTGCGGCCCGACGCGCCCCAGAGCCTTCGGGAGCTGTCGGGGGCCGAGGAGTGGGAGACGGCGGGCGGCGGCGAACGGAACAACGCCAATAACAACAGCAGCGGAGCCGCCGCGTGGACGCTTCGAAAGACTCCACACGCAGTGGGCGCGACGGCGGTGGAGACAACGGCGAGAGCTACGGCGTCGCCCGGCAAGGAGAAGGACAGCCGGGTAGCGCGAATTCAAAATTTTTTTCGCCAAATGTTCCTCTTTTTCAAGGACCGTTGAGGGTGACATAGACTGGAGAGCGAGGAGGGACTGCAACCCTGCGGCGAGGTCTCAGTTGTGGGTTGTTCCTGGTCCCACCAAAGGGGCGGTGCCTCGAACGGGACCCAGTGTGCTGGGCCTAGACAGACCATCTCTGGGTCTGTCTCAGGTACCTGACACAGGTCTCCTGCAGCCACCGGCCCGGAGGCCTGGGGACCAGGGCACCCCTAACCGATAGAGAGCAAAGGCCAAGCTGTCCTGGCTCTGAATCCCAGAAGGAGGTTGGAGCTGGAGCTGTGGTCCCGCTTAAAAGAGGGAAAGCTAAGCTTACAATAGTAATTTCTGAGCAGGCAGAAGCTCTGAGTTTATTAGGAGAACATTTGCTAGAAGAATAAGTTAAGACTGTAAACCACTGGTGCAGAGGAAGAGCCTAACTGCAGGCTTGACGTGGCTATTAACGGGTCACTTTGTGCCACCAGACTCAGACCCTGGCACCCTGCTCCTGAGACAAACAGGCCTTACTGGTATATTTTCTAATGTAACACGGATGACTTCTTAAGCATATTAAAGTAGAATTCTCTTTTCCTTTCACATGACAAAGCTGTCCTTTGCGTCACTTTTTTTTTTTCATTAACCACCGCGGGGGAAGATTTCTACCTTCACAGGGGCTACCAGCTACTGATCCAGGACAGGCTCTGGACCTCATACTCAGAGCAAATGACCAAGCTGTGTACTGAAGGTTTACTTTCACCTTGGCTCTCAGTAGAGACCCACAGTTTACCTGTCTACTGGGCTCTTGAGCATTTAGGTCTGGCCTCTGGCACAAATCTCCTCCTAGAGGAGTTGTCTACGGGAGGCAGAGGGATGGCCAAAAGGAAAAGCCTCCAAATGTATGTTTCTGATATTTTGTGGTGAGTCATGTCATTTACCTGGACTTCTGCCCTCCAATGAGACACACCCACTGGCACTTTTTTCCAAGATAGGGCTTTAGTCATCAGCATTGTTTTTTAAAAGTTACATTTAATATATAAGTTGTAGTTTGCAAAACCGTTCCCATTTAGAAGCATTATGAATTGAGTTGAATACAGGGGGATTGACTCAAACTGAAAGGAGGGAAAAGCACTTAGAGGCTAGATCTCCATGCTACCTTAGAGAACAGTATATTTTAAAAATAGTGCTGTATCCCTGGAGGCTTGAGTAGCCCTTGCAGTGGACTGTTTGTTGGGTCCCCAGCCCACCCATCCCAATCCTTGAACACCAAGGAGAAACTGAGTCATCGCAGAAAAACAGAAACATCACCCTGAGCCCATCCATCCAGATTTCTGTCTCTGCTTGGCTGGCCTGTTTGCCCTCTTTTATTATCCCCTCTGCGCCCCTAAATGATCCCACCTTCCCTTAACCCATTCGATTCTTCTCACCCATGGAATGATCCAAATTCTTCATATTGATGTTTTCAGCCTGTCCCATGTCTCTAGGAACTACACCTTAAACATATTTACACAGTGTAATGTAGCATTTCCTTTTTCTTGTAAATGAACTTCTTTGATGTTTGAAGTGGGGAGAGTGAGCAGTTCCTGGCTTCTGGCATTTGGCATTGGCAGCTGGCATAACCCCCCTGCAACCTTTTGTGCCCATTTTATAGATGCAGATTGGCTAACTAATGCAGGATGTGTAGTTTCTACTACACAGCCTCCCCCTTGACAGCTACCTGGCAGGTGGGGCTTGGTGAAGGCTGTCAGGGCAGGACCTTCCTGGCACATGGCAAAGTCTGCAGGCTTCTGGTTTGGAGGGAAGATTGGCATGTGCCTTTGCCCAACATTCAAAGAACACATATAACAGTAGTCTTCTCTTCATAGGCAAAGTTTTAATCTAAGCATCTTAACTATTAGATTTGGAGACCCGAGACCAGCATCCACCTTTCTCTTTCCACGTTGAAACCAAGTCAGCTGGAGGATTCGAAAGTGGCTTTCTACAGTTTTTCCTTCAGTCAGCTATTCTTCCCCACAGATTTTTCTCATCATGTGATATTGCCTAGCCTACCTCCTCCATGTAAAATTGAGGTTTGGCTGCAGGAGACAAACTCCCATGCTGAAAACTCTCCATGCCATTGGCATTTCTGGTATGCTTTTCAAGGCAAAACTGGTATGCTTACATCAAGAGAAAGAACGAATTCCCTGAGAAACTGCTTTCCAGGGGAACAAAACAGAGTTAAGCAAACAATACAAATCTGCATTCTAGCAGGGCATGCGAACAAGAAAAGGAGACAGGAGCAGGTCTGTGACAGGTAAACATGGAGGGATGGGGTGCTGCGCAGAGTGCAGGGCCTGACCCAGTCTGAAAGGTATAGGAAAGGCTTTCAGGAAGGAAGGTAATTCCTGATCTGAGGCATGGGGTGAATGAGAGATGGTCAGTGGAGAAGGGGGAGGGGCATCCTGGCAGAGCCACTGGAGTATGCCTGGGTGAGTACAGCAAGCATCGGGAAATGTAAGTCAGCTGGTTTGGTGGGAAGGTGGGCGCTAGGGAGTAATTAATGGTAAAGTTGGAGAAGTGGGTGGGAGTCCAGATCAATAAGGGTCTCATAGGTCAGTCTTAAAGAGGAACATTGATTTTCACCTAAAGGTAGCTGGGAGTCATAGAAAGTTTCCAAGCAGAGGAAATAACACGATGAGATTTTAGAAAGACCACTCTGCCAGTCATGTGGAGGGTGGATGTGTCAGGGGAGACAACTGGGGAAAAACACATCACACGAGCAAAGTGCTTCTGGAGAAATGCTTCAAGAAAAGTCATACTTCAGCTGAAAAGTTCAAAGATCCCAATGGAGGGCAGTGGCTTTCAAACATTTTTTCTTCTCCATAGCATTTGCTCTAATGAAGCTTACCTCATTACCATGTGTTTACCATGTGTAAAACTAACAGATATGGAACTGTTCAGGTTAAAGCTGGGTTATGACCTCCCTTCCCCCTGCCTCTGTCTTAGACAAACAGTTGCACAGGATGATCCCTGAAGCAAAATTCAAAACGACCGCTATAATGGAAAACTCTCAAACTGACCTGGGCTCAAATCCTGACCTTAAGCAAATCACTCAGTTCTGAGTTGCAGTTTCCTCATAAGCAAAATGGAAACAATACAGTGTTTTCCTGAGGATTGGAGATAATATATGTGCAACATCTAGCACACTGCGGGACACACAGGAAATAGGAAGTGACAGCTGTTTGGAAAAATTGAAGGGTGCTCAGCAGGCTCTTGTGGTGAAATTATTTTATCTGCTGGCCTAGTCCAGGAGGAGGAATCTTGTGATTACCTATATTACCCCATCTCTAAAATTGTGTCCACATTGATTGCAAGTTATTTTATCTCTGTGCCAGATGAGTGACCGTTCCTCAAAGGGGACGGTTCCTCTGCTGTTCTTCACAATCTACATTCTTTTACTTTAGACATAATTGTAACAAGCTGCGTTACCTTGTTCTCAGCCCAAAGAAGAAGTAAAAGTGGCAACTTAATAAGTAAGTGCCTATCAAATATTAAATAGGTTAGATAACATTTCCAGATAAAATCATAAACTGGAGTCAGAGTTAAACCTGAAATCCTTTGAAGAGAATAAAAGTATACAAGTCCTTTATCTCCTGATCCTATTGTCTATGGAAATGCCTTCCTCCCATCCATGAGAACTTACCATACAATCCACAGCCAGCCTCCTTGTCTTCTCTCTTTCCATTCATTTTAACTAAGGAGCATGCCTGTCTTTTTTTCAAACTGTAACTCATGCTTTCAACCCCATCTCCTCCCAGGGCTTTATTCCATCAATTGTCCCTCTCCTGTGTCTTCAAGCTCACCCGCAGTTTAGTTCAACGTAGTAACATTTATTGAGTGCCTACTAAAAGCCAGGCTCTTTGGGTGACAAACAGGCTCAAGTTTCTCTCAGCCTTCTAGCCCAATCTTGTGACTCTCCTCTCTTCATTGCCAAGCTTCTCGGAGAGATCTCCGCCCCTCTTTCCTCAGCTTCCACTTCCTCACTTCTTCATCACTACTCCTCAACTCTCTGCATTCTGGTTTCTGCCTCCATCATCCCAGAGTAACTGCTTCCTCAAAGGCCTCCCATGATAACCTCCCATCTGCCAAACACAAGTCCTTATCTTAATTCACTTCTTGACCTCGCTGGCCAATGTTGGCTACTTCTTCCTCCTTGAAATTCTCTTCTCTAGTCTTCCATGAACTCCTACAGCATTAACTGCTGGTGTTTACCAGGCCGAAGTCCCAGAAACTTTTCTCTTCACTCTACATTCTCTCCCTGAGTCATTTCATCGCTTCCCTACTCACCCTTCCACACTCTGCTCCAGCCACACAGTCCTCCTTGCTGTTCCTTGAAAGAGCCATGTTATTCTTGACTCTGGGATTCCTACATGCTGTTCCCTCTTCAGAAACACTCTTCCCTCTATTCCTTGTCCCCCTTCACCAGGCCTACTCCCATTCATCCTTCAGATGTCAGTTTAAATATCACCTCCTTGGGGGAAGCCTTCCTTGCCCCTCAGGCTAGGTTAGCAGATCACCTGTTCTGCTCCTTTTCATAGTCCTTATCACACTTGAGATATTATTCAAGTGGTTATTAGATTAATATCTCCCCTGGTTCCACTTGACTTAAATTCCTTGAGGGTAGGAACAAAGTCTGTCTTATTCACCACAGTATTCCTAGTTCCTGATAGATGAAAGGTGCTCAATAAATAGGTATTGGTTGGCAATGGAATCATATATTTGACCTCAATACATAAGTAACAAAAAATATGTCAGCTTGGCTAGACTACAGTCTCACCTGTGGATAGCCCATGCCTGTGAGGCCCTGTCTGCCCTTCTTGAAGGCCTGCCCTATGAATTCTCAATTTCCCTCATCTGTACGCAACATCACAGAAGCCAATTCCTTGCAATAAATCTTTTAATATATATTTCCTATTGGTCCTGCCTCTCTGGTTGAACCCTAACACATACAAGAAACAACCATGTTACTACAAGATAATAAGTTTGTGATCAGATTAAAGTTTATTCAGATGGAACACACCTAGCACCCAGATCTTGGTTCCTAATATCATTCTCCAATAAAAAGAACCATGGTTTTCCTTGGTTCGTTGGAGAAATGGCTGATTCTAGGGCTGGAGAAGTAGTAAATTATAACAGAAAGTGTAAAATAAATATCCATAAGTCCATTTTGATAAAAAATGATAGGATAAACAAACAAATAAACAGGGAAGAAGAGACAAATTTTTCATGCAGAAAAATTCCAGATAATTTATGGAGGTACTCCTCCATTAAAGAGGGGGAGTGTAACTCCCCACTCTTTAAGGAAGAGCTACATATTGTAATTTCCTTCCAAAGAGTACAGTTGGGAAGAGAGAAGAATGAGTAATGTTACAGTGGAAAAACCTGACCAATACTACATCAGCCATTTGATCAAGGTCAATATCAGAGGTGATAAGTCATATTGATAGTATGTACCCTTGATATGATCTGATAAGAATGGCATTTTACCTCTGTAACCTTCCTCCCCAAAACTTATAACCTCAGTTTAATCACAAGAGAAAACATCAAACAAAATCCAATAGAGGGACACCCTACAAAATATTTGACCAGTATTCCTCAAAACTGTCAAGATTATTAAAAATAAGGAAAATGTGGCAGAAGCAGTTGCATGAGGGGTTTTTGCCTTCTGCTATTCTGTGGAACAAATCTTGTTCCTCTCCTGCTCAGCCACACAGGCACTGTGCTGAGCAACTCATGTGCCTCTCATTTACTCCCACAACAATGTAATGAGGTAGGTATAATGATTTTCCTCATTTTACAGTGGACTCGGAGGCCCAGAGGTGGAGTGACATGGTCAGAGGCATAACTATTGACCGAAGCAATGATTATGGACAAACCTAGTTTCCTGCTGGTCAGGTGGGAATTTGTAAGATAGTATTACACACTGCTGAACCAGGCCCCAGATATGCCACACAGATTTTATGGAAAGAACTCTTCTTATGTCCATGGGGGATTGTAGTCAAATGGAAAGCCAGCAGATCCAGTCTACAGACAGAAAAAAAATCTATAGGAAAGTGATATCACAAAGCTTCACCAATTGCCACACTAAGATTTGCCATGTTGTTGCTCATACCACTCTGAATGATGGTGTGCTGGTCTAAGTGATGGAGTTGCTCCCTCATAACAACCAGACTTTAAGGAGATTCATGCAGACATTTGTCCTTGCTCCTGAGGGCTCTGTTGCAAATAAGTTCTACTTTCACAATGACATCTTCAGATACCAAGATGAGGTCTTTGGTGGCTCTGTCAGTGAGCCTCAGGAGGAATCTGAGGAAGAAGTAGAGGAACCTGAAGAAAGACAACAGATATTTGAGATGGCACTTGATGATTCTGGAACTTTTATGATCAGACTATCAGCAATGACTTGAAAGAACATTTAGAGGAAATTGTTGCTGAACCAGAGCCTGGTCCTGAACCAGAACTGAAGCAAGAACCTGTATCTGAAATCCAACATAAGTCTGAGCCAGTTTTAGAAGAAATTTCTCCTAAGGATGTTCAGAAGTATTCTTCTCCAGCACCTATAGACACAGCTTGGACAGTGCAGGAAGACTTGAGGACATTTTCCTGGGCATCTGTAACCAGTAAGAACCTTCCACCCACTGCAGCTCTTCCAGTTACTGGGATACCACCTCATGTTGTTAAAGTACCAGCTTCACAGCCTCGCCAGAAGTCTAACCCTGAATCTCAGATTCCACCACAGAGGCATCAGAGGAATCAAAGAGTGTGAGAACAACAAATAAATATTCCTCCCCAGAGGGGACATAGACCAATCTGTGAGGCTGGTGAGCAAGGTGATGTTGAATCCTCCAAAATTGTGAGACACCCTGATAGTCACCAACTCTTCAATGGCAATCTGCCTCATGAGGTGGACGAATCAGAGCTTAAAGATTTCTTTCAAAAATGTGGGAATGTGGTTGAACTACACATTGACAATGGTGGGAAATTGATGGTTCTTAGCCTGTTCAGAAGGCCCTTAGCAATAGCCTATGTTCAGAGGTGAGATCCATCTGAATGTGGAAAAGAAGACTCGAGCTGCCTGAGAAGAAGACTGGATAGATAACTGCCTGTGGGGACCCAGAGGCCCTTGAAATGGGCTGGGTGGTGTAATGAGGCCCTCCGCATAAAGGCATGCTGCAGAAATCAGGATTTGGAGTGGGAAGGGGAATTGCTCCAAAGCAGTGAATTGGTCTTTACTCATCTTCATGCAGTGGTGCAAACCTGGGCTCCTACAGAATGTTGAGCCTCTTGAACCACTCTTTGGTATCTTGCAGTATGACCCTGGTCTCTTACAAACTGCTTAAGTTTGTACAATTTTACTTTTTGTATTAATGGTGTGTGTTCCTTCCCCCTCCCTTTCCCCTCCTCACCTTTCAGTCCTTCATTTCAATGTTGTGGAATGATATTTTAGGAAAAATGGATTTAAAAAAAAGACTGAATGTCCTTTTTTACATTGCATATACAGACTGGATTTTTTTTAACAGCCATTTCCCCAAAAGAATGTGTCTCTCCTATTACTGACATTTGGTATATAGATCTTACTTATTTTCTACATGTTTCAAAAGCCATTGAGAAATATAGGATTTGACAAACATTTTGAAGGCATGAAAAACCCAAATTGTTTTTTCTTTGAAAACCATGACTACCTCCCGATGTGGACAAACTACTACTGGAAAAATGGACAATTTTGATTTTAGCTGGTTAAAAACAATAAAAGGTGTTAGAGGTTTTTGTTTTTGTTTTTCTTTTGATATGTGATCACAAAACAATTCTAAAACTGTTTTTACCACTGAAATTTTAATTGTGAAATAGATTTTAAATATCTAGAATACGACTGATACGTTTTTCTTGAAATGTTAAGGTTTTTTTAAGAAGAGTTTTTTTCACATTTAATTTGTATTTATAAAGAAAAAACACAATCCAAATAACACAAAACGAGAGCAAGACTGTTGTGCCTTCTATTTATCTTTGATTCCAGTCTTGGCAATTGTTTAAAGAAAAATAATTTTTAAAAAGTCTCAATTTGTTTTTTCAGGTTCAGAGTATGTTGGGAATTGTAGAAGCCCTCTTTAAGTTGGTATGTCTTCTGTTCATTTGTTATGCCTTATTCTGAAACTGAGTCTCAGACTGGAATGCCTTTGAGGACAGATGCTTCTGCAGAGGTCCTTTGACCTAAATAGTTCAGCATTTATATTCAGTTTTATTTTGCTATCTGTTCAGAATCCTAATCATAGCCTGAGAAGGAATGTGATTACAATATTGGACTTTGCTGACGTGTTTGAGTATCTGCTCGTTTTTTTAAGTCATGACCATATTTTAAATTTTCTATTTTCTTATGGTCTCTTTTATTGATGGACATACAGTGGGTGTTTCTTGGAAATGGCCAATTTTTATTAAAATATTTCTAGAAAAAAAAGGAAAGTCTGAGACACTATCACAGCCAATAGGAGTCCATGGAGACATAATGATGATATGCAATATGGTATCCTGAATGGGATCCTAGAACAGAAAAAAGGTATTAGGTAAAAACTAAGGAAATTTGAAAAAACTATGAACTTTAATTCTCTGTATTATCTTCTCATTTTTCTATAAATCTAAAACTGTTCTAAGAAAATAAAGTCTATTAAAAAAACTAGATCAGGAAAAAATAGATGAACGAGTACTTCTGAATATGAATTCTGTATAAGTTGCAGTAATAGGCTACAAAATTGGGAGTCATTCCACTGCTTCCATTTCTACTTTAATTTAAAAGCAAGTCCTCATCAGTTTTTTGGAAAAAACATGGCGGAGTGAGACACGTCCTCAGATCTCTCCCCTTGAAACAACAATAAGCTGAACATCTAAAATACAACAAAAAACACCCAAAGTGCACACCAGCACTTCTGAGCGTAGTATCTATGAATAAGAGCTACCACAGGTCAGAACCCCAGGAGTTGGGCGGTGGACTGGGAGAAACAAAGAAGCTGCCTCTCACAGCCAGAGCTCCCTGTAGGAGGAGGGGGAGGGGAGAAGGAGCGGCGAGTTCCCTGAACGGCCTTGCCTGAAAAAGCTGTGAGTTCCACACAGCCGGTGGCAGGGTCCAGTCTTCAAAGCAGAAAGCAAGGAGAGGGAGGACAAAAAAAATAAAGCAACAATTGATTTTTACTGGCCCCGGTTGCAATACCCAAAACTGAGGATGAGCTGCAGCACCCAACTCCCAACCCAGAGGGCCCCTGCCCCATACCCTCTGAGACCGGTCACCACGGAGCCCTAGGGGAATCTGAGCAAATGCTACCAAAGCTATTGCTAACAGTGACAGGGACTGAAACTGAGAGTAGCTAGTGTGATTAACTATCTACAAGAAAATAAAAAAGACATTTAGGCTTTATATAAAGCAGGGATCCAAGAGGCTTAGATGCCACCTACAGGAAACCAAAAGAAAAGCGTCTTCTTTGCATCAGGCTAAAGAGAGACCTTTATATAATAAATCTTCTTTCTGGAAAAACAACAGGATACACTTCCATTAATGGCCAGGCAGAGAAATAGTCCATTAAACACCGTGAACAACCAAGGTGACAAGGCATCTCAGAAAGAAGGAAAAAAATCTCCAAAAAAATAAGATTACAGATATAGAAATATGCAACTTAAATGACAGGGAATTCAGGATGGTACCTCTGAAAGAACTCAATGAGTTCCATATCAACAATTTCAGGAATTGAAAAAACGACTAGATAAGCAGGGCAAGGAGATAGAAACCCTCAAAAAGAACCAAATAGAATTTCTGGGGATGAAAAACACACTGCAAGAGTTGAAAAATGAAATAGCAGGCTTGGGAAATAGAGTCGACCAAATGGAGGAAAGGATCCATGACATTGAAGACAGAAATCTAGAAATAAATCATAAGGAAGAAGAGAGAAACCAAAGAATGAAAAATAAAGAAAGGAAAATACAAGAACTAGCTGATACCATCAGGAGAAGAAACAAAAGAATAATGGGCAGTACTGAAGGCGAGGAAAACGAGCAGGGACTAGAAAGCATTTTCAGGCAAATAGTGGATGAGAATTTCTCAAATCTAAGGAATGAGCTGGAGCTTGGAATTCAAGAAGTCAACAGAACACCCAATTATCTCAATTCAAAAAGGCCTTCACCAAGACACATCGTATTAAAGTTATCAAAAATCAATGACAAAGAATTCTCAGAGCAGTCAGGAAAAAGAAGATGGTAACCTATAAAGGAAAACCCATTAGATTATCATTGGACTTCTCGCACAAACCTTACAAGCCAGAAAGGAATGGAATCAAATATTTAAACTATTAAGTGAAAGGAACCACCAGCCTAGAATAATGTATCCAGCTAAGCTCTTCTTTAGATATGAGAAGAAATTAAAACTTTTCCAGACATACAAAAATTGAGGGAATTCTCCACTACAAGGCCTGCGCTATAGAAAATACTGAAAAGGGTCAGCTCACATAAAACAAAATAACAAAAACAACAATAATACATAATTAGGAGTAAAGCGACTATCGGGCAAATAGAAAAAGAGGAGTGCAACTCTTACAAAGAACAGGGCATTATAAGCTTAAATAATAAGCAGAGAATTGCTATAGCAAGATAGTAATGAACGTTCGGCATATATAGGAACAAATTGAGATAACAATGACTGAAAAGGGGAGGATTCGAAGATCCAAATTCACGACGGAGATAAGGCACATGCAGAAGAAAATGGATGACTGTATATATATAACTATCCATTTCATATTCGTAATGGTAACCACACAACAAAAATTCAGAACTGAAGTATATCACATAAAACAAGAAGAACCAGAGGCAAAACTCACAAAATCCAACCAAAATAAAGAAAACGGAAACAAAAGGACAAGGAAGCAATGGAAACACCGAGCTACCAGAAAGCAAAAGATAAAATGGCTATGAGAAAAACTCATATTTCAATTATCACCCTAAAGGTAAATGGACTGAACTCACTAATAAAAAGGCACAGAGTTGCAGAATGGATCAAAAAACAAAACCCAAACATACGCTGCCTCCAAGAGACACATCTCAGCTCCAAAGACAAATATAGACTCAAAGCGAAGGAGTGGAAAATGATATTTCAAGCAAATGACATTCAGAGAAAAGCAGGAGTAGCAGTACTAATATCAGATGAAATAGACTTCAAAATAAATAAGGTAGAGAAAGATACTGAAAGACACTTCATAATGATAAAGGGAATCATGCACCAAGAACACATAACACTTATTAATATTTATGTTCCCAATCAGGGAGCCCCGAAATTATAAAGCAATTACAAACAGAATTAAAGGGAGAAACAGACCAAAACACTATCGTAGTAGGGGACTTAAGTACTCCATTGTCGGAAATGGTCAGATCATCCAAACAGAAAATCAATAAGGAAATAACATCCTTAAATGACACATTAGACCAACTGGACATAATTGACATATACAGAGCTTTCCATCCCAAAACAGATGCTAATAAATATGTCTCTAGTGCACATGGAACATTCTCAAAAATCAACCACATACTGGGACACAGAAATAGCCTCATCAAATATAAAAGGGTTGATATCATACCAACTACATTCTCTGACAATAATGCTTTGACACCAACTGAAAAAAGAAATCAGGAAGAACCACAAATACATGGAGATTAAACAACATGCTACTGAAGGAATACAAAGAAAATCAAGAGATACATAGAAATGAATGATAATGATAGTACAACATATCAAAACTTTTGGGACATGGCAAAATCAGTCATAAAAGGACAGTTCACATCATTACTGGCCTATCTGAGAAAATAAGAATGAGCCCAAATAAACAACCTAACACTTCATCTTAAAAAACTAGAAAAGGAAGAACAAATGAGGCCTAAAGTTAGCAGAAGGAGAGAAATCATCAAAATTAGAGCAGAAATAAATGAAATTGAAAACAACAACAACAACAAAAACAATAGAAAAAATAAATACAACGAGGAGCTGGTTCTTTGAGAAAGTTAATAAAATTGAGAAACCCCTGGCTAGACTCACTAAAGAAAAAAGAGAAAGGACACTAATAAACAAAATCAGAAATGAAAGAGGAGATTATGACTGACATCGCAGAAATACAAAGGAACATGCAAGAATACTATGAAAAAGTATATAACACCAAATTTAATAACCTAGAAGAAATATACTAGTACTTAGAAAAATACAATCTTCCTAGACAGAATCAAGAAGAACTGGAAAATCTAAATACACCGATCAGCAGTATGGAAATTGAAACAATCATCAAAAACCTACTAAAACGTAAAAGTCCAGGACCAGATGACTTCACCAGTGAACTCTACCAAACATTCAAAGAAGATTTAATACCTTTTCTCCGCAAACTCTTCCAAAAAATGGAAGAGGAGGCAATACTCCTCAACACATTTTATGAGGTCACTATTATTCTGACACCAAAACCTGCTAAAGATAACACAAAAAAAGAAAACAACAGACCAATATCTCTCATGAACACAGATGCAAAACTCCTAAATAAGATACTAGCAAACCGAATACAGCAACATATTAAAAAGATTTTACACCATGATCAAGTGGGCTTCATCCCAGGGGACACAGGGATGGTTCAAGACACGCAAATCGATTAACGTGATACACCACATAAACAAATTAAAAAATAAGAATCATATGATTATATCAATAGATGCAGAAAAAGCCTTCAACGAGATACAACATCCATTTATAATCAAAACACTTAACAAAATTGGTATAGAAGGAAAGTACCTTAACATAATAAAGGCCATATATGACAAAACCTCAGCCAACATTATACTTAATGGTGAAAAATTAAAAATCTTCCCTCTAAGAACAGGAACAAGAGAAGGCTGTCTACTATTGAGACTGTTATTCAATATAACATTGGAGGTCTTAGCAAGTGCAATCAGTCAAGAGAAGGATATAAAAGGCATCCAAATAGGAAACGAAGAAGTCAAACTGTCACTATGCAGATGACATGATTCTCTATGTAGAAAACCCTAAAGACTCCACAAGAACATTATTAAAAACAATAAGCAAATACAGTAAAGTCTCTGGATACAAAATCAACGTTCAAAAATCCATAGTGTTCCTATACTCTATCAAGGAAGTGTCAGAAAAAGAAGTTGAAAAAATAATTCCTTTCGCAATTGCAAAAAAGGAATAAAATACCTAGGAATAAATTTAATTAAACGTGTGAAAGACCCATATAATGAAAACTATAAGACTCTATTAAAAGAAATCAAAGAAGATACAAAGAAATAGAAAGATATTCCATGTTCTTGGATTGGAAGAATCAACATAGTTAAAATGACTATATTACCTAAAGCATTATACGGATTAAATGCAATCCCCATCAAAATCCCACTGACAATTAAAAAAAAAAAAAATAGAACAAAAAAAATCACCAGATTGTATGGAAACACAAAAGAACCTGAATTGCCAAAGCCATCCTGAGAAAAAAGAATGAGGCTGGAGGCATCACTCTGCCCGACTTCAATTTATACTACAAAGCGACAACAATCAAAATGGCATGGTATTGGCAGCAAAACAGACACACGGACCAGTGGAACAGAATCAAGAGTCTAGAGGTAAACTCATATTTATATGGGCAAATAATTTTCGACAAAAAAAGCCAAAAACATACAGTGAAGAAAGGAAAGTCTCTTCAATAAATGGTGCTGGGAAAATTGGAAAGCCGCCTGCAAAAGAATGAAACTAGACTGTTGTCTATCACCACACACCAAAATTAATTCAAAATGGATTAAGGACCTCAATATAAGACCTGAAACAATAAAATGCATAGAAGAAAACATAGGAACTACACTCAAGGAACTTGGACTTGAAGAAGATTTTATGAATTTGACCTCAAAGGCAAGGGAAGTAAAAGTAAAAATAAATGAATGGGACTACATCAAACTAAAAAGCTTCTGTTCAGCATAAGAAATCATCATCAATGTAAAGTCACAACCATCCAAATGGGAAAATATATTTGCAAGCAATGCCTCTGATAGGGGCCTAATATCTAAAATATACAAAGAACTAATATGACTCAATAACAACAACAGCAACAAAAAACAAATGATCCAATCAAAAAATGGGCAGAGGACCTGAACATACACTTCTCCCTACAGGACATAGAAATGGCCAACAAATGTATGAAAAGATGCTCAACATCGCTAGCTATTAGGGAAATGCAAATCAAAACCTCATTGAGATATCATCTCACACGTTAGAATAGCAATTATCAACAGGACAAGTAATAACAAATGTTGGAGAGGATGCAGAGGGAAAGGAACCATCATACACTGCTGGTGAGATTACAAAATTGTTACAACCACTATGGAAAATATCATGGAGGTTTCCCAAAAAGCTGAGAATTGATCTTCCATATGATTCAGCAATCCTTCCGGGTATTTACTCAAATGACTTGAAAACATTTATCTGAAAAGATATATGCACACCTATATTTATAGCAGCATTATTCATGGTGGCCAGGACATGGAAGCATACGAAATGTCCTATAATAGATGAGTGGATAAAAATGTGGTACATATATACAATGGACAATTACTCAGCTATAAGAAGAGATGAAATACTGTCATTTGCGACAACATAAATGGACCTCTAGATGATCATGCTAAGCATAAACCAGACAGAAAAAGTTGAAAACCACCTGATATCACTTATATGTGGGATATAAACCTAAAAGCAACAAATTAACAGGACAGAGACTCATGGACATGGACAATGGACTAGTGGTCACCAGAGGGTAGGAGGTGGGGGAGGAGGGAAGAGGTAGACAGGCAAAGGGGGGTCAAATATAGGGATCTGGAGAGGGTGGCGGCAAAGGGGACAACATATGGAAGCCGAAGGAAACTGGACTCTGGGTGGTAATCACACAATAGAATATATAGATGTCAAATTACAATGTACACCTGAAAACCATATAATTGTATTAACCAATGTTTCCCCAATAAACTTAATTTTTAAAATGTTAAAAAATAAATGAACAAAAAATAAAAGCAAGTCTTAGTGATTTAAGTGGCTGTTTGTTGACTGACTCTCCGTTGGCAGGGACTGTCCTGTCTCCTAATCAATGCTAAATCAATGCCAAATGAGTGGCTTTTCTCCCCCCAGAGGCATTAGCAGGTAACCCCCCAGTAGATAACATCACTTTCTAGTTCATCTAAAGATAGAAAGCAACTAAAAAGAATTTGGTTAACTTCCTGCAACCAAAAGGATGAATTGACCTGCATGTGCACCCATTTTTTCCCTTCTTTGCTCCTGTTATAATAACAGCAGGTACCAATTATGCAGTGTTAATTATCTGCCAGGCATTATGGTAGTCATATTATGTGCATTAACTCTTTTCTACTCATCAGATCAAACTTAGGTAGGTTCTCGTAATTTCCTTGTTTTATAGTCTAGGAAACTGAGACTCAGGGAGAGTAAGTGACTTGCCCAAGGTCTCACAGCTAGAAGGTGATAGAACCAAGTGTTCCAACCCAGACAGTCTGACTCTAGAGTCTGAACTCTTAACTCCTAGGCTCTCCTCTATAAGACAAATCCCTGGTCCTGTTCTGACTCATCTCTTCCCAGCCCTAGAGAGCTTTGATTCATTGACTATTCACATTGATGTCTCTCTGTCTTCCTACCTGTCCCTCTCCTGTCATTCACTTCATAGTGCAAACAAGCTGTCACTCCCAGGTCAAAGTAAAACCCCTCCCCTAACCCCACAACGACCTCCAGTTCTCTCTTGACTTGAATATTCATAACCCAACTGTCTATTGAATATCTATACCTGGAAATCTTATGGCCATCTCAAACTAAATACAACTGAACCCCTACAACACATGGGCCAGAGGCACCGACCCCCAAAAATTCAAGTATAACTTTTGACTCCTCAAAAACTTAACTACTGTCTACAGCCATGCTACCCTGAACAAGCTCGATCCCATCTGATCTCGGAAGCTAAGCAGGGTCGGGCCTGGTTAGTACTTGGATGGGAGACCGCCTAGGAAGACCAGGTGCTGTAGGCTTAAAAAATAAGGGATTGTAAGCTGACAAGGTCCTTGCAATCTGTGAGGTCAACCAAGGGTTGCCTTGCTTAAAAAAACAAACAAACAAACAAACAAACAAAAACTTAACTACTAATAGTCTGGTGTTAACTGGAAGCCTTACCAATAACATAAAGTCAATTAACACGTATTTTGCACATTATATGCATTATATACTGTATCCTTACAATAAAGTAAGCTAGAGGAAAGAAAAATTTTATTAAGAAAATCATAAGAAAAAGAAAATATATCTACAGTATTTATTGAAAAAAATCTGCAAATAAGTGGACCCACACAGTTCAAATCTATATTGTTCAAGGGTCAACTGTACATCCAAAACCAAACCCTTGATCCCTCTGCTCTCCTACCATAAAACTATTCTTCTCATGGTCTTTCTCTCTCAGTAAATGACACCACCACCCACCCTGTTACTCAAGCCAGAAACTTGGACGTCATCTTTGCGAACTCCCTTCTCTCTTCTCCTACCCTCACTCAGTGCAAGTCTTGTCAATTCTACTAAATCTCTTATCTGTCCATTTCACTCCATCTCCACTTCCTCCGCTCTAGTGCAGTCACCATGATTTGTTACCTGGACTACAAACCACCAACTCTTACCAGTCTTTACTTCTAGCCTAACCTGTCCCACCCCAACCAGTCCGATCTCAGCAGTCCACTGCTAACCTTGGTGATTTTTTACACTCAAATCTGACAGGCCACTGTCCAATTCCGAATCCTTCAATGTTTCACTGAGCCTCAGGATAGAATCCAAACTCCCTCTCAAGGCTTAGAGGCTCCCCATGATCTGTCCCTTGCTTATCTCTCCAGTCTCATCCTCTCCACCCTTATCACTACTCCCTCTCAGCACCCTCTCTCCTCACTCCCCACTACGTCTCCTTTCTACACTCCCTCCACACAGGGTGACTTTCAGTTCTCTAATATCTCCCAGCTCTCTGTCAACTGGGCCTTTTTACAATCCATTTATTCTGCATAGGATAAGACCATGCCACACTCTACCTCCTAGACCTAACTCCTCTTCAGCCTTTAGGACTCAGCTTTCTCTTCTTCAACCTCTCCCATGTTCAGGACAAGTTCCCAAAGATCTATGCCTTCCTCACCACAGCGCTCAGCACTAGACCATTGTCATGCCCCATAGACTGTGAGCCATGAAGACGAGGTCCTGTTGATGTGGCTCACTGCTGTAGCCCAGCACTCAGCACTCAGAACCCAGCCCTCAGTACTATGTGTCTACCTCATAGTCTGTAATGGGTGTTTGTGGAAAGAACAAGTGGGAGTTGGAGGCAGCTGACCTTGAATTTAGATCCACAGGCCAGGATTTCCGATTAAACTAATAGTTGTTGTTTCGTAACTCATTTGCTTTTCATTCTCATGCCCTTCTCACATTTGTGAGCCCTACAAAACACTTTATCTAATGAACACCGTATCAGACATACATTTAGAGAGTTACAAATGTAGCATTAGAGGTTCATGATTTTAGAAGCAACTTCCTCATCTCAAATGGAAGAAAACAGAAGTCTCAAAAGCTGAAGTGGTTTGTTAGTGGCAGGTTTGCTACATCTAGAAATATGTGAGTGCAGAATACTTCCTTTGGCCCCTATGAATACTTCTCTCTCACTGCACTTATAATACTCTATGATAATGGTCTATGTGCAAAACTGGAACTCGGCTTCAGATTTCTTGATTCCGATACTCTGTCCCCAATCTTACACCATGCTGTGATGAGTTAAAGATGACCACTAGTTCTTTGATACTCTTCCCAATGGCAGGTGGGGTCTATATTCCCTTCCCTTGAATCCAGGTGAGTTCTGTAACTGCTTAGACCAATAAAATACAGCAAAAGATATACTGAGATCATCACACTGTGAGCAGCCCAAGTCACAATGAGAGGCCCTGGAGGATGAGATGCCATGCGGAGAGAGAGAGAGAGAGGCCAAGGAGCTCCCACTGCCCCCTCCACCCAGCCAAGGCCTGCCCAAGATCCTGACCCACAAAATGTGATGGAAGCAAAATGTTTTAAGCCACTAAGTTTGGGGATAGTTTGTTACCAGCAATAGATAGTAGAAAGATATATTGTCTCTAGCGTTCTTCAAAATGCCAGTGAAGAGCTGTCTTTCAAAGCACAAAGCTTTTGTTTGTATAAAATGTCACCATTCTGGGATCCCAAAATTATATACTAAATATATGCACATTACGCACATATGAATGTCACTTTGGTGATTAAAACATTAAAAATGCATCTCGCAGTAGAGCCATGTACTGTTTTGGCATCAGTCTTAACCAGACCTTTTATATTAAAATATGTGAGTTCAGAATACTTCCCTTGGCCCCTATGAATACCTCTATCATTATACTTATAATATTGTATGATAATTGTCTATGTGTCTATCTCCCTGACTAGATCAGTGTTTTTCAAACTGTAGATGCAACCTATTAATGGGTCATAAAATCCATTTTTAATGAAATAGGATAAAATAAAAATATAAGAATATGTTGTACACAAGTATTAAATCAAGAAACTTGCAGGGGTGTGTGTGGCCACTGCACACATTGTCAGATCCCCAAGAACAGCACCCATGCCTAGCCTATTCACCACTATAGCCCCAGCAGCCAGCACACTGTTTGTTATGTATACATTCTATAAATATTTGTTAAATGCATGAATGTTATTCTTGGCTGCTCCTATTTGGAAATGAACATCTTCGTCTTTTTGCAATCTTTTACTGTTTCTTAAGAATAGAGCTGGACTCCAGACTTCTACTTCCTTCATAAACGAGGGAATCTTTCAGCAGTTTATTTGTTATCCCTTCACTTTAAATTTTCAGTTTTCAGTTTGGGCCTGAATATCTACACCAGTGTGAACTTTCTGTTAACTGCTTGCTGAAACAGAAAATGTCCACCCCTCTCCCCAATCCAGTCAAAAATGAAGAAAACAAAGGAAAGAAGGAAAGGAGGGAGGGAGGGAGAAAGGAAAGGAGGGAAAGGAAAGAAGAAAACATATCGGTTTACAGTTTTATACTGAGAACTCTGAAAGATGAATTGCTACCATTTACTAAGTCCCAACAATAGACCAAGCACTTTTGACACACCCTCCCATTTAATTGTCACAGTCTCTAGCACAGTCTTATTAACCCCCATTTCACACGTACTCAGGGAGGTTAAGTAACTCCCCTAAAGTTGCCAAGCTAGTAAATGAAAGATATATGATGAGCTTTCCATGTCCCTCTGCTGCCCCCATGCAATTAACCAAAGCACCTAGATGGAGGGTTGTGCTAAGACCGAACAGCCTAGAAATAATACATTTTCTCTATAGACACACCTTAAGGTTGGTGTTTATGATGTAGACATCATAGGTAGAGCTCAACACCTTTTGGTGATTTGTAAACATACCAGGAACTCACTCTCCCATCAGCATGTCTCCTTGAGCGTCACACTTGAAAATACACATGTTGAAACTATATTTAGAGAACCCTAAAAATTCCACCAAAAAACTATTAGAACTGATAAATGGATTCAGTACAGTAGGATACAAAATTAACACTCAGAAATAGTTGCATACACCAATAACAAACTATCAGAAAGAGAAATTAAGAAAACTATCTCATTTAAAATTGCACCCCCTCCAAAAAATAAATTTAACCAAGGAGGGAAAAGACCTATATTTGGAAAATTATAAGACACTAAAAAAAGAAACGGAAGAAGATAAAAATAAATGGAACCATCTGCTCATGGATAGAAAGAATTAACATTGTTAAAATGTCCACATTACCCAAAGCAATCTATAGATTTAATACAATCCCTATCAAAATACCCACGCCATTCTTCAGAGAAGTAGAACAAATAATCTAAAATTTATATGGAACCACAAAAGAACCCAAATTGCTACAGCAATCTTGAGAAAGAAGAACAAAGTTGGAGGTATCATGCTACCTGAGATCGAACTATATGAGGCTATAGTAATCAAAACAGCATGGTACTGGCATAAAAACAGACACATAGATCAATGGAACAGAATAGAGAGCCCAGAAATAAACCCATGCCAATATGGTCATCTAATCTATGAGGCAAAAATGTACAATGGGATAAAGATGGTCTATTCAATAAATGGTGTTGGGAAAACTGAACAAATACATGAAAAAAAATGAAACTGTGCCACCTTTTTACACATAAATTCAAAATGGATTAAAGACTTAAATGTAAGTCTCAAAACCTTAAAACTCCTAGAAGAAAACATAGGCAGTAAACTCTCTGACATTGCTCTTAGTCATATTTTTTTCCTGAAATATTAACTTGGAAAAGGGAAACAAAAGAAAAAATAAACAAATGGGACTACATCAAACTAAAAAGTTTTTGCACAGCAAAGGAAACCATCAACAAAACAAAAAGACAACGTACTGAATGAGAGAAGATATTCACAATGATACAACCAATCAGGGGCTAATATCCAAAATATATAAAGATCTCATACAACTTAAAACCAAACAAAACCCCAACAATCCAATTAAAAAATAGGCAGAGGACCTGAATAGACATTTCTTCAAAGGGGAAATACAGATGGCCAACAGACATATGAAAAGATGAAAAGATGCTCAACGACACTAATCAACAGAGAAATGCAAATTAATACCACAATGAGATATCACCTCACACCTGTCAGAATGACTATCATCAATTAATCAAAGAACAGTAAGTGTTGGTGAGGATGTGGAAAAAAGAGAGCCCTTGTGCACCATTGGTGGGATTGCAAATTGGTACAGCCACTATGGAAAACAGTATGGAGGGTCCACCAAAAATTAAAAATAGATCTACATTATGATCTAGCAATCCCACTTCTGAGTATTTATCTGAAACAAAATAGTAATTCAAAAAGATATATGCATTCCTATGTGCACTGCAGCATTATCTACAATAGCCAAGATATGGAAGCAACCTAAGTGTCCATCAATAGACAATTAGGTAAAGAAGAAGTGGTACATATATACAATGGAATATTACTCGGCCATAAGAAAAGAATGAAATCTTACCATTTGGGACAACATGGATGGACCTAGAGGGTATTATGCTAAGTGAAATAAGTCAGAGAAAGACAAATACCATATGATTTTACTTATATGTGGAATCCAAAAAAAAAAAAACAATAAACAAATGATTGAAACAAATAAACTCATAGATACAGAGAACAAACTCATGGTTGCCAGATGGGAGGGGAGTTAGGGGGCTGAGTGAAAAGGTGAAGGGATTAAGAAGTACAAATTGGCAGTTACAAAATAGTCACGGGATGTAAAGTACAGCATAGGGAATATAGTCAATAATATTGTAATAACTATATATGGTAATAACTATATATATTGGGAACATCACTTCTTAAGTTATATGAATGTCTAATCACGGTGCCATATACCTGAAACTAATATAGCATTGAATGTTAACTTACTGGAAAAAAAATTTTTAATTAATTTAATCACCCCCACTTCCACCAACCCTTCAGATGTTGCTGTCTCCCCTTAAGAACTGGATCTCAGAAGGCAAGGCGTTTCCTCCCACACGCTCATGGTGCACACCCGGGGGGCCTGGCACGCCTAGGGGCTGGGGCCTGGTACACCCCGGGTATGGGCCGTGACCCCGCTGGGGCTCAAACCCAGGACCTTCTGCGTGTAAAGCAGACGTGCTAACCACAACTCTATGGAATCACCCCGAAAAAAAATTTTTTAGAAGAAAATGCATATGTAATCAATTTCACCTCTAGGCTTAGGCATTTGGTTATTTTGTTTCTTTTTTATAAATTTATTTAAGTCAAACTGATTACATGTCAGGAAGCAAGATTGCAAATGCTCTATTGTTTCATTTTTATGTAAATACTTTGTTTCAGATTTACAGAAAAGTTGCAAGAATATTACACAGAGTTCATGCATATCCTGCACTGTTTCCCATATGGTTACTTTATTTCTGTAATGTTTTCAATGGCAACCATAAGAATTGATAAAAACAGAAAAAGTTACCTCGACCCTGTGCTATTTGGAACCCATCAAAATACGTGTCTCAGAACACTGAGAGACAGGCACTGCTGGGCCTTAGTGTGCAAGGGCTCCATCCAGAAGGAAAAGTTTCACATAAGAACTTGGGAATTGTCACTGAGTCTCTGGAGAGAGTAACATTTGATTCTAGCTTGGAGTCCTGTCTTTGCAGCCCAAACCCAAGAATTTGGTTTTAGGTCAAAAGGGTATGTCTTTTTCGAATCCCATAGCTCAAAGATTTGTCTCATTTGTTTCAGGATTCTCTCTCGTTGACATGTTATCTTTCCCACATCTAAGTATTCTTAGAAGCTTCTGAAAATGCCCACAGAAAAGCAAACAAACAAAAACCAACATAAAGGCCTGTAGAAAGCACTGGGTGAATACATGCAAACAGGAGGACAAAGGCCCAGAGAGGTAAGGGATTTCTTGAGGCAACACCAGGACTAGTGCACAGGTCTTGTTTCCAACTCAGAGCTCCACTGAAATAAATGCTCTTGGGGATGACTGCTCAGCCAATACTACTTTATTTGGGGGCCGTGGAGCCCACCGAGAGGGCAATCATGATTATACAGGATGCTGCCCCTTCAGCTATAACTGATTGACTCTTGACTGGGCCATTCAGGTTCGCCCTCTCATGATCATGCTATTGGGATTCAGGGATTCCCACCCATTTCCTCTAGTCGCCCAACCTGAGATGAAGAAGCAATGTTGTGGCCTTGTGCTAAGAGGAGAGGAAGCAGGTCTGCCAAGAGGGACAACAAGAATAAAGCAGACATGCATAAAGGTGCTGTAAGAAAGGCCCTGAGAGGAGAGCTGCCTGCGTGGCTCAATGGCTTCCAAAACCCTGGTTCTGGTTCTTCTTGAAGCCTGGCTGCCCCCTGACCTTCAGTTCCATGAGACATCTTTGACGGCTTATATTAAATTCCCTCGGCTTTTGCTAATATATGTGTGAATGCATTTTATACCCTAACCTTTGAAAAATCTTTCAAGTTTAATTTTCCTTTTCTTTAAAAAATTTTCAGATTATAAACACATACTCATTATAGAAATTTTAGCTTTATTCTCATTAGAAAAGCATTTTTGTTGTATCTATACATCCTAAATATCAAAATGAAAACTAAATCACCTGTAATGAGATACGTACATATATCCAACAAAGAATATGAACAAAGACATTCATAACAGCACTATTCATCAAGGCCCCAAACTGGAAATTATGCCTATCATCAGGAAAATGGGGAAATAAATTGTGGTGCATTCACACCAGAACCCGATGCAACAATGAAAATGGATTATGCACAACTGCACACACTCAGGTTAGTCTCATATGATGGTGAGCAAAAGATGCAAGACACAAAAATGAAATTTATCATTCCACGTATATAAAATGCAGAAACAGGCAGGACTAATCTATGCTGTTAGAACACTGGTTACACTTAGGGGTAATGGTGACTGGAAGGGAACCCAAGGAAGGGCTTCTGGGATGCTGATCATGTTTTGCTCCTGATCTGGGCGGTAGTGACACCTGATACAGCCTGTGAAAATTCAGAGCTTATACATATACACATATAAGTGTACTTTCCTGTGTTATAATTCAATGGAACTTTAAAAAAACATAGCCTATAATTTCAGTATTGATAGTAGTGAGGTTTAATATCAGAGAGGGGTGTTAACTTTTAAACTTTCCCTTTGTATTTGCTTCTTCTAGAAAATGACACTGGCCTGACCTATGCAGCTGTTTGCTTTTCAGTGTTTTTCTATCATTTCCTTCACTGCTACTATCATATGCATCTTTGTATTTATGAAACAGCTCCAAAAATCTATATTATCAGCTCTGCTGGAATCTGAATTATTCAAATTGACAAAGAGAACACAGTATCATTTAGGGTCAAGGCTGAGAGCCTCATCCTACCCTGTTCCATCAGCAGCTTCAGAAAAGCAGCCTCAAGTAGCCTGTCAGTGACCATCCCTGCCTGACTTCAACGATGACCTGCTTCTCCCCACTATTTTCAGCCCCTGTATCTCATTTTAGCTTTACTCAGCATACAGCACATGTCCGCTGGTGAGAGATCAGCATCAAAACTTTAACCTTGCTCGCTCCCCATTCCTCTTCTCCCTTTTCTAGTCAGGCACTGAAGTGCTTTAGTGCATTAGATTACATCCTCACAGCCCTCTGAGAGGGGTCCCACTGGGCCCATGCACAGATGACACTGAGGCATCCAGCTGGTGAATGGCGAAGAACAAGATTTCAACTTGCCATCTCTTGACTACCACTCTGCTGCTGCCTGCTTCTCAGCAGGCTGTCAAGGGATGGGCAGTAACACCACAGGGTTGACTGCATATCTTGCAAAAGCCAACATTTTATGCTGTACTTCTTGTGTGTAAATATAAATCCTAAGCTCCTATTCTACCCCTCAGGAAAAAAAGAATATAGTCCTTCACAGATGAGCAAACTACTAATTGGACAAACTAGCAAGGGGCCACTGGAACCAGAACCTGTATTCAAGTCCTAGGCTCAAAAGAAACCCCTTATACACAGCCAGACAACACTAACGTCCATGTCACTTTCTCTCTCAATTGTAATCTTACCTATTCGAGGTCTGTAGAGAAATCTCACTTTGCCATTAATGTGACCTTGACCATCTCACAATCTCCCTGGGCCTGTGAGAGTGTCCCAATCTACTCTGAATGAGGTTAAGGCATTTATTTATTTATTGGCTTTTAAAACAATAAATGTAAATAACAAATAAAAAGAGTGAGAAGAGTGGTGTTTTGCATTTCTTGCAGATCTCTTTACTATCTGGCTTAGTAGCAGACAGCTAAATTCTCTTATCTACTGCATTCAATCTGTTGTGTCATATAACCTCAAAACTGCTGAGATCTATCATTATATATCATGTGAATCAAGTTCCAATTAGGAGAAACCACATACCAGTAATTTAAACAAGGAAAATTTAATATAAAAAAATAAGAATAGCTAATTGCTGGAAAGAATAAAAGAACTCTAAGGTATGATGAGATAGTATCTGCTGAAAGCAACTACTTCCTCTGGACCTGAGAGAAAAGTGAATGAGCCCTTCTCCCAGCTGAGATGCAGTCATGAATGGCTACAAGAACGTGCTACCCACCAGAGGTGGCTAACAGGCTGTAAAGTACTTATCACTGAAATATGAGAGCAACCTTCCACTATGCTAAAATGTTGCCAGGATGCCTGACTGCTTGCTGATCTGCTTGAAACAAACACCGAAATAATCCCTGCCCTCTTCCAACCTGTTACTCTCCGGCCCCCTACTGGCAGAGTCTAACATCAAATCAACGGGAAATAGAAGACGTATTTCTGACACCCCAAAATGGTTAATTTTGTATCACTGCAAGTTAACTGTATCAGATCCCTGTGCTTTGGACTTGAGTAAGTTTTAGCATGGTAACATTTACCAACTACTGTTCACAGTAGCAGCTGTCTTTGAATGTGGAGGCAACACTAATGCAATTAGAGTAAATATTTGACATCTAAGGGCAGGTAGAAATTAAAATGGGTTCCAAAGATCCCAGGTTCCTGGGTTGGTTGCTATTTTGTAGCTCATTCGTAAGCAGAGTGGTCCTTCCTAAGGAGTGTGGCCATCTGAGCCTCCTAGTGTTGTAAATAGTGACCCCTTTGCTGTGTAACTCCACCACTAGCACCACTTCCTACACACTATATACAGCACCCAACATCTCCTGCCACTTGCCTTCTCAGGTACGTCTAGCACAGGCTCCATATAAACTGGGTAGGGAGTTACCACCGAACTTGGTTCCCCTTTCCTTGGCTGCAGTTTCTAATTCCACAGGTAATGAGGGCTGCCACTGGTTGGGAGACGTTGGGCAAATCTCGCTGATTGGATGCTCATTTTTCTTTCCTGCAAGGCCCACGTGGTCTCTGGAGAGCAGTGAGACTGAAAGGCATGCAGGAGATGAGAGTTTTAGGCCTAGCTTTGTCTGGGCACTTGTTGCTTCCCACCTGTTCCAGACATCTGCTATGACTTGCCCATTATTAGCCTTACAATACATTTGTCTCCCAACTGACTAATCCCAAGTACTTAGAACAGTGCCTGGTACATAAATGTCCTGTAAATTTTAACTTATTAAGTGTCAAAATATACTTCTGATTTTTTCCAACCATTTAAAAATGCAGAAATTTAGTACACAGGCCAAAGAAAAACATGCAGCATAAGTTTGTCAACTCCTGGGGTTCCTACTCTGTATTGAGGACTGGCATCACAGGAAAGCATATAAAGATACCACTTATTTTGAATGTGCTACCTTCAGGTATGAGGATGACATAGATGTACTTTCCATAACAAAAGGTTTAAGAGCCATTAGTCACATGGAGCTATTACAATGAAATAAAATTTTAAAAATCAGTTCCTCACTAAGTATCTGGTAGCCAGAGAATATTTGTATCATCGAATACTTACTTCACAAATCAGAATACAACGGCAATTTAAAAAGATTCACATATTTATTACTGAACCAACCTACTAGTGCAGAAGCATATTACAGAAAGAAGAAAATCATTTTTTCCCAATAATTTCTCAATAAAACATGCCCAACTGTCCAGATAGTAGTGATCTTCTCAGTACTTTGGTGAGGTTCAAGCAACCTGGATACAGCAGAAATATGTGTTCCATCTCATGTGTGATTTCTTACAGACCCAGCTTGGTTCTTCTCCAGTGTCTCCTCTTGGAGTTGTACCT
>NW_024351072.1:83405-186659 GCF_902729225.1 Pteropus medius | reverse complement strand
GTACGTGAACTTGGATAAAAAAAAAAAAATCACAAATTCATTTTCATCAGACTCTGAAATGTAGTGCTTTCTTTATTTACAAATGTAGGCAACAAACTAAAGTGGTATTTGCAGTACCTGTGTTTTATCATCTATAGAAATCTAAGATTTTATATCACATTGAAGTTGATGTCATGGAGGTGGAAAAATAATTCCCCACCCCATCTTTCTAAATTCTTCTGGCTAGACTAATAATCAAATTAATATGAGACATTAACTGGAGAAAATGGCCAAGTTTATTATATATGTAGATACAAGGGGTTCCATAAGAATATAAGATCCAAGGACACACTGGGCAGATGAGGCTTATATGTCATTCTGGACTGAGGAGAGGGAGGCAAGGGCCCAAGACCTTCAAAGGGAAAGTAGGCAATTCCCAGGTAGATGAGAAAGAGCAAATGTGGTAAATAAATTCTTCCCTGGCCACCCAGAAACAATGAGTCTAATAAACAGGCTTCGTGTGTTCTTCTTTGCCACACTTAGATCATATTATGCTAAGTTAATAGCTCCCTTTCTTTAAGCAGGTTTTTCTATCTGAATTTCTTTAGGCAGGTAACGGGGAAGGTTAAAAAAAAAAAAGCTCTTTTTTAGTTCGTTAGACTTTGTTTTCAGCTTGTAATAATCTGCATGCCAGGATGGCACATTCTGGGGAGACTCATTCTGGACCCCTACAATACACATGTCTTGAAATATTATTTCTATGCTCATCAATTGTTTGAAGTTACAGTAGTTATTAGACCCACAAGTAGAACTGTGTTAAGTAGCACAGGTGTTGCTATAGCACCCATTTCAGAAAATATTTTGATAGCTATATTGCAGTGTAATTGGTTTTCTTTGTAATCTTATGTACTTTCTTTTAAAAAAAAAAAAGTCTATAAACTGCATCAGACTGCCAAAGGGTTCCCTGGCACGAAAATGGTTACAAATGCTTAAATTGGAATATCGTGACAGATGGTAGAACAAACAAAGTAGGAGGCTTTGAAAATAGTCTGAGCAAGAAATGATGGTGGCCCAAAATAAGGTGGTCTCCATGGTGTTGAAAAGGAAGAAATAAAATCGAGAGATTATTGTGACATAAAATTAACAGGATGTTTTCCCACATTTTTGCCTTGGGCAACTGGATGCTGATGCCTTAGGTTTAGAGAGGGAATACAGAAGCCATGGGAAGTTTGCGCCTAATTGAATAATTACCATTTTTTAACAGCAAAGGTTTTATTATATTGACCCCATCCAGTTTTTAAATTTAGACCCTCATCGAGATAATTTTACATTTAGTTGAAGTGAGAGACCTCAGGCTTCGTAACCTGCATTCTGTCTTCTGTTTGTCTTTCTGTCTGTCTCTGTCTCTGTCTCTGTCTCTGTCTCTCTGTCTCTCTGTCTCTCTCATCTATCTATTCATTCATTTGCTTATGAAACAGTCTTTTCTTTTTGGTAGCTAAAGGAGCAGCAAAAAAGCCCTTAATTGACGAAATTATTATCTTCATCATAGCTACCATTACCTCAGATTTAGGATGCGATTGACAGTGTTAAGAGCTTGTATACATCATCCTTTAAATTTCTTTTTTAAAAATTTATATCTGGAAATTTGAA
Source organism: Pteropus medius (assembly GCF_902729225.1). NCBI lineage: Eukaryota > Metazoa > Chordata > Mammalia > Chiroptera > Pteropodidae > Pteropus > Pteropus medius. The sequence goes on along the minus strand of NW_024351072.1, from coordinate 185,030 downwards.
CCTCTTATTCCCCTTTACCTTCCTCCCCTTTTGCAAATTTTTCAATTACAGTTGACGTTCAATATTATTTTATGTTAGTTTCAGGTGTACAGCATAGTGGTTAGACATTTATATAATTTACAAAGTTCATCCTTTAAATTCTTAGTTTTTATAGAGCACTTCTTGTTGTCCTTCCAGGTTTTCTTTCTGCCTCGCATGCCACCTGGCAGCGCCGAGCTGATCCAGAAGGGACGTTTTCAGTGGTGACACGCCCAGTTGGAAGAATGCACAAGAGGCTGACATGAGAATGAAATGGCAGGCACCAACTTGCCAGGGTGGGGTGGCGCACTCTGTTGCAGGAAGTGCAGTCTATTGTGGAGAGCAGGCTTCTGCTTCTGCTCTTCTTCTGCTCCCCTTTCTTTGGCTCCCCTCCTGCTCCCCAGGGGACCACATGGCTCCACACATATCAGAGTACAATAGTGGCATTCAACCACTCATGTGCAATACAATAAGCTAAATTATGTTTGCATATTTTAGGCGCAGGCACCCTACTACACTAATGTAACATTCTAAATCTAGGGTCTTATTCCTAAATGCAAACCTGGGTCACAGCCAGATCTGGGACCAGCCAGGCCTGGGATTCACACAACCTTTTCTCAGTTTCTTTTGCTGATTCTTCCTTATCTCATTTTTAACATTGGAGAGCCCTGAGGTTCAGTTTTGGACCTCTTTTCTGTATACACTCATTCTGATGATCTCATCCGATATCATGGCTTTAAATCCTCTCTTGGTTGACAACACTAAATGTTATCTCCAGCCTGGACCTCTCCTCAAACTCCCACCATGTCGATATCTCTACTTGTATGTCTAATAGATGCCTTACACTTAATATGTCTCAGACAGAACTCCTGATGTTTTCGCCCCCATCTGGGTCACTCAGAGTGCTCTCCATGTCAGCAAATGGCATCTCCATTCTTCCTATTGCTCAGGCCAAAATTTACCTTCCACTCTTTCTCTCAAATTCCACATTTTATTTGTCAGCAAATCTGATCAGTTTGCCTTTGAAATTTTTCCAGAATCTGATTACTTCTCATCACTTCTACCCTCTCTCGCCTAGATTATTTTAAGGCTCCTCACTGGTTTCCCTGCTTCTGCCCTGGCTTCCCTACAAAAGCCAGAGTGATCCTTTCAAGACCTAAATCAGATCATGTCCTTCTTCTGCTCAGCACCCTCCAATGGCTCCCTATCGCTCTCCTAATAAAAAGTTAAAGTATTTGCAATGGCCTAAAAGGCTCAACCTGGTTGGACCCCATTACTTTTCTAATCTAACCTCCTGTTACTCTCCTCCTAACTCACGTTGCTGAAGCCACACTGATCTCTTTGCTCTTCCTCAAATACGGCAGACACAGTACTTTGCATAGCCTTAGCACTAGGTGTTCTGTCTGGGACTCCATTTCCCCATGGCTGATTTCCTCACCTTCTAAAAGGCAAGGCTCAAATGTTGCCACTTCAGAGACACCACTTGCTGAACACTCTGTATCCCCCTTCTTGGCTTTGTTTTTCTCAATAACACTTATCACCTTCTAACATGCCACAACACTTATTTGTTTATTGTCTGATTCCCCACTGGCATTAAGCTCAATGAGGACAGAATTTTTTTTAACTGTTTAGTTTGAAATAATCATAGATTCACAAAAAGTCACAAAGAAATTTACAAAGAAGTTCTATGCACCCTTCACCCAGCCTTCACCAGTATTAACGCCTTACATAATTATCGTACAATATCAAAACTAGGAAATATACGATAGAACAATTCGAAGAGTTTATTCAGATTACACCAGTTAGGCATGCACTCGTTGGTGTGTGTGTGTGTAGCTCTGTAGTTTTATCATGTGTAGCTTTGTGGAACTACCACCACAATAAAATACAGAACTGTACCATTACCACAACACTCCATTAAGGGAGAGATTTTTTTTTCTGTCAGATTTGTTTGCTCCTGTACCCCCAGCATTAAGAGCCAAGCCTGACATGTAGTCGGCCTTGATATCTGTTGAACTGAAAAGGCACTAGAGTGCAGTGTTGACAGCATTGACTCGGAAGCCAGGAATATCTGGGTTTGAGTACCAGCTGTGCAACGTACTAGCTATGTGACCTTGAATACATAACTTAGCCCATCTGTGCCTCAATTCCCTCTTCTGTAAAATGGGGATAAAAATATTTCTTAACTCATAGTGCTGTGGTGAGGATTCAGAGTCAATGGTAGGATATGCTAAGCACATAGTGAGGCATGAGTTAATATATACCTGGCACATACTAGCCATCAAACTCAGTAAATAGCAGCCATGATTCCTTTCATTCCCACGTATTGTAACAGGGCAGATAGTGCTAGAAACTGTATTAAAAAAAAAAGGCACAAACAATTACAAGAATGTTGAAGGGGTGGTGATTGCCAGTTAAGGGGAGGAGGTAGCATTTGAGTTTAGCCTTATAAGATGAGTGGTGTCATGGCCTGAATTGTGTTTCCCCCAAATTCATATTTTGAAGCCCTAACCCCCAGTGCCTCAGAAGGTGACCTTATTTGGAGGTAGGGCCTTTTACAGAGGTGATTAAATTGAGGCTTATTATTGTGGGCCCTGGTCCAATCTGACTGGGGTCCTTAGGACACACAAGTAGATATCAGGGATGCGTGTGTATGCAGAAAGACCATGGGAGGACACAATGAGAAGGTGCTCGGCTGTCTGCAAGCCAAGGAGAGAGGCCTCAGGTGAACCAAACCTGCTGATCCCTTGATCTCAGACTTTTAGCTTCCAGAACTGTGAGAAATTAGTTGTGTGAGCCCCCCTTCCCCAGACTATGGATGGTATTTGTTTATGGCAGTTCTAGCAGACTAATACAGGTGAGATCAGGCCATGGGGAGATAGGGAGAAGGGTATTATAACTAGAAGGAACAACATGTTGCCAACCACAGTCAATGTACAGTACATTCTGATTGGCTGGAGCTGGGGGAGGCAAGTTTTAACAACTGGAGTTCAACAAAGCTGGGTCCTACAGGAGTCAGAAAGGACAAGGGATATGAAGAAGCTCCAGGATTTGACATGAGGTGCTTCTTGGTGCCCATGAAACTTGGGCACTATAGATGGAAGGTGAGGAAGGTGGCAAGAAAGGGAAAGAGTGGGTGGTGAGGTGGGGCAGGGCTTGAAGGGAGACATTTTAGGATGTTTGGGTATGAAGGGAAGGAGACAAAAGGAGGGCAGTGAGAGGGTGGTGAGCTCAAAAGCTGGTCATGGAGATGACAGGAAGGAGAGAGAATAAAAATGAAAGAAAACCAAGGTATAATGGATAGTGTGGGGGTCTCAGAGGACATGGGGTGGGCCTGAAGGGCATCAGGAGGAGAGTCTGCCTTGAAAAGGAGAACAGTCATTTCCCACAATGGGAAGGGAAAAAGATGATGAGAGAATATTTTTTGTAAATTTAAGTTTTTAATTATGTAAATATTTTACATGGTTCCATTTGTATCCAATATGACCCTACATTTCCTCTCCTATGTGTTTCTCCAACAGAAAGGTGAATGAATATGCATCAAAAGGTATGTACTAAATTGCTTACAACAGAATTATTTCTAATAGCTCCAGACTGGAAACTGTCCTAATCTATCACCAGGTGAAAGGATAAATTGTGGTATATTTACCAAGAGCTACTATACGGCAGCAATTCTTAGGGAACCCTGGCAGGTCCTTAAGACCCTTTCAGAGGGTCTTTGAGGTCAAAGGCATTTTTATAATACAAGTAATTTGCTTCGTTCACTCTCGTCCTCTCATGAGTGTACCCTGGAGTTTTCAAGAGGCTACATGACTTGTAATGACTTCGTTGCTCTGACAGACATAGAATGTGTGCTTGTGTGCTCTTGCGTTTTAAATATTTAATTTCTAATACCATAAATATCAATAGGTATAATCCACACAAAGGCCCTTTGAGGTCCTTAATAATTTTGAAGTGTAAAGGGGTCCTACACTAAAATGTTTGCAAACCACTCTTATACATCAGTGAAAATGAACAAATTACAATTAACTACATGGCATAGACGAAGCTAAAATGTGGAACAAAGGAAGCCAGACACAAAAGCATGCATACTGTATAATTCTATTTATGTAAAGACCAAAACCAGGCAAAGTGAATCTGTGCTATAAGTCAAGATCTTGATCTGGGTGCTGGGTGTATGAGTGTGCTCCCTTTGTGAAAATTCATCTAATTTTACACTTCAGGTATGTGTCTTTTTCTGTATGGGCGTCATATTTCAACATAAAGTTAAACACATTTGTATGGCTCTATAGACTAAACTAGAGATGAAACATTTAAGAGGTCTAGCTGCTATCCCAGTCTCTCCCCCTTCTCTCCCTCCCTTATAGACTATTTTTCCCCATAGGTAATTTTTATTAGTTACTAATTTCTCCTTGCATTGTATTTTTTTTGGAAAATATCTGAATCGTTTCATTTTCATTTTATTTCAAATATTAATATATTTGTTGGAATAACCACCACCACCACCACCACCCACCTTTCTATAGCAATAGAAAGGTGGGTGGTGGTGGTGGTGGTGGTGGTTATTCCAACAAATGTCATATATGAGAAAGAACTTGTGAGGTGGTGAGAAGAAAACCAAAATGGCGCTCAGCAGATGGCTTAGAGCACAGGAAATTACGAGGCTCAGCAGTCTCCTGCGGAGAATAAAGGCATTTGGAGAAAGAGGAAAGGATTTGATAGATACATGCATTCATTCAAGGTGAATGCCCTTACTATGTGCAATCATGGGATAGACTGTACTGTCTTTTGCAGCACAGTGTGGCTCATGTGCTGAGAGGGATCAGGGAATGCTGGGAGAGCAGAGGAACTCCTCCCCCAGCCTGGGCAGCAGAGGGTGTGTGGGGAGGTCTTCAAAGAAAGGTCTGCTTGAGGGAAATCCTGACAGAGGAATAGGAGTGGGCACAGAAAAGGAGGGAGGGATGGCTTTCCAAGAAGAAGGAACTACATTTGCAAAAGTGTAGACGCCAAAAGCAGGTATCCAGGGCCTTCTAGGGTAGGTACAGGAGTCTGAGCTTTATCCTGGAGGCCAACAATTTGCAACTTCTTTAGCAGAATAATTGTTTTAAAGCCATTTTATATAGAAACACACCATTGATTTTTCTCTTTCTTTTACACCCCTATACCAATCTGATAGCAAATCCTGTGGGATCCCTTCAAAATATATCTGGGATCCAAATGCTCCTCACTCCACCCCCCACCTCCCCACCCTAGCCTCGACACTGCACCCTCTCTCTTGGATTATGACAAAACCTCCTAACTCTTCTCTCTTCTGACTTGACACCACCATCTTCTGAACACAGTAACCAAAGTGATCCTGTTAAAACCAGTCTGATTGTGTCACTTATCCACTCGATCAGGATCTTCCTCTGGGTAAAGATCCAAGTCCCTACAATGGCCTACAAAGGGCAAATGCCAACAGACTCTTCCACCCCCGCCCCTCTGACCTCATCTCCAACCACTCTCACCTTCAATTCACTTTGCTTCGGCCACACTGACCAAATGCATTCCTATCTCAGGGCCTTGGCATTTGCTATTCCCTCTACCTGGAAGCTTCCTCCATCAGTCTCTTTAGGTCTTTATTCACATCACCTTCTCAGTGAGGCTTTCCCTAACCACCTTATCTAAAATTGCAACCTTTTCCCTCCACTCAGCATTCCCTACCCATACTCCTGCTTAATTTTGCTCCATAGAACTTAACATTTTGTCGTCTGACCCTACAATGTAAATTCCATGAAGGCCTGGATTGTGTGTTTTGTTCACTGCTGTATTCCCTGAGCCTACAATAGTGCCTCACACCCCAGATATAAGAAAGAACAAGGGAGCACACTAGAAAGATAGCACTGTAGAAAAGGAAGTCAAGATGGATTTTAAAAATTGCTTAGCAGGAGGGAGGACCCTCCTGTAGTCTCACCAGTTGACCTGGTTTAGGGATTTTTCTCCAGCAACACTTGGCAGCTTAGTTAGGCAGGAGATTCCCACGGCAGTCCATGGTTATTTTCAGCTGCCTCTTGCCACAGTGGGCCCTGGTTTCTCAAGGACAAGGACTTGTTTGAGTCTTTGACCCCCAGGGCCTGGCACGGTCAGTGATTAGTAAATGTTTGCTTAATGAATACATAAACGAGTAGAAGAAATTTAAAGGGAGGTGCAGAAACGTGGTTTACTGAGTTGGATTGGCAAGACAAGTAGAACAAGAGAGGTGCTGACACGAAAACAGCCTTAAGAGGGCTAACAACAGGCCCCAGGATGGGTAAGGAAGCAAGTGATGCCAACTCATGACTGATGGTTCCAGACCGTTGCTTCTCCTAAGACCAACTCCTCTAACCTCCGCAGCCAAGAGGGTCCGCATTTCACTAATGATCTCAATACTGCCAAATGCAATGGACACTTTACATTTCTTATTTTCCTTAACCTCTCTGTGGCATGAGACACTGCCAGCCATTCTCCTCCTTAAAATTTTCCCTTCCCTTCTTTTAGTACTCTCTTCCTCAGTTGAGAACCATTCTCTTTCAATCATCTTCGATGGCTCTTCCTCTTTATCTGCCTCATGGGATACTGGTTTCTAAAAGCCGAGGAAAACATAAAGTGGTGACTAAGTAAAGGCAAACTGATGCCACACTAGGAGGAGCTGGAAGGATTAGAATTAAGCAGCAGCTCAAGGATATTGTCCAAACATTTTGGTTTTCTTATGGAACAAGAGTAGAAAACCATGATTTGACCTTCTTGGTGGGCAAAATAGACAGAACGCTAGTAAAGGCAGAAACAAATATCATTCATCCCCTTTCAAAATTCTGAAGAGGTTAATTCAGTATCAAATTTAATTTCTCAAAAGTAATAGCTAGTTAGTAAAGTAATAAACACACTTAGCTTTATATTTGAGTGATGTTGATATTTATTGACACCAATGCAAAACAACTAAAACTGAAAGTTGCTTATTTAAACAGGAACAAATATTGGTGCAGTTTCCTTCCTGGACGGGGCATGCACTCAGATCATGAGACCTAAGATAAAACAGACTGGATGGTCAAGAACCAAATGAAGGTTAAATTTTACTTATTAATATAAAAATTGCTAAAGACAAAAGGAGATGTTTAAAAATGTTCTTTATGCTAAGCTCACATAAGCAAACAAAAATCTAAAACTAATCCTAAAATTTTAGGACACAGGATATAGACATGGCATAACTAAATTTTGCATTAAGCGAACGTTTGTTATATCCTTCACTGTACTTGCACTACAACCACATGCTTGTTTCTATGCTACACAAAGTCTACAGTAATCACTAACAATGACTATAACTAGATCTGAACAAGGCTTTTAGAAGTGACTCTGTTCCACCCAAATTAAGAAAATTCAATCCAGGATTAACGAAACTTTTTAAGTTTAGAGCCTGCTTCCTTATTTTCTTCTCGTGTCATACCTAATGAAGTCCTCACTTGACATTTCCGACCTGCAAATTGCAATGCATGTCCTCTCCCTAATCTTTGACACTTTAAAAGTTAATATGTAGGAACTGCATAAAAAATGAAATTGTATTTCCAGTGTGAACCTGCAATCAGGTTCCTACTTTGACAAAAAACATACTCCTCTGCAGTGTACCCTACCAGCACAACGACCCCTTTTCTTTCTCTATTCCTTTGCCCGGAGGCACTTCTGGATTGCTTAATACATGCTCTTTGGCTGCCTAGACAGTCGGGAGGACACCTATAGCCATTTGGACTTATCACTCCTCTCCTCCTTCTTTTCTAATACCACTTTCCTGTTTTTTTTCTATTGCTGAATCTCCGGACTTGGTGCTGTCTTCAGGGGCACAGAGTCGATTTCGGCTTCGAGCTCCTGGTTGGTAAAGCTGCATTGCCGGGCGATCCTAAAGTAAAACAAAATGTTAATGTTGTAAGTTATATATTGTCATAAGTTATATATTGATATATACCAAAAACAACTCATATAAGACCAAAAATGTGAGGGCATGGTACATGACAGTAAGTGTTGATGGTTAATTTGCTTTTAACTGCCCACTTCCTTTCCCCTATCTCCAAAGAAAAACAACCATTTCATAAGTATTATTTTATATGCCTAGGGTAAATTTTTGATAAATCTACTGCCTAATTTTCTTAAACATCTCAAGATGAACTGAATCAGCTTGATTTTTTTTTACTTAGAAACCACAGCCATTGCCTATTTCTTCTCCCCTCAGTAAATTGACTTTAAAATGTACCACCATATAAGAAAACCTTAGGAGTAAAAACAATAACAAAGTATTCAGTCTTAAGTGGAGACCTCCCTGAACTTAGGAGCTCAGACCCCATGTAACTTACAACAAACATGATTATTTCTTAATTCAAGTATAACAATGTAACCCCAGCTTGAGACTCTATCTCGGCGGTACTTTAGATCTCAGATTCCTAAATAAGCTTCAATAAAGTAATAATCATGTAGCTCTCACTTCAAGTAATGTGTTCGGTTTAATTACATATGATCCTGGAAAACTAAAGTGTATAGGCCTTTTTAAGAATTCACGAAAAATTACATAAGCCTTTCTTACCCTTCCTCTCTGATGTATAAAAGTTAGCCTTAAAGCATTATTCTCAGTTGAACAATTCCAGCAAAATATTTCACTATTTTCACAAGATGAAATATTAAAACAGATGAGATTCCTGCATAGTATTTAAACAAATGGATGATGGGGCTCCCACTGTGCAAAGATGGGACAATTTAAATATCAACAAGGACAATAACTGATAATAACAAGTTGGAATACACCAAGTATTTCTAAATCTATGAGTTCTTAAAGACTAAACAAAAAACTCAATGATGACCTTTAGAAGTTGCTAGGACACCAACTCCTTACTCTGAATACAGTAAATAAAGGGAAAGGACCAAATGTTTATCTTGCCTTTCCTGTGTAAACTGAATTTTAGGCTAACCAAAGAGCTAATGAGGAAAATTCTTCTTTATAGAAGAACATCAGATAATAAATACAACAGGAAAGACAGAATTCATACATCACCATTTTCAAGCCCCCCATGAAATAATTAATCTAAGCAAAATCATTAGGAGGAAGGCTGACAAAAATTTTTATAGTAGATGCATCAGGCTTATAGTACTTGAAACTACTGATCAGTTGTTTTATTTCAACTTTTTATCTTAATAAAATTTTAATCTATAGAAATATTGTAAATTTTAAACAATGAATACCTAATATCTTTCTTTTAGATTAACAATTTTAACATTTTGTCATGTGCTTTTTCTGACTCTAGTGTGCACATATATACACATTATTTTTGCAGAACCATTTGAAAGTTACAGACATCATGACCCTCCATCCCTAAATATTTCAGCTTGTTTATCCTAAGAACAAGGACATCCTATTATATAACCGCAATATAATTGCTATTGATTAATCATAACATTGCACTAAAAGGATACCCAGATATTATAGGTTTCCCGATACAATGTATAGGAAGTGTACACCACCACCTATGAAGTGTTCTTGCCAAAAATTGAGGCCTCTAGGTTAGGGGCTACCTGTTTTTTTGAGTAAAATATGGCAGATGGCCATGCTCATTCTTTTTGCATATTGTCTATGTCTCCTTCTTATAGAGCTTAGTGGTTGTGAGAGAAACTATACGGCACACAAAGCCTAAAATGTTTACCATCTGGCCCTTTCTAGAAAAAAATTGCTGACCCCTGCCCTATATATAACTGTCAGCTTTCGAGGAAACATAAAAGATAGAGGAATGTGTTAAATAATACCACAGTGATGTAATTAGCCAATCTGGACCGTTAGCTCTACAGAATAAATTGGTTTCTGCGACATAAATGTAGGACAACAAGAGGTGGGGAAATTGTATTAGGAGAGATTTAATGAGACATTTCAAGCAAATACAACCTGTGGACCTTGTTTAGAGCCAATAAAAAAGATATGAGACAACTGGGAAAATCCACAGAGTAGGTAGGATGTTAAGGAATTATTGTTATTTTGGGGTGTGAAAATGCTATTAGGATTATATATATTACTAAGAAAGAGTCTTGATCTCAAATATAGACATGTTTAAAGAAGAAATTATACATCCAGGATTTGCTTGAAAATCCTCCAGTAGGGGTAAAGTTGGGGGAGAGCAGAAAAGTTGGCCATGAGTTGATAACTGTTGAAGCTGAGTGATAGCTACATTGTATTATTCTGTGCTCTACTTTTGCATATGTTTGAAGTTTCTTTAATAAGTTAAATAAAGGACCCATCCAATACTGAAAAAAATTGCAGATAGTTAAATTCTATAATAAACAATGAGCTAGCCCTGTCCTTTACATTTGCAGGAAAAGAAAAAAATTCCTCATGAAAAGAAACAAGTGTAATGAAAAGCAACAAGTGTAACGAAAAGCAGTACCTTGTTTCTTATGCGATCCCTCTTAACCACTTCTTCTTTCTTTTCAGTTTTTTCTGAGCCTACTTCTGTACTTTCAGTCTTCCTTCCTTTATCCCGAAGTGCTTCTTTCTCTCTTTTCATGTCTTCCTCCTTTCTTTTAAAAGCCTTCTCTTTCTCATAGCGCTCCTTCTGCCTCCGGCGCTCTTCTTCTTGCCGCTTCAGTCTCTCTCTTTCCCGAAGAATCCGTTCTTGATCACGTTCATAATCTCGTTCTCTCTCCCTGTAGTCTCTGCCACTTTCATCTTCAGGTCTGCATGAAAAACAAATCTGAGAATGTTCCCTCAAAGATCTAACCACAAATGAAGGAACACTCTAATTCTGATTTGACCACTGCAATGAGCCTACACTTTTGGAGCAGAGTAAAAACTACCAGCATTTTGAAAAACAACAGAAAATAAAAAATAAAAAGTAAATTAATTAAAAAAAAAACAAAAACAAAAACTGACAGTCATTTACCCAGATTAAGATACTAGAAAAATTAAAATGTTTCTTTCTCATACCCCTGCCCCTGGTAAAACAGCTTATCTTACTTCAGATATAAGTCCAGGATATAGCAGTAAAATTAGCATCTTGAAAACAAAAGTACCAAAGAGCCTCGCCTACGAACCTCTTAGGCTTTTCATCTTTAAGTTCACCATCAGAACGTTTGGGCAATGTACAACTCTGCCCACTGGCTCTTTCATCATTCAGATTCTCTTTATCCAATTTCTTGGCCTTTTCTCTTTTGTCCAATTCCTTTTCATCTCCCTTTTCTGGCTTCTTAAGCAGCTTTAAAGAGAACAAATTTATTTTTATTTTGAAGGGTGGAACATTGTCTTCTGAGTCTATCAAAGGAAACAATATACTAAATTTTTTAAATTTTGACTGCAGAAAGCCCCCATCTCTGCAGGTACTCAAACTTTCAAGTGAACAACTAGCACACAAGAGCAACAATTTACTAAAAGGTTGCTATTAATGTGAAAATGCTACCTACTCAAATGAAGTGGTTTAAAACATTGTGGCAATAGGATCAAGACTCCTTTGGTTTTAAATGGGTTAACCTTTAAGTGAACCAATGCATACTTCCAAGTATGCCTTCTGTAGCAAAACAGCATGTCAATATTTAACTTTACCTTGATGGGAAAATATGCCACAAATTTAAAATGCTAGGTACATCATTACTGTTGGAGTGTTTTTATGTAGCACTTGGAATGACAACTACCTTAGTCACCAAAGGAGTGATCTATTGCAAGAATAATTCTGCCTTGAGCCTGAGAGTAAGATACTTATGATGGTCCAATCATTATCATTAGAGATAAATAGCAAGAATTAGTTGGGGTTTGATTTTTTAAAATCCAAATACTTCATACAACAGAACAGTGAAGTTCCATCTCTACTGAGTAGGAACTCTATTCAATGTCTCATATGTAACGGAAAGCAATCCAAAAATAAAAGTGCTTTATAAAGTCAAAATTTCTAACAAAAGTTTCTTTTTCTCACCACTGCTACAGATCTCTCTAAAATACCTCCGATGTTGTATATTCAGAGAGATTCTTAAGCAAAATAGAATTTCAAGTCTCAGCATGAAGGCATCATACAAAGGTTCATCTCAGGGTGAAGGCATTATACAAGTCCTCAAGCAAAAGGCCAAGCACCAAAAGATTTAAGCATGAAGTTATTTCAGCACACAGACAGCCACTGCAAATGCGGAGTCCACACTGGACACTAAGAAGGCACCAGTGTAAAGTGAGGATACCATGTGCAGGCTTCACTGGAAATGTTCTTATTTCTCTAATGAACATTTGTTAGAAGCCAAGATGTTCATTACTCTAATAAGAACATTAATGTATATTTCTAACATGGTTGGCTCTACCTCCTGCCTTGCTGACAGTTAGGGAATAGCAAGTCAAATCACTTGCAGCATGGCAGAGAACGACTGCTAGAAGGAATTAAGTTGGGAATTTCCTCACCCTGCAGCCAAGCCCCTTATCACCAATAATGAGCCTTGGGGAACCACATAAACTGCTGAATTTTGAGGAGGTAACAGGAGACCCTGCCACCACCTCTACCTCTGTAAGATTTTCTCTTTTTCTGAAATTCCCCAGGAACTTCACTGGAGCAAGGGCTGCCCAAGCTATGCCCTCAGAAGGGAAGCAGCAAGGCTGGGATCGTTTTGTGGGTTTTCCTCTTCCTACATGCTGCTCACAGATTCCCAGGTAGAGGCAAGAAGGTAACATGGGAATCATCTGAGAGGGTAAAGCACATAATGCAGGATATTATCTCTAGTACTTCCACAAGGCAGACAGTTATGAGAGGCAGATAAAAAAGAAGAGAAAGCTATTTAGGCACAGTTGTCCTCTGGCTGTATATTGCTGAAGCTTCTGGGTACACAGCAGAGCATCAGGAAGTCCTCCAGGCTTCCTTTAAAAAAGGGAATTTAAAATGGCTAGCTTTTAAGAAGATTCCAGTCAGTCTGAAGGGGTTTTCTATAGATAACACTACCACCACCACCAAAAGGACTTATTAACTAAGACCTGTGTGTGTGACATGATACTAGGTGTTCTGTATCATGTACTTGGTCCTTACATTTTTCTGATTCACAGCTTGTAACAGAAACCTGTGTACCTGAAGACAGTGGAAAACAAACAGATGAGGCAACTTCATGTATCAAATATGAAGGCAAAGCTGAATAAAAACCGTAATTCATGCCAGCCAGCCCTAAGCCCTTAATTATGAAGAACTGAAAGAATAATCACCCCAAAATTGAACATTTTCAATGATAAAAATAATAGAGATGTGCACTAAAGAAATGTGTAAACTACTTAATCCTTTCAAATTACCTTAAAATTAAAAAAAAAAAAATAGTACCATTAGTATTATAGGGAAGATTTCTATTGGTTCATCTCCCCCACCAAAAAAAACAGACAAAAACAAAACTGAAAAATTATATTTACATAACACAAGATACATGCATATTTAAAGAAACAGATACATGCAATTTTCAGCAACATGCTGTCCGTTTTATTTTTCGTACCTTAATCTTTGGTTCATCCTTTAATCTGTCCCTTTCTGGAACCCTGTCTATCTTCTTTAGCTTTTCTATATCTTTCCTTTTTCGTTTCTCCTCTTCTTTCCACTTCCTCCTCTCTTCTTCTCGTTGTCTTTTTCTTTCTATTTCTCGCCTCCTCCTTTCTTCCCTTTTTTCTTCTCTCATTCTCTAAAAAGAAACATCAAAATCAGCCTTCAAACAGATAAATATCACCAAAAACTTAAATTAATCCCAAAGGCATGGTGGGCACCCGCTACACTGGATCATCTTTCCTTCCTGCTTTCTACAAAGTGGCATTCTACTTTGTTAATACTCTCCCCACCCCATTCAGAATGTGAGAGAGAAAATAAAGACCAGAGCCTGCTGCCTTGCTATATTTCCAGAGGCCTTCAGAAAATCAAGAGAGTGTCTATGGGAGAAGCTAAGGACTCTCTGGGTTTGCAGGGTGATTCCTTGGTCCAACAACCAAAGAAAATGAGAGGGCCACTGAGCCAAATCTTTAAAGAATAATGGTAAGGGGAAGCAGCTATTTCTCCTATAGGATCCCAATGTTCTTAAAACGTTTATAGAATGTGAACCAATGAAATAAAAGTATTGAGAGAACTATAAAAACAAAAGGTTTACCTGCTTGTTTTTCAGGAAGCTCAATAGTGGGGTTGTCTTTTTAGCTACATAAATGTAAACAGATTATTAATAATACTTGTCAACCCCTAGAAAGGATTCCATTTTCTGACATTCCCTGCCAACCACCCAAGGTGGGAAAAACTATACCCTTTAAACAGAAAGTTCACAACTCTATTATTTGAAAGAAATTTTACAGTCTTCTAATTCTCTGCAAGTTTAAAATACCTTTTAAAATCTGAAGAAATACAAAACAATAAAACATTTTTTAAAAAGTGTAATTACTAGTGTTGGTGAGAATTAAGTACAAAAGACATTCTCTTATTTTACAGATGGAAGTATAAATTTGTCCAACTGGGAAGACATTGGGGGAAGGGGTAAAACTATCTAATCCTTCCTACCTATAATTTCACTTCTAGGAGTTTATTCTAAGGAAATTATCAGAGATGGACTTATACTATGTACCCATTAATAAAAAACCATTTTTAGAAGAACATTTAATTATTTTTCAATATTCTGAACAATGTCATCTAGCCTTGTAGCTAGCTTTTGAAAATATATTTTCTTCAGGTAAATTCCTAGGAGTCGACATCCTGAGTCAGAGGCTATGCTTATGTTTAGAGCTGATACAGTAGTGACAGCTTACTATTAGAACCAACATCCAAGCTAGAATTTCTCAAGAGGTTTTCGGTCTTGCAGTGACTAGATTTGTTTTTTGGTATTTTACATCAAAAGTTTTTTTAGAAATACTAGCTTATTACTAGAAAATACCAATTGATCTTCAAATGCTTACCAATATCTAAAGGTGCCATATGAATCTTCAAACTTTTTATACTTATGCTACATTTGTGTGGCACTAAATAGGTCACAGAGAATTTTCCCCATCTAATCAACGCATACTCTCATAATACTGTGACACAGGTATTATCTGCACTTTACAGTAGAAGAAACAGTCTCAGAGAAGTTAGCGCTTTCCCCATGATCACACAGCTAGCAAGTGACAGAAGTGGGAGTCAGACAAGTCTTCCGATGAAAAAGCTGTTGCCCTCAATTCCTTTTGCCCACTTACCTATTAATTCTCTATTTTTAGCTTCTATTTCCTCTAGTAGTGTCTCTGGAGTAGATGTCATTTTCTCATTATCTGCAGCATAACTTTCCAAAAATTTTCTATATTCTGGATCTAAATAATTAAGTAAACAGAAAGTATAGCATATTTTAAACAAAACAGGAAATTATTATCTAGGATATTTATCAAGAAGATAATTTTCTACTTCATGGAAGATTGAAAATAAACCTATATTCATAAGATACACTACCTAGTATTTTATTGGTTACTACTCTAAGAACTCCTAGAAGAGATACCCACAAAGGGAGTATGGTGTAACATAGGCTCAGGAAAAAACAGAACCTCCAGGGATGACATATAGCTTGCTTTTAAGTCACTACTAATCCAGAGTTATATTTATGGGAGAACTGTTACAGTTATGTGTATATAGTTGTGTACATAGTTGTAGTACGTATTTATGTATTACGTATATAACCAATTCTCATATGGGTATACCTCACTTCAAGTAAACTCAATGTATGAAAATCAGATATTCCAAAAAGGTAAATTAGGGAGATGTCTTAGATGTGGCACCAGAGGTGATGGTAATTCCTGGAGGTCTTTCCTAGATGCCTCCTACATGTGTTACTCAAGCAGGGTAACACATGTGTCATTATATTCCTTGTATTTGGAGTTTCTATGCAGTGTGGGACATGTCACTTGGTTAGTCTCCCAGGTCTGAATCTACAATATAATCAATAAGCAGCAGTGCATTGAGTCTTTTTTGTGTTCTTTATAAAATACCCATTATAGTAATAAATAATGAAAATCAAACTAGATGATTCTAAAATATCGATCTGATATAAAATATTGCAGGTAATCCCTTACCCAACATAAGTGACAGAGATCTCAAAATCTGGATCCAGTTTACCGGTAGTAAGTGGCAATTATTCCAGTTTTTAGTTCCTGTATTTCAGTTCAATGTAATTACTATGTGTGCAGCTGACTGAATATTCAAAGTGTAGAAAACAGGACTGGCACCTTCAGTTACTTTATATTAAGTTATTTAAGTAAATATATTTTTCCATCACAGCTCTCAATGATAAATCATCCTCTTTATAAAAATAATGGAAACTAAAAGTCAAGTAAATAACCATAAAAACGGTAAGAGGCCCCAAGGAGTTGTACTTTGAAACATCTGATTTTTTTCCATTGTCTTCTAATTAACAAACTTAAGGTGATTTCTACACAATCGTCAACAATAGCATTGCTTAATGGTGGAGGAATAAAATGCCACTAGCCAAAGAGAGTGGAAACTCCATAGGAAATACACTTCCATTATAACAGTTAAGCAAAGCTTTCATCAATGAATTATATTTCTTATAAACTTTATCCAATATGTTCTCTTATTTAAAAGACTGGAGTCCAATTAATTCCCACAAAGGTAATATTTTTTTTAAAACCCACAGCAATAGCATTACATAACTAGAACTATACTGTACCATCATCGATAGTCCCAACTTTGGTATCTCTTTTCTTAGTCTTCTTTTTTGCAGCTTTTTGAAAAGGTGCAAATTCTACTATAGCAGGATATTCCTGACCTGTTTAGAAAAAAATATCACTTGCTATAACAAAGAAAATGTCAAGTGGATAAAAGGGAGCCAACCCACCGTTCTCTAGGCTTCCTTAGATCGCAGTCATCTGAGAAGGGTCTCCCAATGGGCATCAATCACACTGGCACAACTAAAATCAACATGCTATCAAAGGAGCCCCAAGTTCAATACTGATAAAAAGATACAGCAGGGAAATAAAACATTCATTTCAATTCCACTTCTAAAGTGTAATATTTTGATATGTGTATGAGGGGGAATCTATAAGCTAATTTTCATTTAAAAGTACATCAGAAATCTCTAGAATAAGCAAATCTATAGACAAATTAGTGGTTATCTAGAGCTGGGGGATAGTGGTGGGGAGAATGAAGAGTGATGGTAAATGGGTATGGGGTTTCTCTTTGGAGTGATGAATGTGTTCTAAAATTGAATGTGATGATAGTTGCACAACTCTGAATACACTAAAAAACCCTGAACCATACATTTTAAAAGGGTGAATTTTATGATATGTGAATTACATTGCAATAAAGCTGTTATTTAAAAAAAATATACCAGGACACCAAAAGTACAGGCAACAAAAGTAAAAGGATAAATTAGACATTAAAAACTTCTGTGCATCTAAGGACACAATCGACATAGTGAAAAGGCAATCTATGAAACAGGAGAAGATAGATGTTCACGTGCTCAAGTATATGAAAACATTAAAATATTACCTCACTAATCAGGGAAATGCAAATCAAAATCACAAAGAGCTATCACCTTATACCCATTAGAATAGTTATTATTAAAGGGAAAAAATCCAGAAAATATTGTGTTGGTGAGGACCTGGAGAAATTAGAACGCTTGCACATTACTGATGGGATGTAAAATTGTGCAGCTTCTATGGAAAACAGTATGACAGTTCCTTAAAAAATTTAAAATAGAATAATGACCTAGCAAGTCTACTTTTAGGTACATATTCAAAAGAAGTGAAAGCAGAGACTTCAATAATTATTTGTACACTCACACTCATAGAAGCATTGTACAGAATAGCCAAGAGTAGGGGGAAGCAACCCAAATGTCCCTTGACAGATGTATGGATAAACAAAATGTAGTATATACAATGGAATATCATGATAAAATGACGGTTGCCAGAGGATGGGGGAAGGGAAATGGGGAGTTATTTAATTGGTATAGAGTTTATCTTGAAAGAAGAAAAATGTCTAAAGACTGGTTGCACAACAATGAGAATGTACTCAACACAACTGTACACTTAAAAATGGTTAAAATGGTAAATTTTATTTGTGTATTTTACCACAATTTTTTAGAATGCAAATAAAAATAAAGGAATGAGGTAATGATACATGCTATAACATGGATGAACCTTGAAAACATGCTACATAAGCCAGTCACAAAAGGCCATATATTGTATGATTCTGTTTATATGAAATGTTCAGAATAGGGAAATCCATAGTTAGTAGATTAGTGGTGGCCAGGGGCAAGGGCAGGGGGAGGGTTGGGGAAGGAATGGGAGATGACTGCACATGGATATAAGATTCTTTTTGGAGTGATAAACACATTCTGGATTGACACAGTAGTGATGGCTGCACAACTTAACTTGATTTTGGATATCCTGGTGAATGGAGAATCGACACACACACACACACACACACACACACACACACACACATAAAGTAATAAATAAACCAGACTGAAGCAGAAGGAAATTGTGGAAGATAGGCTGAAAAAAAACAGAAGCGAGGCCAGACAATGAAAGATTCTGGCCACCAACCTAAGCAGTTTGGACTTTTTACAAATGTTATCTTAAATCACTATTTTCAAAAAGATTAATTTCATGGCAATATGACAGACTGAATTATACAGAAATGTGAAAAATGGAAAACCCTGTTAAGTTTAGAGAAGTGGCTAAGCATTAAGTGACAAGGACATAAAGTATGAAAGTATTAGTAAAACCAGATGAACAAGACATTACAAATTTAGAAGATACAGCCCTTGTTTAAATGTAAGGGATAAAAAGGAGAGGAAAAAGTTAAACACAACTCAGATTTCCAGCTAAATCACTAGGAAATTATTGCTATTTAATAAAGTTGGAGGGCAGAAGTAGATAGTTGGTGGGGATTAATAAAAGATGGACAAACAGTGGCAATCCTTCTACTTTTATAGGCATATTCCCTGACAAAGATTTCATTTTCACTAACTTTGAAGTAATGCTGAAAAAACAAAACTCAACAGAAAGACATTATGATTGCAAATCCAAAGAAAATGGCAAATGGCAGCTCAGACATTCTCCAGTTAAATGTTGCAAGCAGCAGAAAATAAATAAAAAGAGTTAAGGCAGAAGTTTTTCTTCCCTCTAGACTCCTGGATACAAAGTGGGAGATCATTAAGTTTGATGTTTTAATTATATACAACTTAGACTGTTAAATGGTACTCGAACACAGAACTATTGGCTGAAAGGATCTGAAGTAAATAAATGTTGGTCCCTGAAGCAAGATGAGAAGTAAACATTTAAAACTTGTCACACAACTTTAAAGAGTCACTTATCAGTATTAGTGCTGAAACTAGTAAATAGTCAAAACAACAGATTTTCTAATCCAGGGCAAACAATCTGTCACAGGAAATGTCAATTTCATTCAGTTAATCAAACCACAGAAATAACAAGTTAATAAAAATACCAGAGGACTGAAAAGTCACATATCTATGTATAAGATTATATTAGGTTTATCAATGCAAACCCTAAATGTTACACATTTCATCACCCATGATTTTAGAAAAGCTATCAAGGCATTGAGAAAACACTGTGATACACGCATTGTCTTAAACACACAAATGACAAAGAAACCCTTTCAGTTACTAGGACTCACCTTTATTGTCAAGGAATACATAACCATCAAAGCGATCCCTGAACAAAATAATGTCCTCCTGGTTTTTAAAGTTGATGTATGCTCTGGCATACATATGAGGATACAGACTGCAAAGAGGAAAGCAATGATGTAAATGTGTTTGCAGGTGTTGGCTGAATTACAAGAATGCATATATTAAAAATATAGGCCCAAAAATCAAATGGAAAACATTAGTAGGTTAAAAAACAAGGAAGAAACCTTTTTCATTTACCCCTTCCCTCTTTTATTTATATATTTTACCTAGTATCATTAGAAAAAAACTCAAAATAATCATGCTCAGGCATAGGCTGAAGATGTTCCTGAAGCTGCTCCTTGGTCAACGTAGGAGGTAATCTTCGAATTACCACCTTCAGAAATGAGCAAAATCAAATTAGTACAAATCAATTTTCTGTCATATCTGAATCACCATCCCTAAAGAAAGCTGGACTTTAAAAGATGAGATCACTTATAAAAACCACGAACTCTTGATTTATTATTTCCCTATCCAACAACGAAACTCTTCCTCATTTAGCATAAAGAATTCAAAACTCTAATGAATACCCCAAATTCCCTCATCGTTCCAAATCTGGCCCCCAGACCATTAACTCCCCCACTCCCTCAACTTGTCTTCATTAATACTTCTACCACAAACCACTCCCACCCCTGATAGCCCGCCCCTTCACTGTTCAATAATTCCCCCAATTAATGTTTTAATTCTTCATTCTCTTTATTATCGTTACCCTCTCCCATTATTATCTCACAGCTCTGACCTAAATCTTTCTTGTCTGGTATCCCCCTTCTCCGCCACTCCCACCCTGGAGCTTGGCCGTGAGGGGCCCCCCTTTTCGGTCGAACAGATGAGACAGTGTGATACGGTTTTACCACAGGTGAAGAATCAGAAGGGGAGACTGGCAGAGGAAGAAGGCAGCCCCATTCCCAAATGCAGACGCATCCCGCCCTTTCACCAGCCAGCGACCAGTCAAGCACCTTGCTCAGCGCCTCTTTCTTCTCCTTGTTCCGATCCTGCTTATCTTCTCCTTTGGTGCTGTCCCCCGAAGCCCCACCGCCGCTACCTGTGGCCCCGGGGGGAGTCAACAGGGTTACTCGTTTCTCCTTAGGTCTATGGTCCTTCTCCTCCTTCATGGCCACTCGAAGTTCGGCCCGAAAGCCGCTACTGCCGGTACCTACGACTCCCCGCCCGCTCCCGTCACAGCTCCGCCCCCAACTGACGCCCTTAGTGATAGGCCGGCCCCGCGTTCCATTGGGCCTCGTTGGGATCTCGCGATATTTCAGAGCGGCCAGCTTCCTTTCGAGGAGAGGTTTTAACACCTGGCCTTAGATTCGGGCCTTCCGTATCCCTGCACCGCCCAATCCCCTCACGGCCCAGACTCCCCTGGGGCCGCTCTCCATACGTCATTAGCAACTCCGCCATCTTGATAGAGCGACTCTTTGGCGGACTGCAAATCCCGGCATGCAAAGCAGTTACCTGCTTTTTGCCGGGAGTTCTGGAACTGTAGATGTCTCGGGGCCTCTATTTGTAAATAAAATGAATAATATTGCAAGTTTAGTGTTTTTCTTATTAAAAGATAGGTGCTTCGTGCTGTACTTCACATTGTGTTCCTCACATACACCTGATGTTATCCAAAGTTTATCTCACGAGGGGAACAACTTGTATCGTCTATCACTAATTCTAAGGTGAGCTGAAGTTGCCACCCCAAAATATGTCTTTTGGGATATTGGTTATTTTAAGCTGGTTATTTTTAAGAAAAAGACTCAGGAAGAACCTTTCACCTCCCTGTCTAAAAGGATTTAGATAGAGGACTTGCTCCAAATATATAGTTTAATATGAACTAGTGTGCAAGACAGGGAGGGACCTAGCAAGTCTTCTGTGTCCCATCGTTAAAGATGACCTAACAAACATTTATTTACCAAATAGTTGCTTTTCCATCTCCACGTGAATTGCTTTCCTGCTCTTTGAGGTCCCAAACCACAACCAAGTTTTAGATTAAGGTGACATAATAGCCTTAACTGCCCTATCTGTCTAGTTTCATATTCTCATGGAACTCCCATATTACTAGATTTGGTCATTTTTCTCCCATCATTTTTGTCACGTTTATTTGAATATTAGTCCAGCCAGAAGAACTTAGAACAGTAGAAGGAAAATCATCTTTTCTACATGCAAGTTTGGCAAGTCAGCCAAGTGACTTTTCTGGCTGGAGACTGCTTTGGGACTGCCGCAGATGAAGGGATCCTGGGGCATCTGAAAGGCTGGCAGTGGTAAGAGTTTTTGCCATGTCAGCACACCCTCAGATCTCTGTGGGATCTGGTGAAAGTGAAAGTAGTGAGAATCATTTATTCTCTTTCTAAATGTAGACTAGCAGGAGTAAATTTGGTGAAACTAGTTTCCTGGGCAAAGGACTCTGGTACTGTTGATCCCATTTCTCCCTGAGATGGTCATTGTTTTTCTTGGTCTATGTTGTTTGCCCTGTTCTATGTTTTAAGAAATTGGCTTTGATCTCCTCTTTGGTTTCTGCCATCAAGAAGGCCACGTATCAGTGTGCATTTCATAGCCAGTCAGGTAGGCTGGGGATTCTGGGCAGCTGTATCCAGTAGGATAAAAGCACAGGAATACTTGGGGCTTGCGACTAGGCAGCTGTAGCCCTTTGACTGGCATCTTTTCACCTTTTTGTGTGACCTTGCTAGCTCACAGGGGAATTTGCCATGAGGAGTGCCATCCATAAGGAGCCTTTGACTTCTCAACTTTTGTTGCTTTCTCACCTGTAATAATGAAGGGCTTTTACTGTCTTAGATGACTCTAGCAGTGAGCTTGTGGATCTTGTGAGGGCTGCATCCTTTGCACTCTCTAGTGAACCCATCTTACTTCCCTGGCTAAGATAAAAAAGCTTATTGGTTTCAGGTGCTATTGAGATTAATAGATCCTACTTGTCAAATGGCCAGATGATGGATTCTTTGAATTGGAAAAACTTCTAAAGTGGAAAACTTTTGAGAGCACTTATTATAACAGCTGTTTGCTACCTATAGAAAGACCAAATTTCAAAAGTGGATAGAAAGAAATATAATGACTAGCCTTACAAAAATGAGGTGGAGAAGCCTTATTGAATTTGCTGCCTCAGATTCCCCTCACGGGTCTTCCAGATACTAATAAAAGCATTAGGTTAATTAAGAAGAGACTGGGAAGAAGCCAAGGGGAGAGTCAAGAGACTCTTGGAATTTTTTTCAAATGTCATTAAGAAATAACGTCAATAATGCAACTATTGATAGGATCAAAAGAAATAGAAAACAGAAAAGAAATATTCACAGGACTCATCCCATGATATCAGAAATCTTTAGATGGTTATTAAGAAATGGGATAAATAAAGTAGACATTGATGGGGTTTAAAAAAGGTTTTAATAGAGCACTGCCTAAGGTTGGGCAGGCAAAGAGACCCCCTTTTGGTCCCCCAACATTAAAGGGTCTCAAACAAGTCAGATCTACTTACCACAGTTTAAAAAGCCAGAAGGCAAAACTACAATGAGAAATTTGACTAGTAATTGCTGGGGGCAGCTGTTAGGCCAATTAATCAAGTTAAAGATTGACAAAAGGGCCTGGGAACCCAAACCCAATGGTGAAGCCCTGACTTGAGCTACAATTAGATTGAGAGAACATAAATATGTATGGTTAATAAGATTATGAGAGTTGGATTGTTTAAGCAGGTATTAGTAAAAAAGTTATGTCAACTTTACCTGAGTGTTTAAATATTAATGGATATTACGTCTGGATGGGGAACATTTCCCCTGCCCAATATTGTAAAACCAAAACTTGTTAAGTCATAATGGAAGTTATAGATAAGAGAGTTCATTTGCCCAATGCACAGCATAGCCAAACAGTGAACACCAAGAATCACAAGGGAGGAATGAAGGTCATTTTGTTGCAGGGCACCATGCAAGGAGAACTGGAAGCTATCACTCAAAACACTGGACTCCCCGACGACGGCTTACAATCAGGGGCTTTTAAATGCAAAAATCATGAGTAAGCACGAGTAAGGGGGTTCAGAGTTGTGGGCTGTGTTGATTGGTCAGCTCTTGTGCAAGCTGCAGTATGTATCTTCTCAATTTCATGTATTTAGGTCTTGGTGCCATCCTGTCCAGAGTCTTCATGACTATAGACAGGTGGTCTTTCTAGCTTACAGATTTCTGCAGGACATCTTGGGAGTATGAGTCAGTGATGTTATCTTAAGAGCAAGAAAAAAAGCAGAGCTATATGTCTGTGCTTAATAGGCTACATTCTTCTATTATCTTAAGCAAAGTATACTTACATATTCTTTCCTGAAATTTGCTTTAAAGACAGGCCTTCAGGCCTCACATGACTACATTCTAGGGCAACTAAGACTCTTAAAAGAGCTAATTTAATACTTTTAACTAAAAGTTAATTCTAGTATATCCATTCTGTTATGGTTTGCTTTCGGTTTCAACAGTTCAGTTACTTAGATTTCATCTGAGGTTTTTAGGGGTTAAAAATTCCAATATATGTAACTGAAACTACTAGGAATAATAAGAAAATCAACTTTGAATGCAAGAAAAGTAGGGTGCGTTTTCAGTAATGGAAGTTATAAGGTATAGAGATACATGTTTTGAGGGAAATTATAAGAAAATGATATGTCCAAAATAAGTTGATTATTTCTGAACAAGTAAGAGAACAAGAAATAAACTAGAAAAGACAGGGAAAGTTGTATAAGGTTTATGAAAAGGATACTTGAGAAAGGAAAGTTTATGTGTGGTCAAGCTAAGTAAGATTGGCATGAATTGAATTAAGTAAATTTAAATATCAAAAGTAAGCTGATGCAAAATTAAAGTTTGGTTTTCCTTCTGTTAAAAGGATAAAGTTTTTATGGATTATTGGTCTGATCTTGATAAGATATAGTGAAAAGTTTTCTACTGAGAAAACAGATTCTATTTTTTATCAACATAATATTCTGTTTTATGTTGTCTTAATCAGGTTCTTGATTACTTAAGGAAACTGAATCATTCAATAGTGAGAACAAAGTTTTGCTAATGATTATGTAACCTTTTGAATTTTTCTTTGAATCTTTTATTGTTACTTTGGTTAAATGAATAATTAAGTGTAGTTTCATAATGACCTATGATACTATTTAGTCGAGTGTTTTAAAACCTTTATCTTATTTTTTTTTTTACAATTTCAGCTTAATTTTATTTATTTATTTTGGGTGACATTGGTTAACGAAATCCAGTTACGTTTCAGGTGTATAATTTAACAGTAAAGCATATATATATTGCATTGTGTGTTCACCTCCCATATTTAGATTTCTTTCTGTCACCACATATATGACTCCTTTTACCCCCTTTACCCTGCTCCCTCCACCTCCCCTCTCTCACTCTACTTTCTGGTAACCAATAGTCTATCATCCATGTCCATGAGTCTCTGTTTGTTTGTCCTGTTCATTTGTTGCATTGAGGTTTATATCCCACATATAAGTGATATCGTGTGATTTTCCACTTTTTCTGTCTGGCTTATTTTGCTTAGCATGATTATCTTGAGATAGATCCAGGTTGTCGCAAATAGCAGTATTTCACCTCTTCTTATGGTTGAGTAATATTCCATTGTATATATGTACCACTACTTCTGCATTTAATCATCTATCGTAGGACACTTCAGGTACTTCCATGTCCTGGCCACTGTGAATAATGCTGCTATGGACATCAGTGTGCAAATATCTTTACGGATATGAGTTTTCAAGTCTTGGGGGTAAATACCCAATAGAGGGATTGCTGGATCATATGGTAGATCAATTCTTAGTTTTTCAGAAACCTCCACACTTTTCCATAGTGGCTGTGCCAATTTAGAGTCTCACCAGCAGTGTATGAGGGTTCCTTTTTCTCTTCATCTCCAACATTTGTTATTAATTGTCCTGTTGATTACAACTATTCTAACAGGTGTGAGATGGTATCTCATTGTGGTTTTTATTTGCATTGCCCTAATAGCTAGTGATGATGAGCATCTTTTTATATGTTTTGTTAGCCATTTGTATGACTATTGGCGAGAAATGTCTGCTCAGGTCTTCTGCCCATTTTTTGACTGGATAGTTGTTTTTGTTTGTTTGTTTGTTATTGAGTTGTATGAGTTATTTGTATATTTTGGATATTAGGCCCTTATCAGAGGCGTTACTTGCAAATATATTTTTCCATTCTTTACTTTGTTGACAGTTTCTTTTGTTGTGCAGAAGCTTTGTAGTTTGATGTAGTTCCATTCATTGATTTTTGCTTTTATTTCCCTTGCCTTTGAGGTCAAATTCACAAAATCCTCTTTAACTCCAAGGTTCTTGAGTTTAGTTCCTATGTTTTCTTCTATGCACTTTATTGTTTCAGGTCATATTCAGGTCCTTAATTCATTCTGAGTTAATTTTGGTGTGTGGTGATAGACAACAGTCTAGTTTCATTCTTTTGCAGGTGGCTGTCCAGTTTTTCCAGCACCTTTTATTGAAGAGGCTTTCCTTTTTCCACTGCCTTTATTGAAAATTATTTGCCCATATAAACATGGATTTATTTAATGGCTGTTGATTCTGTTCCACTGATCTGTGTGTCTGTTTTTATGCCAATACCATGCCATTTTGATTACTGTGGCATTGTATAATTTGAAGTCGGGCAGAGTGATGCCTCCAGCCTCATTCTTTTTTCTCAGGATGGCTTTGGCAGTTTGGGGTCTTTTGTGCTTCCATACAAATTTGAGGATTTTTTGTTCTATTTCTTTAAGAAGTGCCGATAGGATTTTGATGGAGATTGTATTAAATCTGTATAATGCTTTAGGTAATAAGGTCATTTGAGCTATGTTGATGCTTCCAAACCAAGAACACGCAATATCGTTCCATTTTTTGTATCTTCTTCTATTTATTTTTTCCTCCTCTTAAATTCCCCCCGCCCTGCCCCCCGCACACACACTTCCACCCCTGACCTATGGATGTTGCCGTCTCCCCATAAAGAACTGGATCTCAGAGAGTGGGAAGTGATCTCCTCCCATGCACTCCTGCAGCCACTTTTCCAGACTAGCGCGCGGTATAGTCCATTAAGCTCACATGGGATGCGAACACAGGACCAAACATGCTAACCACTACACTATGGAGCCACTCCTTCTTCGATTTCTTTTAATATGGTCATATAGTTTTCATTATATAGGTCTTTCACATGTTTCGTTAGGTTTATTACTAGGTACTTTATTCTTTTTGTTGCAAGTGCAAAAGGTATTGTTTTTCCATTTCTTTTTCTGACACTTCGTTATTAGAGTATAGGAACAGCTATGGATTTTTGAACACTGATTTTGTGTCCAGAAACTTTACTGTATGTGCTTATTGTTTCTAGTTTTCTTGTGGAGTCTTTAGGGCTTTCTATAGAAAGAATCATGTCATCTGCAAATAGTGACAGTTTGACTTCTTTGTTTCCTATTTGGATGCCTTTTATATCTTTCTTTTGCCTGATTGCACTCGCTAGGACCTCCAATGTTATATTGAATAACAGCGGCAATAGTGGACATCCTGGTCTTGTTCCTGATCTTAGAGGGTAGGTTTTTAGTTTTTAACCTTTAAGTGTAATGTTGGATGGCGGTTTGTCATAGATGGCCTTTATTATGTTAAGGAACTTTCCTTCTATACTGATTTTGTTAAGTGTTTTGATCATAAATGGATGCTGTATCTTGTCGAAGGCTTTTTCTGCATCTATCGATATAATCATGTGATTCTTCTTTTTTAATTTGTTTATGTGGTGTATCACATTAACTGATTCGCATATGGGGGCTGCAGCTCAGCCTTGCATTTTTCAGCCATGGCTGGTAATAATCAACTGTTGTTTTTCTGCCATTCCTGCTTTTCTGCTTTTTGCTCTGATGACTGGGCCCTGTTGCTGTCCCCCTGGAACTCACAACTCTTCTAGGCAAGGTTATTCAGGGAACTCACCGCACCTTCTCCCCTCCCCTCCTCCTACAGGGAGCTCTGTCTGTGAGAGGTAGCTTCTTTGTTTCTCCCAGTCCACTGTCCAACACCCGGGGTTCTGACTTGTGGTAGCTCTTATGAGCACATCTCAGGCTCAGACGTGCTGGTGTGCAGTTTGCAAGTTTTTTTTTTTTTTTTATTGGGTTTTAGATGTTCAGCTTATTGTTGTTTCAAGGGGAGAGATCTGAGGATGTCTCTTACTCCACCATGTTTCTGATGTCACTCCCCTTTTTCTTAAAGAAGTCCCTTTAACATGACTTGTAATACTAGTTGGTGGTAATGAATTCCTTTAGTTTTTTCTTGTCTTGGAAGCTATCTGTCCTTTGATTCTAAATGATAGGCTTGCTGAGATGAGTAATCTTGGTTTTAGTTCCTTACTTTTCATACTTTGAATATTTCATGCCAATCCCTTCTGGCCTGCAAAGTTTCTTTTAAGAAATTAGATGACAGTGTTATGGGAACTCCATTGTAGGTACCTAATGGCTTATCTCTTGCTGCCTTTAATATTCTCCCTTTGTCTTTAATCTTTGGCATTTTCATTATGACATGTCTTGGTGTGGACCTCTTTGGATTCATCTTGTTTGGGACTCTCTGCACTTCCTGGACTTGTATGTCTATATTCTTTGCCATGTTAGGGAAGTATTCCATTATTATTTCTTTAATTAGGTTTTCAATCCCTTACTCTCTTCTTCTAGTACTCCTATGATGCAAATGTTGGTATCTTTAATGTTGTCCCAGAACTATCCTCATCATTTGGATTCTTTTTAATTAATTTTTAAAATAATTTTTATTTTTCAATTACAGTTGACATACAATATTACATTTGTTTCAGATGTACACCATAGTGATTAGACATTTCTATAACTCACAAAATTATCACCCTGATAAATCCAGCACCCATCCGATACCATCCATAGTTATTACAATATGATTGACTATATTCTTTATGTTATACTTTACGTTCATGGCCCCATTGTATGAGCTGCTGTGTGGGGGCTTACCCCACAGACTGGGATTCATCCCTGCAGGCTCGTGTGCCTGTTTAGACCACTTTTTGGGTGTGCCTTGGTCTTACTCTTTTTGAGCCACATTATTAACACTAACCAGTATCCTATTCCACTTCCTTCTGGAGCATACAGGAGACTATGAAGGGGAGCAGAGCTTACTGCCTCAAAATATGCCACTCTGGAAATATTATTTCAGGCCAGTTAATTTTAAGAAACTGCAGACATGGGAGAAGCTCTGAAGACCGAGTAGAAGTTAGCCTATGTGAAAGGACATTTACATTTCTAAGGGAAATCTCCTTTGTAAGGGTCTTTACCTCACCATCCCAGGAAGAAAATATCTAAATCTCTAGAAACTTCTACCAATGGAGATAATGGCAAGGACTTAAATCTGCATAAGACTCTTACCCTTGTTTACTTTGCTCTTCCTGGTAACTTCCCATAACTGGCTTTCCACCCTCAATGTCTTTTGTCTTTAGCTGAAAGTGGTATTTAAGGTGGTGTCTTCCACCATTTTGGTAAGTTACTCAGTTTTCCTGGATCTCTCCCATGTATACAGGAGGTATACATGTTATTAAACTTTAATTTGTTTTTCTCCTGCTAATTTGCAACATGTCAATTTGATTAATAGATTAGCCACAAAAACCACCCTAAAATAATATATTTTGGGGTGAAAAATTCTGCTCCCTCACATTCTCGCATTTGAAAATTCAAATAAGAAATTTCACATCCCAGAAGCTAAGTTGATAGATTGTTCCATCTTGCATTAAACCAGTCTCAGTCTTGAGAATATAACAGTTTAGTTAAATAGTTGTATCTCATTTCATGAGATGATCTTGCAGGTAGGGTCCCAAAGTTAGGCCTATATTATGCAAGCAATTAGATAATTAACAAGAGTCATTTCCATGGAAACAAACAAAAAACAATGGTTAATGACTAGAAGAGTTATAAAACAGTTTCAGAGCCAAGGTTGCAGCCAGTCAAGAAGATTTCTAAATGTCAGGGTTGACACATCTTTTGATAGAGTGAAGGCAAGCAGTGACAATCTGATTGATTTTCCTCATTTGCAGTTTGAACGTCTCTGTTGCTTTTTCTGCAATAGGCTTGAAGATTGTCCATATATTAGCTGTTGTGGAGATTTCTCTGAAGTTTATATCAAGTTGTCTCATTTCAGTTTGCAAGGCTTTGAAAAAAAAGAAAAGTTTTTGTTCTCATTGATTCCAAGTCATAATGGTGAGAGAAAATTAGAAACTTCAATTTGGAGAGTTGTAGCCAAATATTTGAGGAAACTAGAAGAATTCAGGACCCAGTCCAGTTTACAGGTAGAAAAAAAAAACTTCAAAGACAATTAACTAGAACCTTAATGTCCACAAATGTATATTATAGTTTCTACTGAAACAATTATTTCCCTCTAAAGTCACCCTCGTTTTTACCCAAGATACCAAAATAAGACTAATTTGTTTGCAAAATAAGTCTAGTTTCACTAGACTTGTACTGTTATTTACAAAAGAGCAGCAATAATAATAATTAATCATATAGGCTCTTTTAAATCTGCTTTACTGGAATTTTTCATAAGAACTCTTCAAATTGAACTTTAAATGACCTCTCAAGACCAAAAAAAAAAAACAAGGCAAGTACTTGCCATACAACTTTGCCTGCAATATGTATAAATTTGGGTGAGTTCCTCTCTTCTTGAAATCACCAAAAATATCTTCAAGTTCCTGCACCTGCCAGGAAATAATCTTTCTCACTCACCTGGTAAGGCTACCAGGAATCTTGTAAACAAGGTGCCAAGCCAATATTTCCAAGGGTTTTATTGGCTTTCATAAATCAATCTTAATTCCCTAAAGCTGTTTGGTCATAACTGCGTCTATGCATGTTTCTCTAATTTCACATTCCAGACAAAGCCTTGGTAATAAAACCAGTTTCCAATTATGTCCTATGTAAGGAGAACAGATTCTTATTGAATTTATGCAAATAAAAATATTACCATGAAAATAAGAATAATCAGACTTTCTGAATTCTGGAGAGATCAAGTAGGGAGAAAAAGAGAAATGTTTCAGTTCTGTTTACAAAGGTATAATTTACCAAGTTGTTCTATGTTATAGTTAGCTTAGGAGGAAAGGTTTCCTCATATTTGGAAAAACAAACACAAAAATTAAGGAACCGGCAATATTTCAAATGAAAAGTCATGAAAATTATAATCATTCTTTTGATATTTTATATCAATTATAAACAATTCATTCAGTCCCATGTAATTAAGACTTGTTTTGCTTGAATGCAGTTTTTCTATTAGTTCTTTTGATCTTGCCTGATGATTGAGGGTGATAAAGACAGTGATAATTCCAAGGAGTTTGCAAGGTCTTCGTCATGACTCATATGATTTACACATTAAAGTGGGTGCCTCAATCACTAGAGATTGTGGAAGGTATACCCCAAATGGAAAACGGATTTTCTAACAATTATTTTTGCCACTGTGAGAGCATCAGCCTTGAAGCAGAGGATGGATTCAACTCTTACAGAAAATATGCATGCAACATTAAGAACATATTGATAACCCATACGTAGTGCCAGCTGAATAAAATCCAGTTTCAATACACTGTGGAGAATAAAGAATACAAAAACCAAAAAAAAAAAAAAATGGGATTTGCCAGGGAACCTGGCAGAACTAAGCTGCCATCTTAAGGTTTTCCATAGCAACAACTATTTGTTTAATTTACAGCCATTCTTTACCTATACAATATACCCTAGAAGTTTATCATCACTTACTTGACAATGCTTCCCATGCAATTTAACATACCAAATAAGTCTGATTAGTTTAATATCTATTTTATAAAAAGAGAGAACAAAAATTTTTTTGAGACTTTCCAAGGGCTTTCTGGAACACATCGAAGTTATTTCCAGGTCAAGATAAAGACTCTATTTAAAATGTGAATTTGGGGAGTGAAATCAGAAACATGGCAGAGAGACATCCCAAGATCTCTCCCCTGGAAACCAATAAGCTGAACATCAAAAATTCCAAAAAACACCCAAACTTCATACCGGCACATCTGAGTGTGGGATCTGTGCATAAGAACTACCACAGGTCAGAACCCTGAGAATTGGCTAGTGGACAGGGAAAAAAAAGGAACTGTCTCTCACAGTCGGAGCTCCCTGAAAAGGGAGGGGAGCAGGTGCAGTGGGTTCTGGGAATAGCCCTGCCTAGGAGAGCTGTGAGCTCCGGGCGACAGGCGACAGTGCCCAGGGATCAGGAAAGAAAGCACAGAAGAGGGGACAGAGGAAAGAAAGCACAAAGGAGAGAAGTGGGATGGTAAAGAAACAACAGTTGATTATTACCAACCACGGCTGTAAAATGCAAGGCTGAGCCACAGCCCCCATCCCCTAAGTAAGAGGGTCCCTCCCCCCATATCCTCAAAGAGTGAACACTGCAGAACCCCAAGAGAATCTGAGCAAATGCTACCGAAACTGTCACTAACATGACAGGGACTGAGACTGAAGGTAGCGAGCATGACTGAATAGCGATCTATAAGAAAAAAAATGCATTATTAAGACTTTATGTAAAGCAGGGATCCAAGAGGCTTCGGTGCCATCTACTGGAAACCAAAATAGAGATGCCTTCTTTGCAACAAGCTAAGGAGAGACCTTTATGTAATAAATCTTTTTTGGAAAAAACGCAGAATATAATTCCATTAATGCCCAGATGGAAGAATAGTCCATTAAACACCATGAACAACTAAGGTGACAAGGCAACTCAGAAAGAAAGAGGAAAATCTCCAGAAAATAAGCTTACAGACATAGAAATACGTGATCTAAATGACAGAGAATTCAGGACGGTACTTCTGAAAAAACAATTCATATCAATAATTTCAGGAATTGAAAAAATAACTAGATGAGCGGAATGAGTTCTATAGCAAGGAGATTGAAACCTTCAAAAAGAAAAAAGAACCGAATAGAAATTCTGGAGATGAAAAACGCACTGCAAGACATGAAAAAAGGAATTGCAAGCTTGGGAAATAGAGTCAACCAAATGGAAGAAAGGATCAGTGATATTGAAGACAGAAATCTAGAAATAAATCAGAAGAAAGAAGAGAGAAACCAAAGAATGAAAAATAATGAAAGGGAAATACAAGAACTAGCTGATAGCATCAGGAGAGGAAACATAAGAATAATGGGCATTACTGAAGGTGAGGAAAAGGAGCAGGGACTAGAAAGCATTTTCAGACAAATAGTGGACAAGAATGTCCCAAATCTAAGGAATGAGCTGGAGCTTGGAATTCAAGAAGTCAACAGAACACCCAAATATCTCAACCCAAAAAGGCCTTCACCAAGACACACTGTATTAAAGTTATCAAAAATCAATGACAAAGATATAATTCTCAAGGCAGCCAGGGAGAAGAAAATGGTAACTTATAAAGGAAAACCCATTAGATTCTCATCAGACTTCTCA
This sequence comes from Pteropus medius, assembly GCF_902729225.1. Lineage (NCBI taxonomy): Eukaryota > Metazoa > Chordata > Mammalia > Chiroptera > Pteropodidae > Pteropus > Pteropus medius. The sequence goes on along the minus strand of NW_024351072.1, from coordinate 151,912 downwards.
GCACAGACCTTACAAGCCAGAAAGGAATGGAATCAAATATTTAAACTATTAAGTGAAAGGAACTACCAGCCTAGAATAATGTATCCAGCTAAAATCTTCTTTACATATGAAGGAGAAATTAAGACCTTTCCAGACATACAAAAATTGAGGGAATTCTTCACTACGAGGCCTGCCTGCATTACAGGAAATACTGAAAGGGGTCAGCTCACCTAAAAAAAAAAGGACAAAGAAAAAATACGTAACTAACTGCAAGGCGACTAGCAGGTAGATAGAAGCACAGGAGTGCAACCCTTACTAAGAACAGGGCATTATAAGCTTAAACAATAAGAAGAGATTTGCTAGAGCAAGATAGTAATAAACATTCAGCATACATAGGGACAAATTGAGATAACAACGACAGAAAAGGAGGGGATTCAAAGACCCAGATTTACAAATGGGAATGGAGATAAGGCACACGCATAAGAAAATGGAGTGTGTGTGTGTGTGTGTGTGTGTGTGTGTGTGTGTATACACACACATACATAGATACATACATATATATATATATTTTCTACAATTTGTAATGTTAATCATATGAAAAAGACTCAGAACTGATGTATATAACATAGAACAAGAAGACCAGAGGGAAAGCCCACAAAAACACACCAAAATAAGGAAGACAGATACACAAGGAGAAGGAAGCAATGGAAACACCAACCTACCAGAAAGCAAAAGATAACATGGCTATAGGAAAACCTCATATTTCAATAATCACTCTAAATGTAAATGGACTGAACTCACTAATAAAAAGGCACAGAGTTGGAGATTGGATCAAAAAACAAAGCCCAACCATATGCTGCCTCCAAGAGACACATCTTAGCTCCAAAGACATATAGACTCAAAGTGAAAGGGTGGAAAATGATATTTTAAGCAAATGGCATTCAGAGAAAAGCGGGAGTAGCAGTACTAATATCGGATGAACCAGACTTTAAAATCAAAAAGGTAAAGAAAGATATGGAGGAACACTTCATAATGATAAAGGGAATCATGCACCAAGAAGACATAACAGTTCTTAATATCTATGCTCCCAATCAGGGAGCCCCAAAATATGTAAAGCAATTACTAACAGAACTAAAGGGAGAAACAGACCAAAACACTATTGTAGTAGGGGACCTAAATACCCCACTGTCAGTTATGGACAGATCATCCAAACATAAAATCAATAAGGAAATAACATCCCTAAATGACACATTAGACCAACTGGACATAATTGTCATTTACAGAACCTTCCATCCCAAAACAGCTGCTTATACATTCTTCTCTAGTGAACATAGAACATTCTCAAGAATCCACCACATACTGGGACACATAGATAGCCACAACAAATATAAGAGGGCTGAAATCATACCAACCACATTCTCTGAAAATAATGCGTTGAAACTAGAGCTTAACTGCAAAAAGAAATTAGGAAGAACCACAAATACATGGAGATTAAACAACATGCTTGTGAAGAATAACTGGGTCAGAGAAGAAATAATAAGAGAGATCAAGAAATACATAGAAACGAATGATAATGATAGTACAACATATCAAAACTTTTGGGACATGGAAAAAGTGGTCCTAAGAGGAAAGTTCATATCATTACAGGCTTATCTCTAAAAACAAGAATGAGCCCAAATAAACAAACACTTCATCTTAAAAAAAAAACTAGAAAAAAGAAAAGAAAAAGAACAAATGAAGAGCCTAAGTCCAACCAGAAAGAAAAATAATCAAAAATTAGAACGAGATAAATGACTCGAAAAAAAAAAAAACCACAATAGAAACATAAATGCAACAAAGACCTGGTTCTTTGAGAAGTTTAATCAAATTGACAAACCCCTGGCTAGACTCACTAAAGAGAAAAAAGAAAGGACAGAAATAAACAAAATCAGGGATGAAAGAGGGGAAATTACGACTGCTACTGCAGAAATACAAAGGATCATACAAGAATACTATGAAAAAGTATATAACACCAAATTTAAGAACCTAGAAGGAATGGACCTGTACTTGGAAAAATACAACCTTCCTAGACTGAATCAAGAACTGGAAAATCTAAATAGACTGATCAGTAGTATGGAAATGGAAACAATCATCAAAAACCTACCAAAAAGTAAAAGTCCAGGACCAGATGGCTTCACCAGTGAATTCTACTAAACACTCAAGAAGATTTAATACCTATTATCCTCAAACTCTTCCAAAAAATCAAAGAGGAGGAAATACTTCTGAACTCATATTATGAGGCTAATATTACTCTGATACCAAAACCTGGTAAAGATAACACAAAAAAAGAAAACTACAGACCAATATCTCTCATGAACACAGATGGAAAAATTCTAAAAGAGATACTAGTGAACCGAATACAGCAACATATTAAAAAGAGTTTACACCGTGATCAAGTGGACTTCATCCCAGGGGCACAGGGATGGTTCAACATACGCAAATCGATTGTGATACATCATATAAACAATTAAAACATAAGAATCATATGATCATATCAATAGATGCAGAGAAAGCCTTCGACTAGATACAGCATCCATTTATGATCAAAACACTTAAAATCAGTATAGAAGGAAAGTACCTTAACATAATAAAGGCCATCTATGACAAACCCTCAGCCAACATTATACTTAAAGGTTAAAACTAAAAACCTATCCTCTAAGATCAGGAACAAGACAAGTCTGTCCACTATCGCCGCTGTTATTCAATATAACATTGGAGGTACTAGCGTGTGCAATTAGACAAGAAAAATATATAAAAGGCATCCAAATAGGAAACGAGAAGTCAAAGTGTCACTGTTTGCAGATGACATGATTCTCTCTATAGAAAACCCTAAAAACTCCATAAGAATGCTACTAGAAACAATAAGCAAATACAGTAAAGTCTCTGGATACAAAATCAGTGTTCAGAAATCCATAGCGTTCCTATACTCTAATAATGAAGTGTCAGAAAAAGAAGCAGAAAAAATAATTCCTTTTGCAATTGCAACAAAAAGAATAAAATACCTAGGAATAAATTTAACAAAACATGTGAAGGACCTATATAATAAAAACTATAAGACTCTATTAAAAGAAATCGAAGAAGATACAAAGAAATGGAAAGATATTCCGTGTTCTTGGATTGGAAGAATCAACAAAGTTAAAATGACCATATTACCTAAAGCATTATACAGATTTAATGTAATCCCCATCAAAATCCCATCGGCATTTTTTAAAGAAATAGAACAAAAAATCATCAGATTCATATGGAAGCACAAATGACCCCGAATTGCCAAAGCCATCCTGAGAAAAAAGAATGAGGCTGGAGGCATCACTCTGCCCGACTTCAACTTACATTACAAAGCGACAACAATCAAAATGGCAGCAAAACAGACACACGGACCAGTGGAACAGAGTCAAGAGTCCAGAAGTAAACCCATATTTATATGGGCAATAAGTTTCGACAAAAAAGTGAAAAACATACAGTGGAGAAAGGAAAGCCTCTTCAATAAATGGTGCTTAGAAAAGTGGAAAGCCACTTGCAATTGATACTAGACTGTTGTCTGTCACCACATACCAGAATTAACTCAAAATGGATTAAGGACCTGAATATAAGACCTGAAACAATAAAATGCATAGAAGAAAACCTAGGAATGAAACTCAAGGATCTTGGACTCAAAGAAGATTTCATGAATTTGACCTCCAAGGCAAGGGAAGTAAAAGCAAAAAATAAATGAATGGGACTACATCAAACTACAAAGCTTCTGCATAGCAAAGGAAACCATCAACAATGTAAAGAGACAACCATCTGAAGGGGAAAATATATTTGCAAGCAACACCTCTGATAAGGGTCTAATATCCAAAATATACAAAGAACTCATGCAAGTCCATAACAACAAAAAGAAAAACTCTTCAATCAAAAAAATGGGAAGAGGACTTGAACAGACACTTCTTCCTAGAGGACATACAAATCGTCAATAAATATATGAAAATATGCTCAACATTGCTAGCTATTAGAGAAATGCAAATCAAAACCACAATGAGATATCATCTCACACCTGTTAGAATAGCTATAATCAACAAGACAAATAACAAATGTTGGAGAAGATGCAGAGAAAAAGGAACCCTCATACACTGCTGGTGTGATTGCAAATTGGTACAGCCACTATGGAAAACAGTATGGAGGTTTCTCAAAAAACTAAGAATTGATCTACCATATGATTCAGCAATCCCTCTATCGACTATTTACCCCCAAAGACTTGAAAACCCGTATCCGAAAAGGTATTTGCACATCGATGTTCATAGCAGCATTATTCACAGTGCCCAGGACATGGAAGTAACCAGTGTGTCCTACAACAGATGATGGAATAAAGAAGCTGTGGTACATATATACAATGAAATATTACTCAGCCATAAGAAGAGATGAAATAGTGCCGTTTACAACATGGATGGACCTCGAAATAATCATGCTAAGCAAAATAAGCCAGACAGAAAAAGTTGAAAACCAAATGATATCACTTATATGTGGGATATAAACCTAAACGTAACAAATGAAGAGGACAAACAAATAGACTCATGGACATGGTCAATAGACCATTGGTTGCCAGAGGGTAGGTCAGAGGGGATAGAGGGAAGGTAGATTGGGTAAAGGGGGTCAAATATGTGTTGACAGAAAGTAATATAACTATGGGAGGTTAACACACAGCGTAAATATATATGCCTTCCTGTTAAAATGTACAGCTGAAACTTATTGGATTTTGTTTACCAATGTCACCATATAAACAATAATAATAAATAAATTTTAAAAACCCAGGTTTGTTAAAAAATTATGAAAATGTTAAAAATTATGAATAATAACTATATGCTTTTAAATAATTACTTGAACATAAATAGATTAAATGCTTCAATCAAATGACATAGGATGGCTGAATGGAGAAGAAAACAAAATTCATACATATGCTGCCTACAAGAGATCCACTTCAGATTGAAAGACAGAGACTGAAAGTAAAGTGATAGAAAAAGATATTTCGTGTAAATGGAAACAAAAAAAATGCTGGGTAGCAATATTTATATTAGACAAAATAGACTTTAAAACGAACGCTGAAACAAAAGACAAAGAAGTACCCAGCAATTCTACCTCTAGGGAAGTAGAATTCCCAAGGAAATCCAAAACACCTATGTGAAAAGATATATACATCCCTATATTCATTGCAGTGTTATTTACAATATCCAAGATATGCAAGCCTATGTATCCATTAATAGGTGAGTGAATAAAGAAGAGGTGGTACATATATACAATGGAATATTACTCAACCATAAAAAAGAATAAATCCTTACCAATTGCAACAAGATGGATGGACCTAGAACATGTTATGCTATGCGAAATAATTCAGATTAAGACAAATGCCATATGATTTCACTTATATGTGGAATCTATAAAACAAAATATACAAACAAACAAAACAGAAACAAACTCATAGATACAGAGAGCCACTTTGATGGTTGCCAGATGGGAGTGAGGTTGAGGGAACAGGTAAAAAGGAAGAAGGGATTAAGATTTGCAAATTGCCAGTTATAAAAACAACCATGGGCTCCATAGTGTAGTGGTTAGCACATCTGCTTTACACACAGAAGGTCCTGGGTTCGCACCCCAGGTGGAGCCACGGACCATTCCTTGGGTACGCTAGTCCTCCTGGAGTGCGCCGGGGCCACCAGGCCCCAGGTGTGTGTCCTGAACGCATGGGAGGAGTTGCCCCCCCTCAGAGATCCAGTTCATAAGGGAAGACGGCAACATCCGTAGGTCAGGGATGGAAGTCAGGGGGCAGGGGGAATCAAAGAGGGGAGAAAAATAAAAATAAATAAATAAATAAAAACAACCATGGGAATGCGAAGTACTACATAGGAAATATAGTCAATAATATTGTAATAACTATGTATGATATCAGATGGGTACTAAGTTTATCTGGGTGATCACTTCATAAGTTATATAAATGTCTAATTACATTATACACCTGAAACTAATATAATATTATATGTCAATTATAATTGAAAAATAAAAAATTATTTAAAAATATAAATATAAACTACTACTCTTAATAAAAGAAATGATAAATAAGGTTAGTATAACAGATGGTATAAATATATCCTTACTCTCATAGCTTCTTTAAAAATTATAAAATTTTAGAGAGTAATATAACAACGTATTGTTAGGTTTGTAACATTTATAGATACAATATGTATAACAATATCACAAAAAGGTGCAAAAGAGAATGGAGTTATATAGGAATAATGTTTCATATCTCACTGGAATTAAATTTGTATAAATCTGAAGCTGATTCTGATACAATCATGTAATGTATCAGAATCAGCTGCCATTAGGAAAATAACTTAAAAGTGTGAAAAAAAATCATTAAAGAAGTTAAAATGCTACATTCGAAAGGTATTCACTTAATGCAAAAGAAAGAAGAATAGGTGAAGGTGAACATAAATGAAATGAGACATAGTAAAAAAGTAAAATGGCAGATATACATCCAGCTCTTTCAATAGTAACATTAAATGGTGAATGGATTAAACAACTCAATCAATAGACACAGATTGTCAGACTGGGTAAAAAAACAAGATCCACCTATATGCTAATATACTATCTACAGAAGACACACTTCAGATTCAAAAATATAAATAGAATGAAAGTAAAAGGATTGGAAAAGGCATATCATGCAAACAGCAACCATAAGATAACTGTAATAGCTATGCTAATATCAGACATAATAGACTTTAAAACAAAAAAATGTTATTAGAGATAAATAGGGACATTCCATAATTATAAAAGGGTCAACCCATCAGGAAGATATGAAAGTTATAAACATATTTATATAATAAAAGGGCACTGATATACTTTGAAGGAAAAAATAACAAAATGTAGGAAGAAAAGATAATTCGACAATAATTTTTTGTTTGGAGTTAAATATCCCACTTTTAATAGTGAGTGGAACAACTAAGCAGAAGATAACAAGGAAACAGAAAAATTGAGCAACACTATAAACCAACTAGACCTAAGAGATACGGTCTACCCATAGAACATTCTACCCAACAGCAGTAGATTTGTACGTTCTTCTTAAGTGCACATGGAACATTCTCTAGGATGGACCAAATGATAGGCTATAAAACAAGCCTCAATAACTTTAAAAGAACTGAAAGAATAGAAGTATATTCTCTAGCTACAATGGATTGAAATTAGAAAGCAATAACATGAGAAAAACTGGCAAATTTATAAGTATGTGGAAATTAACATACTCTAAAACAATGAGTCAAAGAAGAAATAGAACGGAAATTAGAAAATACTTTTTGATGAATGAAAATGAAGACACAACATACCAAAACTTATGAGATGCAGCAAAAGCAGTGTTTAGAGTGAAATACATATCTGTAATGTTTACATTAAAAAAAGAAGAAAGATCTCAAATTAATTACCTAACCTTCCTCTTTAAGAACCTGGAAAGGGAGGAACCAATTAAACCTAATCCTAGCAGAGGGGAGGGAATCATAAAGATTAGAGTAGAAATTAAGGAAATGGAGAATAGAAAAGCAATAGAGAAAATTAATGAGACTGAAAGCTTGTTCTTTGAAAAGACAAAAAATCTGGCAAAGCTTTAGCTAGATTAACCAAGAAACAAAAGAGAAGACTCAAATTACAAGCATCAAAAATTAAAGAGGGGTCATTACTGCTGACTTTATAGAAATAAATGAATTATAAAGGAATACCATGAACAACTGTATGCTAATAAATTAGATAACTTAGGTGAAATGATAAATTTATAGAAATACAAACTATGGAAACTGACTCAAGAACAAATACATAATATGAATGAATAGACCTATAACAAGTGAGGGGACTGAATTAGTGGTAAAAAAACAAAAAACAAAAAACAAAAAAACGAATATACAAATAGTCCTGGTTCAGATGGCTCTCTGCTGAATTCTATTAAACATTTAAAGATGAATTAGTACCAATACTTCACAAACTTTTCCAAAACATAGAAGAGAAGGGAACATTTCACAACTCATTTTATAAGGCCAGTATTACCCTGATATCAAAATTAGACAAAGACATGACAAAGACATAATCTCTCTTATGAATATGGATACAAAAATCTTCAAATGCATACTAGCAAACTGAATCCAATAATAATACACCAAGATCAAGTGTAATTTATCCTAGTAATGCAAGGTTGATTTAATATCCAAAAATCAAATAATGTAAGACACTATTTTAGTAGAATAAAAACAAAATCCACATAATCATCTCAATAGACACAGGAAAAACATTTTATAAAAACGCATTGCTCTTTCATGATAAAAACACTTAAACTCAGTATAGAAGAGAACTGCCTCAACCCTCCCCCCCAAAAAAGAGCATCTATGAAAACCTCACAGCTAACAGCATACCTATTGGTGAGAGACTGGATGCTTTCCTCCTAAGATCAGGAACAAAACAAGGATGTCTGTTCTCATGACTGCCATTCAACATAGTACTAATGGCAATTGGTCAAACAATGAAATAAAAGGCATCCAGATCGAAAAAGAAGAAGTAAAACTACCTCTATTTCCGGATGACATGATCAGCTACAGAGAATCCTGAGGCGTTCAGCATGGTTACAGATCAAGATCAAGATTTAGAAATTAATTGTATTTCTATATACTTGCAATGAACAATGTGAAAATGAAATTAATAAAATGATTTTATTTACAATAGCATCAAAGATAAAATATTAGGAATAAAGCTAATAAAAGAAGCTCAGTACTTAAAATGTGAAAACTAAAAAGCATTGCTGAAAGAAATTAAAGGTTAAAATAAATGGAAAAGCATCATTTGTTCATGAATTAGATTAGTATTAGTATTAATTAATATTGGTAAAATGGCAATACTACCTAAATTGGTCTACAAATACAATACACTCTCTATTAGAATCCCAGCTTATTTATTTGCAGAAATTGACAAGCTCATTCAAAAATTCAAAAGGAATTGCGAGAGATCCAGGATATCCAAAAAGTAGGAGGATTCATACTTCCTGACTTTAAAACTTACTACAAAACAATAGTAATCAAGATTTTGTGGTACTGGCATAAGGATAGACATAAGTGAATGGAATAGAATTGAGAGTCCAGAAATAAACCCATGTGTCTATGGTCAACTGAATTTTTTACAAGAGTGCCAAGAATATTCAATGGTCTTTTCAAGGAATGATGCTGGGTCACTGGATAACCACAGGCAAAAGAATGAAATCAAACTTTTACCTCATACCATATAAAAAAATTAACTCAAAATTGATTTAAATGTAACTCAAAGATTTAAATGTTAAGAGCAAAAACTATAAAATTCTTCAAAGGGGTAAACCTCTCTGACCTTGGATTTATCAATATATTCTTAGATGATACCAAAATATGAATAACAAAAGAAAATGAATAAACTGTACTTCACCAAAATTAAAATCTTTTGTGCTTTAAAGACTACCAACAAGGAAGTAAAATGAAAGCTCACAGAATGGGAGAAAATGTTTGCAAATTATATATCAGATAAAGGTCTAGTATCTAGAATATAAAAAGAACACTTAAAACTGAAAAACCAAAACACAAACAACGCAATTAAAAAATGGGAAAAGGACTCGAATAGACATTTCTCCAAAGTTGATATACAAATGGCTAACAAGCATATGGAAAGATGTTTAATGTCATTAGTCATTAGGGAGGTGCAAATCCAAACCACAATGGGATATCACTTCACACTTACTAGGATGGCTATAAAAGAAAGGGGAAAAATACAGGTTTTGGTGAGGATGTGGAGAAATTGGAACCCTCTTATATTTCTGGTGGGAATGTAAAATGGTGCAGCCGCTGTGGAAAACAGTTTGCCAGTTCTTCAAAAAGTTAGACAGTATTACCATATGACCCAGCCATTCTCCTCTTAGATGAATACTCTGAAAACAGGTACTCAAGTAAATCAAGAACTGAAAACAGGTACTCAAGTAAATCTATGTACACCCATTTTCAGAGCAGCACTATTCAAAATACCCAAAAGGTGGAAAATGCACAAATGTCAATCAACAGATGAATCGATAATAAATTTTATATACATACAATGGAATGTTATTCAGCCTCGAAAGGAAATACTGATACATGCTACAGTATAGATAAACCTTGGAAACATTATGTTAGGTGAAAGAAGCCAGACACAAAAGATTACATATTGTTTGATTCTATTTACATGAAATGTCTAGAATAGCTAAATCCATAGAAACAAAATGCAGATTGGTGGTTGCCTGGGGATGCAGGAAGGACATAATGAGGATCATTTGCTTAATGGGTATGGGGTTTTCTTCTGGGGTGATGAAAATATTTGGGAACTATTTAGAGGTGATAGTTTCACAACACTGTGAATGTACTAAATACCACTAAATTGTTCATTTTAAACTGGTAAATTTTATGTTACATGAATTTCATTTCAGTAAAAAAAACGTTTTTAAAAAGGTTAAACAGTTAACATTTGACTTAGCATTTCCACTCCTAGGTATCTCCCCAAGAGAAATGAAAATGTATGTCCAAACAAAAATATGTAATGAATGTCACAGCATCATTATTCATAATATCTAAAATGTGGAAACAACCCAAATGTCCATCCACTGATGAATGGATAAACAAAATGTAGTATATCCATACAATGGAATATTACTCAACCATATTAAGGACTATATTGATACATGCTACATGGATAAACCTTGAAAACATGCTAAATGAAAGCAGGCAGTCACAAAAAGGCCACATATTATATGATTCCATTGCTAAGAAATGTCCAGAGAGGCAAATATAGAGACAGAAAGGAGATTAGTGGTAGCCTATGGGGGTGGGGGATGAGGAAGAATGGTGGAGAGTGACTGCTAATGGGAATGGGTTTCTTTTGGGGATGTTGAAAAGGTTCTTGAATTAGTGGTGATGCTTGCAAACCTTATGAATATACTAAAAGCCACTCAAGTGTATACTTTAAAATGGTGAATGTGATGTCAATTTATATAATATGTGAATTACATCTCAATAAAGTTGTTACAGAAGAGAGTAAAAGGAAGATGAGAAAGGAAAGATATTAAGCAGACATTATTTTTGGTTTGGTGAGAAGGAAGGAGAGTGAAATAGCTAAAGAGGAAGGCTGGGTCAATGAAAAAAAGCAAGAGAGTGATTATCATAAAGTCAGCACAGTGGTTACCTGTGTGCTTGTGAGGGGGAGGGATGACTTGGAGATGATACATGAGGGGCTTCTTGAGTGTTGCCAGTTTTGTATTTCTTTTTCTTAATGGTACAATCAAATATTACTTATTACAGTTGTAAAATGCTTTGTAAATACACTGCCCTTACATTTGTTAGAATGTATACTTTCTGATCACATTTTAATTTTGACACTAAGGCAGAATTAAGCTTCTTTAGGTGAAATTATGTAATATTTAATTTTTTCATAAAGATTAATATCTTACAAACGGGATTTTTTTTTACATTTCTTTTAATTTTATCTATCTATCTATCTATCTATTTATTTATTTATTTTTTTATTATGATGACATTGGTTAACGAAATTCAGTAAGTTTCAAGTATACAATTCAACAGTAAGGCATATATATATATTGCATTGTGTCGAACAGGAATTTGAACCATACTCATCTACATACATGTGCATGCTTCTAATTTGTCCTGACACTTGACTTTTTTGCATTTTTCCTTTGTCGTACTTCAGTCCCTGTTGTAATCTGGAATGCAAAAAGAACTTCTGGGAAGGACGTAGTATTACTTTAAAAATTATAAATAGGAATAGAATCATCATTCAGTGGCTAAGGATAACTGAATTCAATTTCACTGATGTTTAAATTGTTTAATGTCCTGTCCTTCAGAGAGACCGACATTTGGCATTTAATATCTGGGATTGCGGGTGAAGTGAAAGGAAAGATGAATTCTAATAATGAATCAAGCCAGGAACTGAAGGAGGCTTTGCTTCTTTAACTTGTTTTATAAGATCAGTTGTTTCAGTGAATAACCACGTTGTAGTGAAAGGAGGAATTGTATGTTGCTTGTGAGATGCAGAATGACATAGGAACTGCCAAAATTCCTTTCATTTATCATGAATTCCAGAAAGAACTTTTGATCAGAAATATCATATTCTATTTTTTTTTTCTTAAACTAAACACTATTCATTCTTTAGGGAACAGCATTCTAACTTTACTCGAAGTTTCAAATGGAATCATATCGCATGATTGTAATCGAAAAATATAATGTGTAAATAGCACCTAAGACTCTTAAGGTGGCTTTACCAAGTTTAAATTCAACTTTGTGTCTCTAAGCAAGTCCATACATTTACATTTAAAATAATTATTAATAGGTATGTAGTTACACCATTTTATTATTTATATTTTTTAAATCTTTTTTCTTCTTCTTAAAGAAGACTCTTTAATATTTCTTGTAATACTGGTTTGGTGGTGATGAACCTTTGACTTTTTCTTGTCTGGGACAGTTTTGTATTTCTTGACTTGGGTGGTGATTATGCAGGTATTCCTATATGTTATACTACAAAGTTGTGCTTTATGTACTTTTCTGTATGTGTGTCTTTTCATCTCAGTAAGTGGTACCACCTTCGACTTGGTTGCCAAGGTCAAAAATCTTGGAGTCATCTTGACTCATTATCTTACACCTCATATCTAACTCACCAAGAAACCTTGTCAGTTTTACCTTCAAAATACATCCAGAATCTGATCCCTTCTCACCACCACCTGGTTTGAGCCACTACCATCTCTCACCTGGATAAAGGCAAGTAGCCTTCTAACTAATCTTTCCTTTGATACTCCCGGCTCGGTTTATTTTCTATTTAGCGACCAGTTTCTTTTCTTTTTTTATCCTCCTTTGACTTGCAAGATATTTCTTAATGAGATATAATCACATACAATGAAACACACATAAGTGTACATTCTAATGAGTTTGTACAAATGTAAACACCTGTGTAATAGACACCCTAATTAAGGTATAAAACATTTCTTCTATCCTCCTGAAGTTTCCAGAAGGATCCTCTTTAAAGCCAGTATCAGATCATGTCACTCCTCTGCTCAAAACCTCTCAGTGGCTCTCCATATCTCACTGAGAATAAAAGCCCAAGTCCTTACAGTGGTTTATAAGGCTGCAAACAGTCTGCCCCCTCCTTCCATTATTTCTCCTACTCAATTTTAGAGTTCTTGCTTCTTCCTTGAGTCTACTCCAATTGCAGTTCATCTTCAGTTCCTAGGACCTGTCAGAAACTTTCCTGCCTCAAGGCCTTTGTACTTGGTGTCCTCTGGAACTGCTCTTCTCCCAGACACCTGCTTTGTTTAGGTCTCTGCTCAAATGTCACCTTATCAGAAGAGGCCTTCCCTGAGCACTCTATATAAAATAACATTCCCCATACCACTTATCCCTTTACCTTGCTTTACTGTTCTTCATAGTACTTATCTCAATCAATATTATGTATATATATGTATAAATCTATTAGTCTCTCATGTAAGTTCTGTGAGAGCAGGAACTTTAGTGTTTTTGTTATGTCTGTATCTCCAGTGCTTAAATCAATCCCTGACTTATAGTGGGTGCTCAAAAACTATTTATTAAATGAATGTCCACAGCCTCCAGTCTAGTCTACCATCATGTCATCTGTAGTGCATCAGCCTAGCTGATCTCCCTATTACATGTCTGGTTCCTTCAATCCATTTCCTGCACAGCATAATTATCTTTTAAAAATTCAAATGTGATCATTTCACTTTCTTTCTTAAAACACTTTGATGGCATCCTTTTGCCCTTCAGATAAAGTCCAAAGTCCTTAATATGACTTGCAAGGTGTCTTTGTTGGCCTTGACTATCAAGCCACTTTGTCTTTTTCCTCCAGCCATGCTTCGAGTTCTTAGGTGAAACCAGTCTTTCACTTCAGGTCCTTGGTATATACTTAACCCTCTGCCTGGGATATTCTCTCTCCCATCCCCCTTTCAGTTCTCAGTTTGAGGGTAATTTCCTAGGGGAGACTTCCCTCACTTCTCAAACTAGGTTAGTTCCTTCAGAGTCCAGCTTCATTCTCATCTCTGCTAGAGTGCTTCCCCTCACCCCCATATTTAATTTTTTAATTTGTAAGAACAACTATTTTATTTCCACCTATGAAATGAAGTTGTACCATTTGATTAAAGGTGATAAAAACAGCTCTGACTTTTAAAAGATGTAATCATAGAGTTGTAAACATAAAAAATATTTTGAGTACACCATTGATTTATGCACTTTTGTGGAGTTTGATCTCTTTAAGAATCTGCTGAATGTTATGGATCCTAAGAATAATGCTCATTTGCATATATTTTGTATATTCTCTTAAGATTCACAGGTACTTAAAAACATGTGGAGTAGTAGATGTTATCTTTTTCCTATTCCTTCTCTCAGCTCTTTAAGACTAACTTCTTGATTCATGCCTTTAATCCCATCCCTTCTCAGTTATAGCTACCTTCTAGAACTTAAGTCATCAGCCAGCATTCTTTCCCTTTCATTTTATTTCCTCCTGGACCCTTTCTTTCGGCTTATATAAAAGATAACAATTCAATGTATCTCTTTCTCCCCGCCCCCAAAATATGTTTACTATCTATTTAAACATAGGTAAAAGTCTAAAAAGATAGAAAAGTCCAATGAGAAAAGTAACCAATTCTCTAGAATCACACCATCAAAAATAAGCAATGTTACCATTTGATGACTATTACTTTGGACATTTTTATATGCAATGTACATCTTTTTCCATAAAGCTTTATTCTAATTTTGAATGACTTTTTTTTAGTATAAATTCTCAGGAATATATTTTTTTAATGAACCATTTTAATGATTATTTTGCTACTCATTGCTATATTTTTTCCATGACACTTTTCAAGAATAGTCTTTGCCTTCCATGGCAGTGTATGCTCCTATTTCTCCATCTGCCTCTACGACGTCATCTTTCCTGTTTCCTAATCGGCTTTGTCTCATCACTTAAATGCTGTTTCCTGTGCGATGCTTTTATAAGCCCTTTTCCCAGTAGGCCTCTCATGTATTTCAGGTATCCCCGCTATACTTTATACATTGTTATGTAGAATATATCACACTGTGTCAAGTGAGGTTATGATTCTGAAGTCTAAAACTGGGATTGGGTTAATCCTGAGATATCATCCCATTATATTGTTTTCCTTGTACTTGTCACACTTGTCACTGTTTGATGTCCAGCTCCATGAGGACAGGGGCTGTGTTCATTTTATTCGTTAATATCCCCCATGCCAAGCACAGTGTCTGGCAGAGTAGCTGCTCAAAGAATATCTTTAAATGATATCATCAAAAAAAAAACTCCAACCCACCATTTATTCTTGCATCTGTTTCCTGGGATTAGCTCAAATTCTAGCCTGATCAATAAAAATTTACTAATCATTTGGCCTAACTGGCCTCCCTGCCTCTTGTCATCCCTCTCCCTGCAATCTGATAGCCTGCAATCATGTTAACATTTAAAAAGTCTGATTGTGTTCCCTTCCCTCAAACTCTGCTATCTCCCCATTACCTACAGAATTTGGTCAAAGCTCCTCATATTGGATTCAAGGCTTTGGCCCCAATATCCCTTTTGAAATCTCTCTGGGTTTATTAAGTGCTGATTATATGCCAAGCACTGGGCTAGTCACTGAGGAGTTCACAAACTAGCTGGGAAGACAGGTACATAAATTAACTTTAATAGGACATGATCAGCTATATTGCAGGGTCTGTGAGGACACAGATAGTTTCAAACAATGGATTATAAAATACTAGATTTTGGCCCTCTGCAGGTTCTGAACTGTAGTGGCCAATATGGTGGCTACCAGCCACATTTCCAGTGCTCAACAGCCACAAGAAGCCAACAGCTATCATAGACAGCACAGCATAGATCATTTCGATCATCCGTGGAAAGGGGGTTACTATAGGTACTTCAAAGAGAGCCAGGACTATTTTCCATACATGTACGCTGTAATACTAGCTACCAGTCCCTCAACCTAATTCTCCCACTCACATGCCACCCCACCTTACACTGTGGCTGGGATGTTTTTTGAAGTAGCACAGGCTCCCAATAGAGAAAATGCATGAAAGTACTTTTGTAAATTAAGTGATACAGAAATGTGATATAATAAATAGGTTCATTTCTTCCATTACAGCTTTGGTTACTTCAAGCAAATTCTAGCTCTTTTCTCGAACTTCTCCCATTCTTGTAATTTATGCCAAAGGGTTCTGAAAAGTTACACACAGGCAGCATTTGTATCAGGTAAAAATCCAGATTATACCTACCTCGATGCTTCTACAAGCCATCTATCCAGGACCCTACTTCACCATCTGCCTTTTCCTCTGTCACTTTCCCTAGAAAGGAAGGACACAAATTAAAATTTCTAAAATATTTATTTTGAGATTGGAGAATAATGGGGAAACTATGTAATGGGAATTGGACCCTCATCGGGATCTTCTGGCAAATCAGAAGTCCCACCATCTTCTGCAGCTCGACGTTTCTCCAATTTAGAAATCAATTCTTTCGCTGGATTGAAGACGCCATTGGTCTGCTGGTCACAGACATAGCAGCGTGGCGTGGTGCGGAAATGCTGCAGTGCACAGCTCTCGCAGAAATAATGCCTGCACTTGGTGACAACTGGGTTTTGGAAGGTCTGGCGACAGATGAAACACTTGAATGGTAGTTCCTCATCATCGCTTCCTACTTCATAGTTTTCGTCCTCATAGACACCATAGCGACCCTCATCGAGCTCACGTTCGATCTGCCACCCATGTTTGTAATCTGAACGGTCATGGAGGAATTTGCAGCTGTCTCCGAAGCCGCAAAAGCCAGTCTCTTTGTAGTCCTTACAAATGTCGGGCTGGTAATCCCAGCGCACGGTGGCACGGAGATGCTCGGGAGCTCGGATGGGGCCCTTCCGCACCATTCCAGAGGAAGCATTGCCCATAGACGTATCCTTGGGCTTCATGTATTTCTGATAGTTATTGATTCCCCGATAGATCTTGTCATCTTCCTTGCCCCTCAGCTCCTCCTGGATCTTCTGGCTGCGTTCGAAGATGGCTTGTGCGTCACGCTCCTTCTCTGTGTCTAGCTCGTAGACCGCAGTCGCCCCCATATCTTCTGGCCCCACAGGTTTCGCTGAGCGGGTAGACTTGTAGACCACACCAAGGCTCTCCGGCCCATTCTCCTCTTTCTCCTCCTCCTCCTCCTCACTACTCAAGTCGCGGTAAGCCGCCTTCTGTTTACCACTGCTACGAGTCTTCTGTATCATCGGGTTGTGGGGCGCCCGCTTCTTTTCCGGACGAACCACAGTGCTGCCTTCGTCACTGCTGCTGCTGCTGTCTCTGGGCTCTTGGTCGCAGACTGGGCGCTTCCTGCGGCCTGCAACTCCTTTTCGCCCAGGCTTTTTGAACAGGAAGGTGCATACCTGGTCTGTCCCCTTTCCTGGAGAAAGTTTCTCTGCCATTCTCGAGTCCCGAGCTCCGAAACAGATGCAGTGTTCTGGATCGCGTGGGGTCTCTTCACGTCACTGAACGTCGTGCGCTTGGCTGAGAGTCAGGAGCAAGATGGGCTGCGGAAGGAGGACTGCAGGAGCATGGGGTTGCGAGAGCACGATGGCGAGAGCGCGAGCGCGAGCGCGAGCACGAGCGCGCGCCACTCTTGAGTCCTGCGGGAACCCGTCGTTTCCTGCGGAGCCTTACGTAACCCCGCCCAGCTGCCGCGGGGCTTACCGGGAAGGGACCGAATCCGGGTCACTTTTAAGGGGCCTGGGAGGTATTGTTTGATCCTGGTAACCCGGCCGCGATGTGGTTCGAGATTCTCCCCGGAATCGCCGTCATGGGCGTGTGCTTACTCATTCCCGGGGTAGCCACTGCGCACATCCACAGGTTCACCAACGGGGGCAAGGTAAGACGGCTTCTAAGGCCCGCCGGCTGACTCCGCGGACCGCTGTGACGCAGTGGGTGGTGGGGTAGGGAGGCCATTAGCATCCGGAACCTCTGTCCAAGGTGGAGAATACCAAGGTCGGCCCTCCCCATTTTTCATTTTTCCCAAAAGCAGAAGCTTGCGGAATGAAGCCAGACAGAAACCACATTCTTCTCTAGCAAGAAACAGTTAGTTGCTGGGTGGAGAAGAGTGGGCCAGAGGGTCGAGTCAAGATTTTGGGGCTAGAAAGGTAGGAGAGTACAAGAGGTAGGTCCAAGCTCCTAGGCAGAGGAGGGAGGTGTCATTTTTGTCCCTACTCCCTCCGACTTCTAGTCTCCTTTCTTGCTCGATTTTTGTTTTAACTCCTCGCATTCACATCTTTGTGGCTTCTCGTTCTTTACTCCTTCCTCACCCTTAATGAGGTTTTTACCTTGACATTTTTTACCCCCCACTTTCTCTTGTGAGCTTTCAGGAATTTACCACAATATCCTGTTTTTCATCATTGTCATTTACCCCTGTTCCTAGTCCTTCACATCATCGCTGGAGTATAGAGTATAAACGTATTTGCGTTTTGGTTTTGTGATTGCCCTTCACGTGTGATCTACCGCTGTTGTTTTCATGTCATTAGAGTCCCCAAAGAAAACAAGTAGTCATGTCTTTAAAAGGGGGAGGAGGAGGATGACACTGATTAAAATAGAAATTGTAAAAGTCATGGTTACCATCTTAATTCTGAAGTTTAGTGGTCTGATTTTATTTAGGATTCTGGATTTACATTGTTAATTTGGTTTTTCAGTGATGATTCCACTTTTCTAGAACGTTATTTATTAAAGTTCCAAAATTCTCTGTTGGGTCACTCATTTTAAAACTGCAATAATGATTTCTTTTGATTGTAGGAAAAAAGGGTTGCCTATTATTCACATCAGTGGACTTTGATGGAAAGAGATAGGCGCGTCTCTGGAGTTAATCGTTACTATGTGTCAAAGGTAAGATGGCTCCGATGCTAGACATCTGTCAGGATAGAGGTGGGTTCTGGTAATGTTTTGCCAAAGGTCTTAGAGTGCTAATTTAATTTGCATTTTCTTGTCTACTAGTGAGGTTGAACAGCCTTTTACATATTTAATGATCATTTGTATTTCTTGTTCTTTGGACTGTTTGCCTCTACATTTTGTTTGTTCTGTTCTCTTTTTCTTTTTGACTTACAGGATTTCTTTACATATTATGGATATTAACCTTTTGCCTCTTATATATGTACAAATATTTTCCCCAGTCTCCCGTTTGTTTTTACCACATATGATGTCTTTTAGCAGATAGTAGTTTTTAATTCTGATATTCATTCCAGATTTTGGGCTTTATATCTTGCTTACAACTGACTTTCCTTCTCAAGATTATAAAAATATATTTTCCCAGTTTCTCCAAATACTGTCAGTTTCTTTTTTTTTTTTTTTTTTTTTTTTTTTTTTTTTTTTTTACACTTAGTGCTTTGACTCATCTACAGGTCATTTGGGGATATAATGTGAAGCCAGGATTTAACTTTCCTTTATTTCCAATAGATAGCCAGTTGTCACAATTGTCCATTTATAGAACAGTCCATTTTTTATTTGAAATACCACTCTTAATAAACTAAATTTCCTTATACATATGGGCCTGTTTCACAGATATGCTCTTTTATACTCCATTGGCTTGCCTGTTACTGCAGAAATATACATACGTAAAGAATCACTACAGTTTTATATTTGAATAATAAAATTGCCATTTTTATAGGTCAAAAATGGCCAAGTAGCATTTTCATACAGTTCAACCTAATATTATGTTCTAATACTATTCATCCTCATTATTCTTTCTAAAAATTTTACTTTTTTGTATTTTCTCTTTGCTTATTTATTCCTCACAGTGAACCTAGGTAAATGTTAATTCTATTTCATAGATGAGAGAACAGAGGGTCACTAATTAAATAATACTGTGAGGACTCAACCTAGATAATCTGCCTCAGTATAGTGTTATTTGAGAATCTAAAGAATGTGAATGATAGCTGTGTACTCATCAAGAGCAGTATTTCTCAAAGTATGGTCCAAGAGTAACCAGAATCATTTGGCAGCTTTTTGCCAGAACTGCCATCTTCAAGTAATTCGCCAAAATGACCAACACAAAGAGAAAGAGGAGAGGCACCTGCTACATGTTCTTTAGGCCTTTTAGAAAACATGGAGTTGTTCCTTTGGCTACATACATGTGAATCTATAAGAAGGGTGATAATGTAGATGTCAAGGGAATGGGCACTGTTCAAAAAGGAGTGCCCCATAAATGTTACCATGACAGAAGCGGAAGAGTCTACACTGTTACCCAGCATGTGGTAGGCATTATTGTAAACAAACAAGTTAAGGGCAAGATTCTTGCCAAGAGAATTAATAAGCGTATTAAGCACTCTTAAGAGCTGAGATAGCTTCCTGAAATATGTGAAGGAAAATGATCAGAAAAAAGAAGGAAGCCAAAGAGAAAGGTACCTGAGTTCAACTGAAGCACCAGCCTGCTCTCCTCAGAGGAGCACACTGTGTAAGAACTAATGGAAAGAAGCCTGAGCTGCTGGAACCCATTCCCTATGAATTCAAGGATATACGGTGTAAACCACTCCAGACTATAAAAAAAAAATCATTTGGCATATGAGATAAAATGCAGATTCCTAGGCCCCTGGCTATACCAAATGAATTAGGATATCTACAAGGTGGCTCCTAGGACTATGCAATTTTAATTTCTCTCAAGGCGATTGTTCCTGCAATTATAAACAAAATACCTGGGCTGTATTATTGTAACATGTGGAAGAAATGTCATCACTGATTAATCTTTATAGTTTCTGAAGTATTTGATTGTGAACTGAATAAGATAGAGTGGGTCTTCTGAATAAATAGTATGCTTACACAAGGCAAGAGTTCTACAGTGGGGAAGGGCTTGTACTTGAATTCTGACTCTGCTACTTCCTTACTAATTTAAGCAAGAGACTTTTAATCTCTCAGTCTCCTTTCTTCATCTGTAAAAAAGTGGAATGAAGCCAATAGTATCTTCCTCATGTTGGCTGTCATTTTATAAAGTGGTTTTACCTTACTGTCTTCTGACTCTCTGAGGGTGCTTTATAGAAGGATCCAGATGGTAAATAGTTGCTTGACTTTAGTTCTTGCTATGGAGGCAGAGGAGAGTGATGTTTTCTACTTTCAGAAAATGAAAACTAGAAGTCATTATAAGTTATTCATTCTTTAGTGATTATAAAATTCAGTCCAATTTATTGCAGTTAGAGAAATGTAGGGTGCGAAAGTACTTTAATAACAGAGAATGCTATTTGGTGACAGTAGAAATTAGAGTACATACATGTACCTCTGACAGGAACAGAATTCTCACATTTTCCTTTTTACACTGTTTTTCAGGGTTTGGAGAACATTGATTAAGGAAGCATTTCCCCGATTGATGAAAAATAACTCAGTTACACTCATCTGCGCCTGCTAGAAGGTTATGTAGTGTATTATGCAGTATGTAATAAAAATTAAAAAGTAGAACCAAAGGTTTTCTTTACTTTCTAAAATAATACTACACAAGATCAAGCAATCTACTCAACATGGCTTTATCATTAAAACAAACAAACAAAAAAAACTAGAGTAGCTGAGGCTTGTAAAATTATAGACATAATGTACACCAAGTACCTACTCACTCTGCCCAGTGCCTAATGTACCATAAATGATAGTTGCTACTATTTGTAATAGATATTTAAATATTTTTCCCTAGTTCCTTTTCTGAGTGAATCCAATGGTGTTTAAAATTCCAGTTAGGATGCTTTAAAAAAAAAAATTTTTGTTTGTTTCTCAAGACTTTTTAAAAAATTTTACTATTAGTTTCAAGTATGTAGTATGTTGGTTAGACGTTTATATAGTTTATAAAATGATCCCCCTAATTGCTCCTTCTCTCCTCTGGTTTTCCGCCTAGCCAATATATTAATGCTAACTACATTCCCTATGCCGTGCTTCTCATCCCTGTGACCATCTATCAACTGCTAATTTGTACTTCTTTAACCCCAGTTAGTATGCTTTTAAAACTGAGGTTGCACCTTCAGCTTTCATGCATTCTGCATCTAATACATAGTATTTGCTTAAGTGTTGATTTTTGTTTTTAGTGTAGAACAGCAACAACAATCATTATGTTTATTAAAATGAGTGTCCTGACCACTTGAAATACAAAAATCTGAAAAGCTGACTACTGTAAAGGTGGTGATACTCCATGTGTATAGCTCAATATCCTGGATGACCACAGGACCTCTAGGTGAGAATACTAAATTGTTTTTCAACTCTTTCCTTTATCCAGTTTAACGTCTGTTTTGTTGATAACCTTAAACACCTGCATTGTATGGTTTCCATGGATCTCATCTTATGGGCAGGGTTTAGAGAGCAAGGAGGTGGCATTCACACTTAGAGAGTAAGGCTCTCTATATTGTACCACCCTGTGATGATGGAACTCTCCAAGGAAAGCCATGGTTGTGATTACAAAGTTAATGCAACCTCTGCTCTACATTTAGTGCTGCACAGGCCTCATTGAGCTGATACTTATGAGAACTATCTCTGGAAAGGAAGAAAGGGCAGTACAGAGAGGGATACAGACTTATTGACAACATTACCAAATCTGTCACTAAATCTACTGAGTTTTATGTCATCTCTCCACTGCGCCTTCAGGCAGGGATCATCCACTGTTTTTCTCCTTAGGTGAATGTCAGGGCTGTATAGTAAGGGGCAACAAAATGATAGGTAGAAATCAGTTGAGTTCAACATGAGGGTCTGAATCTACCTCTTTTTTTTGTGAAACCTGCTATGAAATTTAGCCTTATTTTTATACTCCACTGCCAGGGAGTGAATCGGATTAAAGCATTTAGAAGCTAGGTACTTTGTAACCTCCATGTCTCTTGATTTTTTTTTTTAAGTCAAGTGAGTAGGTACTTGGTTGACCTCACAGATTGCAAGGACCTTGTCAGCTTATAATCCAGTAATTTTTTTTTTTATTTTTTAATTTTTTATGCCTACAGCACCTGGTCTTCCTAGGTGGTCTCCCATCTAAGTACTAACTAGGTCCGACCCTGCTTGGCTTCTGAGATCAGACGGTATCGGGCTTGGTCTTTTGATTTTTTACAAGTGCAAGTAGCCAGAAGAGGATGTGATCTGACCACTGACCTCAGGTCTATATGTGTCACCTGCTCTTAAGGCCAGTTGAAATGATGCTTGGGAAATGATGCCATTCATTTGGTTGTATTCACTATCTTTAATTTTTAAATAGATATCGTATTCTGATAGCTCAAAATCTAACAATATAAGGCAATGGACTCCAACCTTTTTGGTACCAGGGACCAGTGCTCCTATGAAAATCTAATGCCCGATGATCTGAGGTGGAGCTCAGGCTGTGATACTAGTACTAGGGAGCCGCTGTAAATACAGATAAAGAATTGCTAGCCTGCCCACCGCCCACTTCCTGCTGTGCGGCCCGGTTCCTAATATAAGGTATTCAGTGAAAAGACTTGCTCTAATCCCCTGCCTACCACCTACCTGATTGTCACACCACCTGGAAGGGTCTCTTTATGTACATGTAAATACACATATTCTTCCATCTTCAATAATGGTAACACCTGACAGTTTACCTTTACATCACTTGTTTGGAAGAATGGTCTTCCAGGCTGCCATAATCATTTCTGGGATCAAGTGAAACAGTCAATAGGAAGAGACTTGGAAAAAGGTAGAGGAAGCTATGCACATGCAGAAGAGGGAGGAAGAAGATGGCTCTGCCCTTTGGGAAACACTTAAGTGAAACATTTTTTAAAAAGGAACATTTTACTATCAGCAATTTTAGCTTATAAGGACTCTTAGACATTTAGTCCAAAATCTTATTCCTTAGATGAAGAAACAGATTCAGGGATGGGAAGCAATCAGCTAGCTAATGATAGAATAGGGACTAGAATCTTGGTGTTCTGACTCAAACTGGTGTACTTTCAACTGTTCTTTGTGTCTCACTTCAGTAAACTGCTGGGTAAATGCTGCTTGCCAGCACTCTGCCTCAGGTTTGAATAAAACACAGCCTTGCGCTCCAGGAGCTCACAGATAGTAGTAGCGAATGACAAGTACAAGATGGGGTGATGAGTGCTATGCTAGAATTTTGCAGAAAGTACTGTGGGAGCACAGATGTGGAGATTGACCTAGCCCTCAGGTGGAAATGGAAAGGGCTTAGGGTATGTTTCTACATGATGCTCACACCTAGCCAAGTCTTGAAGGTTGGGTAGAATTTACAAGATAAACAACTGATGGGAGGATACTTCATGCAGAGAAAACAGCACGAATGTGGGGACACAAACTAGCATGGCTGTGTGGTAACAATCTACAAGCATTTGTTTAGAGCTAGAGCAAAGATTGCAAGGCAGGAAGTAGAGGGGAAAGAGACTGGAGAGGTTGGCAGGACCCAGAACATGAAGGGCCTGGTATGTCTCCTTCAGGGTGTTGGACTTTTCTTCTGAGGACAGTTGGAAGCTTCTGCAGGGCAGGAAGCAGGGGAGTAAGTTGGTGACTTGCATACATCTGCCCGTCTGCTCTGCAGAGGATGGACTGAAAGCCATGGTTCCCAACCAGGGCGAGTTTTCCGCCAGGACACATTTGGAAAGTTTGGAAACTTTTCATTGTCACAACATGGGGAGTTGAAGGAGGTGTTACTGACATCTAGTGGCTAGAGGCCAGCAATGCTTCTAAACGTTCTGCAATGCACAGGACAGCCCCTCCTTGAGACTGTTTTAGGTAGCCCAAAGTGTCAGCGCAGAGACAGAAGCCCTGAAAACAGTAGCAGGGTCTGCATGAAGAAATACACCAGGAAGTGCATTTTAATTCCTACTTATCGGGACTATGGGGGCAATCCCCTTTCTTCCTCCCACTCCTAATTTTTTCATTCAAGTTCAGATCCCAGGTTCTCCCTTGGTTCATCTGTAAACCTGAACTTTATCCCTTCCCTGGAGGCATTCATTTTCCCAAAGATGTATCCCAACTCACTGCGAGTAATGTGCCTTAGGCTGAGAAAGCAAAGAACAGATTTTTCTGAAGATTTGATGGGTGACGTTGGGAGAAATGGGAGGATCTTCACAACAGGAGGCTCCACCACCTGTCAACTCTGTGACCACAAGCAAATCACTTCACTGCTCCAGGCCTCAGATCTCCCATCTCTCGAGTGAAGATAGTGTGTCCTCTGCATTATATCCCTGAGTATCTGCGACTTTCCTAATGTTGCGTATATGCAATAGTTTGTAACTGTACAACGCTGTGCATGTGGAAGGGATCATTGCTGGTGTTGTAAGCACCCCCTAAACAGCTATCCGCTCCATCCTCAGGTCCCCCAAAGGCACTTAAGCAAATGCGATGTCGGGAGGACACTCGGGCCCAGTGCATAACCAAGTGTAGGTGGTGGCAGCAATCGGGTTCCCTCTTAGAATGAGTGATCACAACTAAAGGATTCCCAGAGCACTGCAAACAAAGACAACAGACAATACTAACCTCAATTGCTCTGAAGGTATTTTCTGAAAACAGGAAAATCCAGCTTAATGCCACTGCGAGAACTGAGTGTCTGGTTACCCCTCTCAGGAATTGCTGTTTGCTCTGTTTTAAGGGAAGGTGGTAAGTGGATGGGATTGAAGCCACTGTACTCAACAGGAAACTTCTGGATGAGGGTAGGGGTGAGAGGTGGGGCGAATTAAACATCACTTGGTTTTCAAGATTTCCTATCACCTTGATACTTTTGTAACCTTAGAACTAAAATTATTCTATTGTTCTCTTGTGAGACACATGGAACAATTGCAGACTTTTCTTCCCTAAGTATGTTGATGCAGATTTTAGACAGCTAAAGAGACTGACACTTGGCTTCTTGGTTTGGGTCTGTGTGTGCTTGTGTAATGCTTCCCTCTCGCTCCCACTTCATCCACACCCTCTGACCAAATATTTCATCTCTGAGGTGTGCATACTCTGGAATATTCTTTTGGGATGTGCTCTTCCTTGCTTTCCAGACAAAGCTGGAGCAGACACTATAGCACACTGAGCTGGGCTTGAGAATGTTCTTATAACCTTCACATTTTGGTGCATTGTTCATAAAAGATGACAAGGAAGTTTCTGTAAAGAATAAATCTAGAGCTATATTTGCTTAATCTTTAATTGTTAAGGGTTTCTTTGGCATATCTATGTACCCTATGTGTCTGATGCTATTGGCTGTAATTTATCTTCCCCACCTCCAAAGGCACTTTTGCAGTGAAGAGCCAAATCATTGTTTTGGGGATTTCCACAAATCTTGATTCAAGATTAAAGACCTAATTGTTCTTTTCAGGTCATCACTGAGAAAATGGCCCAGCAGATCATGTGTAAACCCATGTAACTGCTGCTTTATTAGTTTGAACACATTATTTTTTATCTGTTTTTTTTTTCTTTCTTGGGAGGTATCTTCTCAGTTCCAGAAAACATGAGAAAACCAATTATTATATATAGGCTAGAGAGTGGTCAGGTAATAAAAATTACAAGCAACTATGCAATTTCAATTATGATCCCCCAAAACTGTAATTCCAAAGGCAGTAGAAAAAAGGTAGGAAAGACAGTGGAAGCACTGAGAATTACTGCCCCAAGAAAACAAAAATCTTTCCCATGTGTTTAAGATTTTCTTTAGTGTACCTCACCTGTCCACTTGTGTGCCACCTACCACACTGGGGAGTGTATGTTTCATTCAGAGTTTTCCTTTTAGGCCTAATACCCTTTGTTTCTACAGCCAGAAAACAGTGCAGCCCCCAGAAGCTCACTCCTTGGGAGTGGGGTGGGTCAGATCTGAAGTCAACTTGAAGTTTTCATCCAGTGCCTGTAAGAGTGGCCCAATGTAGTTATGACCATGGATCAGAACATCAAGGCATCGCCATCAAAAGTCCAAGCATCCGGAAACAGCTCTGCCATTGTACTTTTATTCTGAGCAAGGCACTGTTCAATCAGGCAGACCTGCATGCTCAAGGATGGCTAGAATGTTCTGAGAGGTCTTTGTGACATCATGACTCTCGGGGTCTGCCCATTTAGGACTGACCAGCATTGTACCTAGGGTCTGTGGCCTTTACTGTTGGAGGATGGGCCTCAGTTTAGGAAAGGCCCTGGGCTCCTACCACCTTCTTTCCATTTCCTGGTACAGTCTGGTAGCCCTTTAGACTTGAAGCAAGTTCAGTCAGCCACACTTTCTTAGAACCTGCCCAAATCCAAGATGCCTTGCTACATTTGACTTGCTAGTTGTCTTTTCGTGTAAGCACACCTTATCTTCCCAACTATATATTAGGTACATTGAGGGTGGGAACCTTGACTTTTTTAGCTTCACTTCCTCATAGTGCCTGCCACCTCTAAAAAGATATGTGCCAACTGACTGGGTTCACTTGACAAGAGAATGGCAACATTTAGCCAGAGTTTCATTCCAGGGAGCTGACAGCCTTGCTAGGGAAAGGGAAAAAGAATAAGATAAATAAGAGAAGGGGGCGACTGGGTGAGCACGAGAGTGTACCGTGGAGAGGACAGAAACTGCGAGGGAATGAACATGACTGAAGGGACACAGGCGGGAAAGAATGTGATTCAAGGACTAGGGTGTGGAGTCCTGAAGAGAGGGCCCCTCTTCTTGTGGTCTGACTTCAACCACCTTTGCCTGGGGGCCCCTCCCCAAACTCTCTTCAATTCAGGAAGAAGTTAACAGCGTGGAAACTGGTAAAGGTATCCAAAACAATTCTCTCTACTGAGCACCATATCCATGGTACAAATTGGGCGGGGCAAGTGAGGCCCTGCCCTTTACCTCTTCCCGCAGTCGGTCTTGCAAGGCAGCTTGAGGCCCAGGTGGGCATGGCGGGCCGTCAGGGCTGCCCGCCCCTCTCTCTCTTGGGACGAGCCACCATGGCACAATCAGGGGAGAACGGCCTGCTCTTTCAAAGGAGACTCCATAAGTACGGTCTGGAAGGCCCGTGACATTCGGTGCTGGCTTGTCTTTGTGCACAGGTACCACGCACATCGCTGGCCCACTGACCGGGCCAGGAGCGAGGGCTTGGGGCTGCAAGGAGGCAGAGCACCCCGATGCTAGCAGAAGCTCTGGGCGGAGTGGGGGCATCAGAATGGGGACTACGGCTTGGGGATTCCTAGCCACGTCTATTTCCTTCCTGAGAAAAGGGGCTGGGCGAGCCTCTGGCCGGCTCCTCCTTCCAAGCCCCACCTACTCCTAGCTCTTCTCCCCTCCATCTCAGGTCTTCCAAGTCGCTTCTCCACTCTTATCTGCACTGGGGAGAACAGGGAGACGTTTGGAAGGACCTGTCCTCAGTGCTGTCCGGGAGTTCAAAAGCCCTCTTAATCTGGAGTGCCCCTGAGGCCAGAATTTGTTGCTTCAGTGAGGGCCTCGGCTGGGGGGTAGGAGGTAAAGTTCTAGCCCTAGGGAGTTAAGCTCCATCTTCAAAGAAGAGCCTTTCTAATCGGCTGGGAAATCTCTCTTGGCTCCCCCCATGAAAGCATTTTGCCCACAAGGAGTTTCTCATCACTTGCCTGCATCACTCTCTCCCCTGGGCAATTAAGATTCCCACTGCAAGCCCTCCCAAGGCCTGGGCCTCACCCTGGGCCTCTCACCAGTGGCCTCAGGGCTTCTTAGGAGAGATCTTACTGCCCTTGACCACAAAAGCTTGACACAAAGGAAGCTTTTGGAATACACCTACTGTGGGTCCTCATGTTTCCAGCTAACCCCCTCTGCTCCAGGGAGCCCAGGGGAAGGGCAGGGCTTCCGATAGGGCCTGCTGTGGCACTAGAAGGTTCCCAGCAGTTGGTGTGACCAGCAAACAGAACTCAGGCCAGTTATCAATAGCATTCATATATCTGGAGCCTACGTCCTCACCAATGACAGTGTCCACGGGAAGTCCTCCTGGTTTGGTTGCTGGGCATTAGACCTAAACAGTGAGAGCTCAAGAAACACCTGCTCTTGTTGTCCCAGGCAAATTCTCCCAGCTTTTGGGGAAGTGGTGGGCTCTTTCTGACGTATACTTTTTTATTCTGTCTATTGTGGTGAGTCTCTTCATCATCATGATTATAATAACTAATGTTTGTTGAGCACTTAGAGTGTGTCCTTGTTTTGAGTGCTCTATATGAATTGCCTCATTTCATCTTATCAACCGTATAAAGTGATTCCTATTAAGATCCCCATCGTACACATGAAGAAGCTCAAAGAGGTGAAACAAAGCCAGTTCATGGTAGAGCTGGGATCTGAAACTGTTGGGGCCAGGGAAACTTTCCCCTCCTCTCTTTAGTTCTTTTGACTGGTCAAATAATCCAAATGACATACAACAGATTAACAGGAGAAAATCAAGTTTTAGTATGTGCGAATGTAGAGTTCACATAAGCATGAAAATTTCAAAGACAGTGAGTCAAAATGAGGTATATATGCCATTCTGGACTAAGGAGACAGAAGCAGGGCCCTGGGACTCTAATGGGAGAGTAGGCAATTCACAGGTAGATGAGAAAGAGCAAATGTCATAACAAATGCCGTGGTACCCAGATACAATGGGACACTGAGGGGAGTCTAACAGACAATGCCTGGATCCTCCCCATCTGCCACACTTAATTTATATTACACTAAGGTGAATATGCTAAGGTTCCCTTCTTGAAGCAGGTTTTTCTATCCGAATTCCCTTAGGTAGGTAAGAAGGAGGTTAGAAAAAACTCTTCTTCAGTTTGTTGGGCTTTACTTTCAGCTCAAAGTAATCTGCATGCCAGGGGGATACTTGTTCTGGACCCCTACAAAACCCTCTGAAATCAGAGATTGAGTTCCTCTGACTAAGCCATACTACCTTCTACCCTTCTCTCCTTCCAATCCCATTCTGCCGCCTCACTACACCATCTCAGCAACAGGCTCCCTGTGTGTGGGACCTCGGTGTATGTGGTGTGTTCCAGGCAGTGAGCTCAGCATTTCTTCTTGGATAGAGAGGACACTTAGCACAGCATTTTCCTTTCTTTGTTGGGCTTGAGACTAGTTGTCATAGGGCGAGAAGCCAACCACTCCATATACAGAACACAGTGGTTAAGAGCTAAGGGCAAGGGCTCCCAGCCTTGGAGATTTCATGGATTAATAAATTAATAAAAGAAAATTGGGTCATAACATAGGGCCAACAACTTTTGATTTCACCATTTAAAAGAACAGTTTATAGTACTACAGTACTATAAATAATATCTAACCATTATAGAGAGAGCTTATGATGTACCAGGCACTGTTCTCAGTCTTTACATGAATTATTTGATTTGATCCTCATAAAAAAACTATTCTATAGATACTATTATCCCCATTTTATAGACAAGGAAACTTAGAAATGTTAAGTAAATTGTTTCTGGGTCTATGCTGATAACCATTATACTATCAGCTCATCCTTGATTCATAGAAGACATCTTTGAAAACACTTGGTAAATGAGTGGGGTGCACCAGAGATGTATGTTTCCTCAAAAATCCAAGAAGATCACCAGGTATCATATTTCAACTAATCTAACATGCCATCAACTGAAAGGTGTACTTTATTTTATATTCCACTATGAAGAATTTTTAAAAACATTATCCATCAAACCTTAATATATCATTGATTATAAAATGAATTCCAATTTCATAGATGTTAAAATATGAGAGAAAAAACATTGTGAATGTACTAAGTGCTCCTGTATTGTTCACTTTAAGATAGTTAATTTTATGTTACATGATTTTTATCTCAATAAATTAGTGAAAAAAAGACATCTTTGAAAATAATCAAGCAAGGGTGGTCCTAACCTCTCAATTTGGGAATAAATATGTAAAAGCTCAGACAGTGAAGTCAGACAGCTCTGGGTTTGAGTTTTAGGCAACTTCTTCAACACTCTCTGTGCCTCAGTTCATTCAACTGTAATGAAAATACTAATAGCCATCTCATGGCTGCTGTGAGAAGTAAATGATTTAACACATACCGAGCCCTTCACACAGTGATGGCACATAATGAGGACCCCAATACACACCAGCTGCGAGGCCCATTGTTGCTATTCCCCCTGGCACAGCCCCGCAAGCTCATCTCCTGCTGGAGAGGAGCTGAATATGGACACTACAGCTTGATTCTGCTTTGGAAGTCAGATTATCGCTGTGACTGACTAACCCTCTCCACTAACAGAAGCAGTCAGAAACACTTGAGCTTTGCTTCTCATTCGTTGAAACTGGTGTTACCCTGGCAGCATTTGTAAACATTCCGGCTGGGAATCCTGGGGAAAAGCTGCTAAGAGACTCCTTCTGAGGCTTCCCTGGCTACTACTGTTCCAGACAAGGATCTGGTCACTCAGGTATTGGAAGTTGCGAAGGGTGGGACGGTTCCACAAAAAGGACCTGCAGTGGTTCTCCCCATTCATCACCCAGACCCAAAACTTGACCACACCCCTGACCTTTCATACCCATTCTGCCCGCCTCCTTAGGAAGGGAAGGGGAGAAAAAGAAATAGGAGAGGCTGGTAGGAGGGACATTTAAGAATGATTGTGCTCACAAAAGTCTGAGGACAAGATCTGAACTTCTTCCTGAGCCCTGCTCCCCACTTCCCTTCTCCTGTTGGCTCACGGGGCTCCCCAGGGGAAAGGTTTAAGGAGGTGCTTCCATGGATAAAGCCCCCACTTCATTTGCTTGGTGTTGGGAATCATACATTTGGCTTACAGTCAATTCTTCAAGAGGCAATTTGCTGAAAGCCAAGTCACTGAATGACCAAGTCACCAAATTTTCTGAAGGATCAAGTTGCTGTATGGACTCACCAAAGCCTACCAAATTTACCAATTTACCAAAAATACTCTGCTGTTGTCTTTAACTTTGGAGTTTTACATCAAATCGTTTTGGCCAAATTGGGAAAAGCCAGTTTTCTAGGGTTAAGGGCCTTCAGACTCCCTTAAGACCCACCCTTAAGTCTCTGCTTGCTCTCAAATAGGCAGCCTGGGAACATTCCATTTCACCTCAGCAGATGACCCTGTCCACCCCTCAGATGCAGTAACAGGGAACTGAGGCAGAGGCAAACTGAGCTTAAAATGCTAATATGACTCAGATGAACATGAGTCAGCATTATTACCAAAATGTTCAAAGACTGTTCAAACCATTCCTGGACTGATGGCCATGGGAACCAGGTTGCCTTGTGCAGCACTCACCGCACCCTAGGACCAATGGTGGTGTCGACAAAGGGAACAAAGGGTGACTCTTTCTGAAAGAGGCTTACACAAAGAGAGTGAGCACATCTGGAGTCCAGACGGAAATGTGAGAACAGGGCCCCATGACTCTCTGTGAATCTTGGAGGGAGGAGAGCAGTGTAGTTAAGAGCTCGGGCTGTGGAGATGAACAGTCTGGGTTTGAGCTTGGCTTCCTCATTTCACATGGTAACAAGAGTCCCTCTGTTTATGACTCAGGGTCCCAGTACGCATACTAAAAGTAGGATAGGTAAGGAAGGGTTAAGGGAATATTTACAAGGGTGTGAGTAGACAGTGAGGAATCAAGGGCAAATGCAGTTCCCCAGGGCTAGTAACAATGGGGCCATAGGGCTGAGGGGAGAGAATACTCTTACCAGACTGAGGAGTTGTGAGACAGCTGCCCTGGGAGAAGCAAGGGCCTTCTCCATGCAGCCAGTCACAGGTGACCCTGTAGGGGATTCCCCTCTGCTCCAGGTAATATCTACCTTGACCTCATTCTCCTCCCTTCAGCCTGGTCTCCCCATTGTGTGGAACCTCCTAAAAGACAGAAGGCATGAGAGATCCCATTGATATAGTCCAGTCAGGTCAGCCTTCCAGGGTAGAGGGCAGGGGAATCTGGGGAGAGTGGATCTAAAAGGGCCAATTAAAAGTAGCCAGTGCACAATTTCACAGGGGCATTGTGAGAGTTAAATGAAATGAGGCATATTAAACACCCCGAATTGGGAGTTGCTATTTATAGAAAAATAAATAGCTTCCTTTGGAGAGAGATATCCACTTTCCTGCAGCACCCCAATGCAAGGATTACCTGCAAGGGATTTATAACTATGCTAGAAGTGACTTCTCATAAGTGAAGACACAAGAGTATAGCAGGGAAAGAGAATCCATTACTCAAGGGAAAAGATGGAAAAAAATGATGGAAAATGTGCAAAGGCTCCTAGCTCTGTGATGAACCCTTCACAGCACTGATAAATCTAATTTTCACAGCCTCAGTAGATGTTAAAGGCATTTGGAAAATATGAACTATAAGTTATGATGACCACCTTACTAAAACAGTAGCAGACAAATATTTTCTTGATATGATAAATCTCAAGCCATAAACCAGCATCATATTTATAGGTGTAACACCAGAAAGCATACCCATTGAAGTTAGACACAAAAGAAGGATGCTCCTTATTTCCACTGTCACTTAACGTTTTTCTGGAAGTGTTAACCAAAGCTAATACTTATATATTTTCGGGAAAAATAAGATGGTAAAAAATGATAGTTTCTGGTAGACGATGTAATAGTCTACCTGGAAAATCTAAGAGTAAAACCTGAAAAACCAACCCCTCCTATGCTGTATTGCCTTTAATCATTTTAATTCACTTTATCTGTAAAGAGTCATGTGTCCTTAGTCCCCGAAAGCAGGGTTTGAGGTTCTATTAGACTCAACTAGAAATCAGTATTGTTAGAATGCCAAAGAAGTTATGAATCATTCTACTACATCTTGACTTAAGTCTTCATGGTTATGAGAATCTGGAAATCCTAGGTTTTCAGGAAAAGTAGATCTCAGCAGCCAGGCACAAAGGGTAAATGGTGAAGCCTCACTCCTACCCTAACCCCTAATCCCTTCCCTAGAAGAAACAACTGTTTCCTGTCTCTTGTGATTCTTCAAGAGATAGTCTGTACTTACAGGAATGTGTACATGCATACGTGCACACACGCATGCAAAAGTTAACTTTTTGAGTTTCTTTTTCCAGGCAAAAGAAAATGAATAAGACTAAAAATGTCAGATTTCAGGAGACAGTAGATGTGTATATTTGTTCTTCATGCGACACAATCGATACAGAAGATGACAGCGATTTGAGTGAACTAGCTCTAAATTTAGCTCAGAGGGCCATCGCCGCTGCTATTAAAACTGTGAAAGGTAGTAATCCTGCTTGGGTGCCTAAAGGACTGTCTCATTATATGTCACACTACCAGGCAACTAACAAATTTACACCTTGTTTGCAGAAGATGAATACGCCATCAAAAATATCAACTGGATCACACACGGTGAATTCACAGCAGAAAGGGGCCGTAAACAAATTGAGGAGTTTGTTTTGGTAAGTTAGTTGACCACCCCACCGTGGCATACAAGGGCGAAGAACAATAAAAAGGCTCTTGTTTGATGAAAAGTTTGAAGCCCAGAATCCCTAGGAGATGATATCAAAGGCTTTTAGATGTCCTCATCTGGGTTCCAAAATCAAGATAGGATAGTCTTTGAAGGTGAAAAGCACAATCGTGTTTCCCTGTGTTTGGATCATCCTAACCTTACATTTTCCTAGGAAAATCTGATATTCTCAGTAAAGCAACTTTCCTATCTGGTGCTCTAAATGGGGGCCTAATGCCATAAGGAGAGAGTTGCTTCTTCCAAACAAGAGTTCTTCATCAGCAACTTTAGAATGCTCATATTAACAGAGGGGATACAGATGGATCAAAAGTCTTTTTGTTGTAGCTTTGGAACGTATTGCCCGCATACTTAGGTGCACATGCCTGTGAATTTATTTTTCTTTTCCTCCTGTGCCTGGCTCTGACCCTATTCATGTGGTTCTACCTGGCAGCTCTGGTGAAAAGGCCCTGGGTTGCTTTGCATAACTTGCAGGTAGATTAAGAATAATGACTTGAAATCCCCACTTACTGTATTTCCTCGGATGAGAAACAGTTGAAATTGGTGTAGGCGGACTCCCACCCCTGGGAGAAGTTTCCTGCTGTCTCTGGTCCTCTGGCCAGCCTATCAAAGCTCACAGCCCTAAGGGCCCTGGGCAGCCCTGGTCAGGTGAGAATGAGGAAAAGCCAGAGATTTTTGGCTCCACACCCTCCATTTATACTCTACTGGGCACAATGAACCTTTCTCATTAGAAGGAATATCCAGAGTATAGTGAGGATGAATGGTACAAAGTACTAGTTACTCTTGGATCTTCCTGCTTTGGAACATCTCTCCATTTGGGGTTGGGCAAAAGTCCCTGCCTCCTGCAACCCAGGATTTATGAATCAGGCTGGAATGGAGCACAGAACAAGCAGGAAAAATTTCCCCTGCAAATCTTACTGGTTATTCTGAATAAAAGGCTAAAGAAAGTCCTGACAATGGCCTACAGTTCCCAACATGATCTGAGTACCCCCATCCCTCCCAACTTACTGCTCAGACTCCATCACCTACTGCCTTCTCCATTTTCACCATTCTCACTACAGCCACACGTGTTTCCTTGCATTTCAACTGTCAGGTATATACCTAGCTCAGGGCCTTTACACTTGCTGTTCCTTCTGCCTGGAACAATCTCCCCTGAGATCTATTCTTATGGTTCATGCCTTACCTCTCTTCAGATCTTTGCTAAGATGCCACCTGCTCATTGAGGCCTTTCTTAGCTACCTCATCTAAAATTGCAACCCTCTCTCCTTCTCTAATTTAGTTTTACTTTAGCACTTAGCTCTACCTGAGATACTAGATTTTACTTATTTATACCATTGCTTTTATCCCACCACCAGATCATATGGTCTATGAGGGCAGAGACTTTTGTTCATTTTTCTGTCCCAAGCCTCCAGAAAGGTCAGGTGCTCTATAAATATGTGTTAAATACACAAACGGATTTATTCTTTCATAGATGAAGAGCTTACCTACTTTGTAGGTTGTTGTGTGGATAGAGATGATTAGAAAGTAGAAGGTGATTGAAAGCTAAAAGCTCTATATAACTCTTGACATCAAATCACCCTGTTCCCAACCCCACTAATACAGCAAGTCCTAGAAGTGAAGTCTACCAACTAAGTGCCAGGCATTTCTAATGAAGAGCTTTCTCAAGCTTATTGCAGATTTCCCAGAGTCCACCGTACACCAAATTAGGAGTTACTATTGGCAAATTTGGAGTTACTATTTATTGTGCCAAGCACTGCTAAGCATTTCATGTGCATTCTCTCACTTAATCCTCACAACAAACCTTAGCGTAGGTATATTTGACAGATAAAGAACCTTGAGGCTCAGAGAAGTTGGGCAGTATGTCCAAGGTCTTCCTGTTTAAGCAGCAAAATGAAGTTTTGATCATAAGTCTGTCTGATATACTTTTCCACCAGAGTAGGAAAAAGGACTTTTAAAAAAAAATAATTAAGTTTATTGGGGTAACATTGGTTAATACAATTATATAATTTTCAGGTGTACATTATCATTTGACATCTGTATATCCTATTGTTTACCACCCAAAGCCCAGTTTCCTTCAGCTACCATATATTTTATCCCTTTATGCCTCCTCCTCCTACCCTATATTTAACCCCCTTTATCACATCGACCTCCCATCTCCTCCCCTGCCCCACTAGTAACCAATACTCTATAGTCCTATGGTAACCACTAGTCTATTCTCCATGTCCAGGAGTCTCTGTTTGTTTGTCCTGTTTCTTTGTTGCTTTTAGGTTTATATCCCACATATAAGTGATATCATGAGATTTTCAGCTATTTTTGTCAGGCTTATTTCACTTAGCATGATTACCTCGAGGTCAATCCATGTTATCACAAATGGCAGTATTTCAGCTCTTCTTATGGCTGAGTAATATTCCATCGTATATATGTACCACAGCTTCTTTAGCCAATCATCTATCACAGGATACTTCGGTGGCTTCCATGTCCTGGCCACTGTGAATAATGCTGCTATGAACATCGGTGTGCAAATATCTTTTTGAATATGGGTTTTCAAGTCTTTGGGGTAAATACCCAGTAGAGGGATTGCTGGATCATATGGTAGATCAATTCTTATTTTTTTGAGGAACCTCCATACTGTTTTCCATAGTGGCTGTACCAATTTGCAGTCTCACCAGCAGTGTATGAGGGTTCCTTTTTCTCCGCATCCTCTCCAACATTTGTTATTACTTGTCCTGTTGATTATAGCTATTCTAACGGGTGTGAGATGGTATCTCATTGTGATTTTGATTTGCATTTCCCTAGTAGCTAGCAATGTTAAGCATCTTTTCATATATGTGTTGGCCATTTGTATATCCTCTAGGGAGAAGTGTCTGTTCAGGTCCTCTGCCCATTTTTCGATTGGATCATTTGTGTTTTTTTTTGTTGTTATTGAGTTGTATGAATTCTTTGTATATTTTGGATATTAGGCTCTTATCGGAGGTGTTGCTTGCAAATATATTTTCCCATTCGGACGGTTGTCTCTTCTTTTGCTGAGCAGAAGCTTTTTAGTTTGATGTAGTCCCATTCATTTATTTTTGCTTTTACTTCCCTTGCTTTTGAGATCAAATTCATAAAATCCTCTTTAAGTCCAAGGTCCCTGAGTTTAGTTCCTGTTTTCTTCTATGCATTTTATTGGGAAAAAGGACTTTTTGATGGCAAAAATCATAAAGAGTTTACTATCAATGAAAAATGGAAATTCAAAAGATTTTAAGGTATTGCAGTGTGGATCAAACCTGATGTAAGAAGGCTTGTGTGTTTGTGGGGAGGGAATAGGTACACTTATACATTGCCAGTGGGCACAATAATTGGTTTATTCTCTTCAGAAACACAATTCGGCAACAAGAATATACAAATAAGTTCTTTATGAGAGAAAAATTGGAAAATTCCCACTGCCTAACACACAGTTAAAATTATTTTATAATAAAAATAAAGAATTGTTATTAAACCCCAGTGAACAAAAAGACACAAAGTAGAAAATGAAAGTTACCCCTACACCCCCATAATGCCCATTTCTATTTCCTCAAAGATCATTTACCATTGATAACAGTTTTGTGCATATAGTTCTAGATGCCTGTTGATTCTGAGCATCCAATAACATGTAATGGGCTAAGCCATCCATGATAGAGTAGCACAATAAGATACTGTTTCCTCAGAGTGAGGATATGAAGCAACATTGTGTAAAAATTACAAAACACGTTGGAGCTACATGAAAGTCAGCTGCTTGCACAATGATAAAAAAGGAAGAAATTGCCTGATGGAGATAGTTGAATTTGAGGTGTCTAAGGCTGCCTCAGTTCACAAAAGAAAAAAAAAACACTGACACCAAGTTGAGAGGGAGAAAATCTTAGCACTGATGCATCCAGTGAGGCAGAGAGAGAACTGAGCTGGCTACTCAGAAAACCTGGGTTCCTGTCTCCTCTGTTGTGTTGGACTGTCCTTACCCATTTCTAGGCCCCTGTATCCTCATCTATAAAGTAAGGGGCTTCATTAGATGATATCTAGGGACCATTCAAATGCTACAAAGTCTGTGATTATGTGGCAGATTAACTATTAGGGCTGACAAAATACATCAAATAATACAGAAAGTTTAGAAAAAAGGTATGCTTCTATGGGCTTCATGAGCTTGACTGTTGGACTTCTTCCTTAAAAGGAATAATGGTCTCTATAGGAAGACACAGTCCCTGATCTCAAGGAATCTAGAATCTGGTGCTCCTCTCTGGCTAACTGAAAGAGCCAATCGGATAGAAGGTTGAAATAAAGTAAGCTGAGGCAGAAGGCTAGCCTGCTTCTTTTTATTTTAAAGGGAGGCCTGAAATCTTTTTACCATCTTCTGCCACACTCCTTGTGCACATCACTGGGCTTGTTAGACAATCCCACTTCCTTCTGTGGACCTTCATCTTAATTCAGGATCTTTTTTTTTTTGACTCGTGAGCTGCCTGTGCCCTAAAAGCCAGCCCAAGGGGGTCCAGTTGAATTGAACTTGAATATCTATAGCATTCCTGGCCCTGTGCTAAGAATCAGGGCTGCATTATGACTTCTGTGGACCCTAGGTGCTGGTAAGATTTGTGCTTAGGAGGGAAAGCTTCTCCAAGGGTGTAGACAGGGATCTGAGAGATCTGGATGATCCTATTGCCTGACTCATTCCTTTTCTGACATTATATACCATCTATGGCTGCAATTAAGTGAGTTTGGTTTTCAACAGCAGTTTGTAAAATCAGCCTCATTACTTTCTAGTCACACCTTGAGGTCTCCCAGAGAGGAGTGAACAGACCACATGTTCTAATCACTAATTATTTTTCAATTAACTAAACTTGCCTCTCAAGTAAGGGTCTGGAAGGAAGTGAGTGTGTATGTATTTGTGGTGTCTATGTACCCACACACATTTGAGCATGTGCCTCTACAGTACAAAGCCCAATCTCAAGTGATGTTTGCATTAGTCATTCATTTAATTTCAGCTCCACCTCTTATCTCCTCCACTGTGGAGATAATTGGGAGTTGACTCTAGTTTGAATCCCAATCAAAAATGTTAGAAATGGACTCCAGAAGCAGAGCTATAAACTCCACTGTTGTGTGCTGCCTTT
The DNA here is from genome assembly GCF_902729225.1 of Pteropus medius. Taxonomy (NCBI): domain Eukaryota; kingdom Metazoa; phylum Chordata; class Mammalia; order Chiroptera; family Pteropodidae; genus Pteropus; species Pteropus medius. The sequence goes on along the minus strand of NW_024351072.1, from coordinate 112,418 downwards.
ATCCAGAGGATTTAAACAGAAGTCTGCTTGTTTTTCTCTGTGTGCTCTTTTTCTATTAAACAGAGTTGGGAGTATCAAGACCGCTGGGTGCACTACACAAAGTTGATAGAGACAAAAGATGTGGTACACAGCTTCCACTACATCTACTCTGTACGCTGGAGCATCCCAACCGCTAACACACCCACGGCACTAGGCTCTGCCTCTGCCTTCTTCACTATCAAGTTCAACAAAAACAAACCTCCGGTAAGCTCTTCCTTTCCTGCCTGCTCCCTTTGATAAGACTTCAATGAGAATAGAGACTTCTCTTGTCAAGATCATTGATGACCCTTTCTTTGTAAAACATAATAGTCATATTTCTGTCCTCGTCCTGCTTGGCCTCTCTGCAGCACTTGCCATAGCTGATCACTCCTTTCTCTACGAAACATTCTATTTGCCTTCTAGGACAACATACTGTCCTGGTTTTTCTCCTGCTTCATTGACCGTTCCTTCTCAGTCTCTACTGGTTTCTCCTCCCACTAACCTCTTTGTATTAGAATGTCACAAAATGTGGGTCTTGGACCTCTTCTCTATACTCGCTGCCTTGATGATCATATCCCGTCTCCTGGCTTTAAATGCCACCTCTAGTTTATGAGCCCCAAATTTATATCTCCGGCTCAGACCTCTGCCACTTGCAGGTTTAAGAAACCTCACTTATTGTAACCAGAATTGAACTTCCAATTTCCCCTTCTAAAGCTGACCTGCAGTCTCCCTCATCTCAGCCGATGGCCAAAATCTTTGGCATCATCCTTGACTCTCTCACATCCTTCATTGAATCCATTAGGAAATCCTGTTGGCCCTACTTTCAAAAATAGGCCCTGAATCTAACAACTTCTTACCATTCCAGTTCGACCACCACCATCATCTCTTACCAAGATGATTTCCATAGCCTTCTAACTGGTTCCTCTGCTTCCACCCTTGCCCTCATCATGTAATGAATTTATGTCACTCCTCTATTTAAATACTTTCCAGCATGTTTCTTGAACTCCACTGGGGATCTTGTTAAAAGGAAGATTCTGATTCAGCAGGTCTGGGCTAGGGCTTGAGATTCTGCATTGCTAAGAAGCTCCCAGACCAGGCAGATGCTGCTGGTCCACAGACTACACTTTCTGAGTAGTAAGGGCCAAAAGACCTTGTGTGCTCTGGTCCCTTGTTATTTGTTTTCCCTGCTCTCACCTCCTACACAGCACTTTCTCCCCGCTCCCACCTGCCAATGCTTTTGCTTTTTTTCTGTAACATTTTATCAACTTCTGATATTCTATATAATTTATTATCTTGTTAGTGTCTTCTCGCCCTACCAGAATGTAAGTTCCATGAAGGCACAAATTTTTATCTTGCTGAAAAACAAGGGCTGGCAAATAGTAGGCACTCATTAAATACTTGAAGGAATGATTGCTTGTAGTCACTAGATAGACCATGAATATGAAATATGTTGATCGCTGGTAAGAAAAGAGTCAAAATAACATCCATGAATCCAGGCATAGGGTTCTCAGAGGAGCAATGTTGATACCAAACATAATGCCTAGAACACAGCAGACATAAAAATATCATATCCCCTTTGTTTTTCATCCTTTCACAAGTTATTTGAGCCTTTGCCTGACTCTAAGGCTTTATATATGACCACATAATGAGTCAACTATATCCTGTATTTGTCCTATCCTAGTATAAACTTATCTATTCAGAGATTTTGGGACCCAGAGTAATCTAAGGAGGTAAAATACATGGTGCTCTCACTTCTCCTGGTCATACATCCCACCATCAGCTGTCTTGTTAACTGGCAAGGTTAGAGATCAGAATGTTAGGCTTGTGGAGGTAAGCAAGACCATAAACCAGTGACCATACAAATAGAGAGCTTGAGAAAAGGGCTTTTGCTCAGAATTCTCAGTGTAATTCTGGAAGGGCAAATGGGTGGTAACCATTCAGACAATATTACAACCTACATTTTATGCTGCTTTAAAAATGTTTTCGAACTTTGTTCATCTATATTATTTCATTCTTATGCCATTCCTGTCGGTTGAGTAAACTGGAGCATGTAAAGAAGGTAAAATGACTTACTCAAGCTCCTGTTAATGAGGAACACAAGCCTCTCCTACTTGTTTCCAGTTCTTTGGCGATTCCTTACCTGATCTTAGCCAAAAGGCTGAGAAGCGATGCCTTGGTGATTCTTAAGGTATTCGTTGCCAAAAAGATCTTTTGGAGGACAGAGGTTTGAAGTGACAAAGAACTACCACCTACAGACTCCCAATTCACAAGGAAGATGAATTCTAGAAATTTAAGAGTATATATATGGACAAGTGTAGGAATAGGAGGAATCATGAGTTGGTATGACTGGTCTGGACTGACCATTGTTCTTTTCTTTCTTAGGATGCACCCGTTGATGTCTCTTTTATCTTTGAGGGCCAGTCATTAGTTCACAGGTAATGAACACTTGGAGACTTATTTTAACACGGTGGTGGAAAAAGGTCATTATACTCTGGGAATCCAGCAAGTCCACAGCCACAGATAATTCACATAACAGTCACTTTTCTCCTTTGGGCCACCTACCTCATTAGGATTGACTGAAAGGAGGATTCTGCCATTGTTCTAGAATTTTTTTAGTGTCTCATTTTTCGATGATTAGAAACTTGGGGATTAGTTGCTGGAGTAGGATGGGGGCAAAGCGGGTCACATCTGTTGTTTCTATGGGAAAATTCACAATTATATGGAATTAAATCATGTATAATAATCCCTTTTGTTTAGCAACTCTTAAAGAATCTTTACATATAAACTATTTTATTGATTGGGACTAAGGAATAGATAGAGACAGCCTTTCCCCTCTACTCTCAAAAAGCTTTTTGCTCACTAGGAATATAAGAGTAAACAGGGAATCGATCGCTGGCTCAGTGTTTTATTTTAAAAGCTTTTGGTGTGTTTGTTTTTCTTTCTCTACAGACCAGGAAAGACTCGCTTTCGAGAAAAATGGACGAGGGACCTTGTTGAGGCCAAACATATTTTAATGGAGTCAAATCCCTTCTAATTCAATTATGTCTGATTCTTACTGAATGTTTTAGGATTGGATTTCTAATCAGAATGTATTAAAAATACGACACTGCACATCAAACCACAGAATATTTATTGAATAATAAACATGTGGCACACAATCCAGCTGTATTTATTTTGCATTCATTAATTTTCCATTTGGCAACTTACATCACGCTAGCAGAGTAACCAGTAAGTTCTATTTTCTAAAAGGTTTTTTCCACCACTATCTGCATCATTCAGAGTCTTACAGATATAGAAGCTGAGTTTAGAGACCTGCTAAAATTCACCTGTCAGACCAACTGAGACTGGCACTTTGGCTGCTTGTTTCCCCATCTGAGCCTAAGTCTCCACCCAGACACCCCTCTTTATGGCACAACTGGGGAACAGAAAAATGGTAACAGTTCTACGGCTCGTAATATAACCAATCTGAAGGGTTTCTCTACTAACAGATCCCTTCGTTTACTGCAAATTTAGCCCCATCATTAAACAATACATTCTGGAACTCTGAAGCCTGGAATGCTGCCTGCCACAATACATCATCACAACCTTGATGGCAGGAAGGTGGCTTGAGGACTGGGGGCAATGAAATAAGGAAGGCTCAGTCACCACCCTTACTTATTTCTTGTCTTCTTCCCATCCTCACACCAGATTATCACTTGTTCCTACCATCCCTGTGAGGCTGTCTTGCCTGGCTGCAAAGTTTTAAAACACCAAAGACAGAATTACATTATGAGTGATTACTTACTGGTACATCAGAATACATATTCACATAGACAAGCACTGGAAGGGAACACAGAATCCTAAAGACAATTGATGTGGTAAGACAATGGATAATTTTTCTTTCTTCTTTTTTTAACTGTTACATTTATGCAATAAATAAATAAAAGGGGGAAAAATCTTAGAGCAATAGGCGAGGAGGTAGGAAACTAGGTAAGTCTCCTTGAAGAATAACAGATAGAACATTTCAAATACAATAACCCTCCTATTAGACTTGTGGCTCACGTAATTAAACAGTTTGAAGCAGTAACTCTCATGTACTGAAAATAAAATACTTTAAGCTCTTTCATTCTTCTTCCTTTTTCCAAAGAATATGTTACTGAAGCTGTTCTTTGGCAGATCTTTTCTGAAAAATTATTGATGAATGAAATGAATTAATATATATATTTTTTTTACTTGACAAGCATTTGTTGAGTATTTACTCTGTGGAGGAGACAGGCAAATCCAATGAAAATCAACAATATTCATATATCACAAAATCGTTGCATTTAAATTACCTTGCCTACTGAAAACAGGAGAACAAATTCATTCAGTCTCCAGGAGCCAATAACAATAATTTTCTTAGAGAGCAAATTCTTAAATGGTGATTATAAATTTAGGTTTTATTACACAGGGAAGTAGATGGATTAACACTCACAAATTGGGGACCTAGTTTCCTTTTAACTTTTAGGAATAATAGATTTCTTAGGCTAGGCAGCAATGATAATACATAGAAATCAGTTCAAATTCAAGGGTCCTAACTGTTACATGTCAACTGGCTGTTTAGTTCATTAGTTATGAGTTAAAGGTAGACATTTTCCTAGAACATGTGCTAAATAGTAAACTTCTGATCTATGCTTTAAAATTTGACTGCCTTATTTTAAAACTTTGAAAAAACCCACTTTAAACTATTATAAGTAGAGAGGAGAGGGCATTTTATAACAGCAGAGTCAGAATTTCCCCATAACCCAGGTAATTAAAATTTATGCTAGGCACATAATAATAATGCAGCTCAAAACAAAGACAACCAGAACTTCCACTGTCCCCTCCCCCTTTCACTCTTGTGACCTAACAACTAAAATTGAACAAAATGAAAAAGATCATGATCTCACAGTCCCAGAATATTCCATTTCTCCCAAACTTAAAAGTCAATAGTAGGCATAAAAAAGTTAAAGATTAAACTGAATGACAGATGTAAAAAATAAACTGAAAACTTTAACAATGTTTATAATAAAATCTGCCTATTACATACAGGACGGACAAAAAATGTTTAATATCATTTTAGCTTCATCCGCATGAAACAGGTAAGTTAAAACATGATTCATTATATTTTTCCCTATTAAACTCCTGATCACAGTTGACTCCCATTCATTTCTAGTATTAAAATTATGATCTAAGCACAGCTTAGATGGAAATAATGTACTTACATTGGCACAACAGACTTTCCAATAGTTTAAATTCGAAAAAACACATTTTTAAGTAACCTATTAAGAATTTTTAAAACTCATGTTCACATTTCAATTCAACAAGTCTGTGGGATAGTTTTTCTTTTTGGTTTGTTGGTTTTGGGGCACAGGTAGGAGATAAAACTGAAATACATGATTTCCGGTGCAGATTATATATTGTATACTACAAGTCAATCTTCAAATTCCAGATTTGCTTTTTTCAGCAATACCTTCATTTTGTTAACAAAACTGGCCTCCTGTATGTTTCTATCAAGTCCATTTATGACACATCCAATATAGAGGAATGATAATTTCCCACAAGTTCATTTGGGGGGTGTGTCATGTCGAGCTAAGAGCAACACTGTCCCATGATATGAGAGTTAAGTTTCTTATCTCACTGACACTTTCTCTCAATGTCACCTCCCCCAATACAGTAGGATTTCATTCATAATTTGGATGTTTAAACCAGGAAATTTTATGGTCAATCCAAAATAACCCAAAGAACTTGCTAAAGTTATATTGAAGGACTGAAAGAATTAAATAGAAGGCACAGTAGCACTGTAAAGCTTTTTCAGATCAAAATCTTTTTGTATGTATATATGGAACCGAGACTTTCTTTTATGTTGTTAAAAACGTCTGCCGAACAATCCAAAACTCCTTATTTGTCATCTTTCCCTTTAGTTTTTCTGTATACCATCTCTCGAAAACTGGCCAGAATCTTGTTTTCTCTCTTTCGTCTCTCTTCTTGGTTAAAGGATGCAAGAGCTCTCTTCTCATCGGCACTATAGATCTGGTTCTCTTTTCGCAGTCGCACAGCCTCCATTCGGCGATGCCTGGAGATAATTTTATTTTGAGCTTAATTTCTCAGCAATTATTCTCATAGTACTTCCTCACTCATCCTTTCTTAATATAGAGTGGTCTAGTTAAGAAGCTGACAAATAGAAATTGTTTTTGTAATGAGTTTGATTTTTCAAAAGATCATTTGTTTTATCTGCTGTGTCCTTTATTTTTAGTATTCAAATAATGACCTGATGTTCTGTCAATATCGTGACTGTTATTAATTTCTAATACAGCATCAGTCTAGTTCTGTTGTTTCCAGTAGAACAACCAGAAACAGGCAAATTATTAAACTTCCTAGGTGATGTGCAATTTGCCTTTGTGGAATTGATGATAAGATAAAGATTTAAGTTGTCATCAATGAGGTGGAACTTCTTCAAGGTTCAAATTTGTTGCACAACCAAAAGAACTAAGTCTCAATTCACAATTGAATTTAACTCCTTAGAATCCAGTAGCAGCTCAAAGAAAAGAAGGAATTTAGCACAAGAGTCAAATCAGGAAAGTACAGGGGCAGAGGCAAAAAGAAACTATTACATCATCTTCAAAAGGTCGCTTATTTAGAGGAAAAACTTCATGAACACCTGCCTCTTTTATGTATATGTACCCAATCCTATACAATCAGTTCAAGATGAAGTTTGAGCTATGTCTAGAAAAATAGAGAAGAGTGAGTGAGAAGAAGGGGAGAATCATTTCAGGTTAGTGTGAAGGTGGGGGAATGGCATGATGGAGAGTCAAGGAGATGACAATGTATTTAGGTTGCTCAGGGTACAGTGAGTAGTTTATCTGGAACAAGAAGTGCTATGTAAATGCTGCTGTAATAAACCTCTATGTACACGTCTCCTAGTACATGGGAAAGATTTTCTTTTGGATATCTAGGTATGGAGTTGCTGGGTCATAAAAGTATATGAATGCTCAACTTTCCAAGATAATGTCAGACTGTTTTCCAAAGTGGTTGGACCAATCTGTACTACTATTAGTAATATTTAAGAGATCCTGTACATCCATATCCTCTCGAGTGCTTGTTATTGTCAGAACTTTGAACTTTTATCTATCAAATGGATGTAAAATGGTATTTCAGTACGTTCTAAATTTCCATTTCCAATGACAATGAACATCTTTTTATGTACGTATAGTCCATATATATTTTTCTGACAAATGCCTGTTGGTGTCATTTTCCCACTTTTTTGGGGGGTTATTTACAGATATTCTTTAAATATTTTCAATGCTAACTCTTTAACAGTTGTGTGTATTGTATGATCTTATCCCAGCTTGGAACTTGTCTTTTTACTTATTTTAAGATGTCTTTTGATGAACAAAAGTTCTTACTTTTAACCTAGGCAAATATATCAATATTTTATTGTATGGTTACTGCATTTTTTTAATCTCTTTTAAGAAATGCTTCCTCCACCCCAAGATCTAATAGAGGCATGCTCATATTTTATACTGAGTGCTAAAGGACATTTAAGTCCTTAATCTAGCTACATTAATTTTTAAATATGGGGATATAATCAGGGTTCTAATTTCATCTTTTTCCATATGAATAATGATTCTTTTCCTGATCCATTTACTAAATAGTTTCTTTCTTCCCCAGTGGTATGATATGCCATTTCTTTCAAATACCTAAATTCCACAGACGTATGGCTCTGTCCCTGGGCTCTGTATTCCATTGAACAATTCATTTGTTCCTCCACACTTTCTAAACTGTTATAACCTTCACAGTAAGTCTTTATATCCGGCGGGGCGAATCTCATCTTCTTGCTCTTTCTCTTCAGAAGTGACCTGGCTATTCTTGGCCCTCTAGTCTAACATATAAATTTTAGAACCATCTAATTAAGTTTCATGAAACACTCTGTTTTGATTTAGATTGGAACTGCACTGAATCTACAGATCAATATGGGAAGAACTGGCAATTTTATATTACCTTTCTATCCGTGAACATAATCTCTCTCCATTTATTTACGTTTTCTTTAATGTCTCTTAATGATGTTTTATAGTTTTCCCTGTAGAGGTCCTGGATATCTTTTGTTAACATTTATTCCTAAGTCCTTCATATTCCCTGATATGGTTATGTTGTTTTGTTTTTATTTAATTACATTTTCCAGTTGTTTGTTGCTGGTGCATAGAAATGCAACTGGTTTTTGTGTATTAACCTTATATCCAACCATTTGTTAAACCCTATTATTTATAATTTACCTGAAGATTCTTTAGGATTTTCTATGTAAACAATCATATCGTTCACAAAATGTTATAGTGTTATGTCCTCCTTTCCAATTCTTATGCCTCTATTTTTTTTTTTTTTAATCTTACTGTGCTGGTCATCAGATAATGTTTTCAAATGTTGGTCCTCAAAATTCCAAGGTTCTGGAGGTGCTATAAATATTTGCCTCTAATTTTATTTTAAAATATTTATCTACTTTTAAAAGTTTATAGAGTTTTTAAAAATCCAAAATTCAGCTTGATTTTTTATATAGACACCCTATTCACTCACTACCCTTGTTCTTTCTGGTACTTTGCTTTCTCTTCTCTAATTTTATATTCATTTCTCCATGCTGAACCTGGTGTCTGTCATAATCCTTTCCTGCTCTTCATTCTCAGAGTCCACAGAGAACTGGAGAGTTCATGTTCTGAGTCCACAGAAAATGAGAGGCAAACTCAGAAACCAGGAAACATTGCCTTACGAAAATGCTTTCTGAGTTGGTTCCATGGTGTAACGGTCAGCACTCTGAAAATGCTTTCCTAACTACTAGAAATTTCACATTCCTCATGGGGCAGTGATAAATAGCTGAATTTACCTACATCATCCAGAGGATAAACTATCTGTACCAAAATATGAAATAAGGTACTGGAAAGACTGATTCTTTGATAAAGCTGAGTCTGAGGCTGAGTTGCATACATACTTGGAATTTTAGACAACTATATTTATACCAATAAAAACCGATATTAAAACAATATTTATACTGTACTTTTCATTAGGAATGGTCACTCAGTGAAAATCAATCACCAAATATAATTCTGGCGGTGAGAAAGAAGGAAATGATTTAATCACAGAAACTGACTTTAATGCCAAGAACATACCTGCTACCACTCATTACATAACCTGAGCACTCAAATGATGCAATTTCTTCACTTGTCAAGCCAATTTCACCTCTTCGTGGGATTCGTTTTCCAGCTTTTACATATTCAGCCATAGCTGCACCTTCACCAGGTAACAGCGCATGACCATAGCTACAAAGCAATTCAGAATTCAGAAAGATTCATTATAAAAGACTCATCATCTAAAGAAAGTACAAAAATTCATTTATTCTCAGAAAACAGTAGGAATAACAGTTGCTAAGTGGCGGCATTCTGGGAAGCCAATATGATTTACTTCAATTTAATTAGTGAACAATGCAGTGACCTACATCCTCCAGAGGATAAACTATCTGTACCAAAATACGAAATAAAAAAAGATACTGGCAACCTAACCTAAAAATGTAGAGATACTTTGGAAGAACAAAAGAACCGATGTTAGTAAACAGACTCATATTTTACAATTACGGATGAATTCATCCCTATAGGCACTGCCTTTACTGCTTCTGCCTTCCTTGAATTCCTTTCCCCTTTTCACTTAAAAAAAATACAGAAATAACATATCTCAAACTAATACACTTTTTAGACTTATAACCAATAATAACACTATATAGTAACAATTATCTATTAACTTTCATTCAAGGGGACTTTAAAAACTACCATTCCTTTATTCATCGACTGCTTCTTGAATATCTGTTAAACTCAAAGCTTGTAATACAAATATAATCTCTGTTCTGGTGGAATTTACATATTAATAAATATATAACTGCAATAAAATGTAGGATATATAATACATTGCACAAAAGAAATAGAAAATGCTGCGAGGACTAAAAGATTAAAGAGGGATAGAAATCACACCTACTTGTGGAGGGGAGGTATTAGGAATCAGGACATACCTCTTCTTTTGAAAAGGGCTTTGAAGGATGGTAAGGATTTTAAGAAGAAGAAATTGAGGGTAGTGAAGAAAACAGGGCTGGGAAAAGAAGGGAAGGCATGGTGGGGGAAGAAATAAGGTAAATAAGACACTATGTGGGAAAGTGCAGAGTAAACACAGGGACGTTTTAGTTTAGCTCAGTTGGAATCTCAGGCATAAATAAGGGAGCAGAGGGAGATAAGCTTGGAAAGGAAGTGAGGGACATACTTTTGAGGAGGTACTTTAGATGTTGTAAATAAACTGTTACCTACTTCAAAGGTTTATCGTCTTGAGAGGCAAGTGTTTTTGGAGCCTCTGGGCCAATTAAATCTGAGGGTTCTTCAGGCTCTGCACAAAAGATGTTCAGAAACATATTCACATTTAGACTAATTGGTTAAATTAATGTTTTATCTGTTCTGAAGTCGAAGTCTATCAGAAGAACCTACTTGATCGATCCTTCCAGGGATTGTCCAGAAACTCCTCTTGGGAATCTTTAGAGCTTGAATCACTGGAATCTTTTCTGCTCTTTTTAGACTTCTTTTTCTTGTATTTCTTCCTGTAATGATTATGATTTGATACAAATTGACTTAATATTCCCATGTTAAAGGGCATATTGTTTTTTCAAGGCAATTTAAGACATTAAAAGGATTTGAATTCTCAGCTTATTCAAACTTGTTAAAGAATAATTTTAATTAAAAAAATTTTCTAATTTAACCAAATCACAATTCACTATAAAAAAAGATCTCTAAAGGGAACAATGAAATACGGTTCTAATGCTATAGAAAGATAACAGAAATAAAGTGGTTTAAAAAACAGCTTCTACCAATTTGAGCATCAATAATTTTAAGTGTAATGGATTAAAAAGTATCAAACATGTATGAATACTTGGGTTCAGAATGATACTAGAATAACCGAACTCATTATTTTGAAAATTCATAAAACAAATAGTAAGCAATTATCCTGCCTTTCCTATACAAACTGTTCTTCAGGGTAACCAAATAGTTGATAAGGGTAGGTTTCGCTTATAGAATTATTCTACCTTAATAAATGAAGAAAGAAAGCCAGAATTAGACTATCACCATTTTGCAATCCCTAATGAAATAAGAGACCTAGGCAATTCATCAATGACCGTTAACATGAAAAGAGACAATCAGACATTATCTGCGTCCTGATGGAAGTACACAGCATCACCTATGAAGTATTCCCGCCAAAAACTCAAATCAAAACTCAAATCTGAATTAAGACTAGACCTAACTATCAATCTATAGGAAATACAGAGGACAAAGAACATTTTAAAAGGACACTGTAAAAATACAATCAGCAAAATCCATACTGCAGGGACCTCTATAAGACAAATGATTTGGTTTCTTCAACAAATAAATTCCAAAAACAAAAACAGAAGGGGAACCTATCTATTTAGAGATGTAAGAGACATGTCAATCAATCTCAATTTAGAGACATTATTTGGATTCTGATTTGAATAAACTGTAAAAAAATTGCTGAGAATTGATAAATTATTGTTAAATATTTTAGGTGTGATAACAGTAAAAGAATGCCTGTATTTTAGAGAAACATGCTGGTTTATGAATGAAATGATATCTGGAATAGGTTTCAAAATAATGAGGGTGGCAGTGGAGACAGCCCAAGAATTGGTAGTTTTCCAAGCTGACTGATGGTTACATGGGGGTTAATTTTACTATTTTATGTAATTTTATATATATTTAAACTTTCCCATAATAAACATTGAAAAAACTGACGATCTGCGTTTCTTCTTCTTTTCCTTTTTCTTGGCTTTCTTTGCTCTCCTTTTTGTATCTTCGTCTACAAATTAAAGCACATTATAATTAAAAAAATTAACTCTAAACCTTCAATACTTTTGAGTAGATAAATATCCAATTGCTGTTCTATTTGTCATTACACAGAAATAAATTCATTCAAACATTTATTGCTACTTGTTATGAAAGGTGCCAGGCACTGGGGACACAACTTCAAGTCACAGTATTTAGTGATACAGGGCAGGGGTCCCTATATCAGCAAAGCAGGAGGTGAGCGGCGGGTGAGCTAGCGAAGCTTCATCTGTATTTGCAGCCACTCCCCAGCACTAGCATCACTACCTCAGCTCCACCTCATATCATCAGGCATTAAGATTCTCATAGGAGCATCGGTCCCTGGTGCCAAAAAAGTTTGGGGACCACTGATGTAGGGTATTACTATTAATTTTGTTGCTTAAGATAATAGTATTGTGATTAAGCAGGAAAATGTCATTTTTGAGAGATGAATACAGAAATATTTAGGGTGGCAGTGTGATATTTGTAATTTACTTTGACTATTTCAAGCAAAAAAATCATATTTGAAACAAATGTCAAAACACTAACAATTGTTAAAATCTAGGAAATAAGTATATACTATTATACTATTTCCTTTACTTTTCTTGAGTGGTTGAGTATTTTCATAATGGAAAGCGGGGAAAACCCTATGTATACATTTGGAGGATGCTTTCCAGGAGCTCAGTCTAATGGGGGAGACAGAGGTAAAGAGATAAAGAGAATCCAGAGTGACAGGGGAAGGCTGGGGTACTCTGGGCCTACAGAGGAGTCTCAAATGCAGGCTGATTTGGGGAGGGTATTTGAGGAATGGTTGACCAGGCAAGGGTGACTCTTAAGCTAGTTCTTTTTAAAATCGGTTTTACTACAAAAGTGATGCCTGCCCACTGTTGAAATGAGTAAGACAAGCTGCATGCAGGGAGAGATTGGCATTGCAGGCAAACCTCATATCAAGTAACAAAATCAAGAGAAAGAACACGGAATATTGAGGAGACAGAAAATAGTTCTCAGGCTACAGAGGATGCTAGGAGAGAAAGTGACAGGGTATATGTGATTAGAGAGGGTTCAACCAGGGTTTGAACTTTACCCTGAAGGCTATGGAGAGCTACTGAAGGATTTTAAGTAGGGGACTGACATGCTCAGATTTGTGCTTTAAGAAAGTCCGGTCTTCCAGCAGTGAGGAAGAAAAGTGACAGTGGGGGCGAGGAAACACAGATGACATCAGAGAAAGGGGTGCCTGGTATAGTGTCCCCAGAGGAGGCACCCTCTGTCAATCATCAGCCAGGAGAGGACACAAACAAGGTGGCTTTTTGTGATGTGCCACTCACAGGGGTGTCTTCCTCAAATCAGCTGCCAGCCTGAAGGGAGTCCTTTATGGTGCGTCTTTTTGAAAAGTGCACAAAGGTGCCCACTGAGTGTGAGAATTACACAAAAGAGCTGCTCCACTGGGCTGATACAGCCCTGTACGGCTTGGTTTGGCACCTCAAGTCTCACAGCCCAGCCCTGACTTGGTTCAGTGCCACATGCCTTGTGCAACTACACACAACCAATCTGGAGTCACATTTTTTAAGTTCGAATCCCAACTGTGTGACCTTGAGGGTGGTACTTACAATCTGCTCTGTGCCTCCCTTTCCTCATCTCTAAGATGTATCCTGTGGTCACTGTGTGGACTAAATAGCAATGATGACTATCAAGCACTTAGCAGGGTGTCCGGCACAAAGTAAGTGTTCAAAAACTCTTAACTAATATTATTGTTTCTAAGAACCTTCTTCTGAATAGGCTTTAAGAAGTAAAACCAGTTTTGAAACAAGGCTCGCAGAATTATGTTGACTTTCTTACCACTGGAGTCTGTTTCGGAATCAGAGTCACTGTCACTATCGTCAGAATACTTCTTGTGTTTTCTTTTAGATGATTTTTTCTTTCTCCTTTTCTTGGACCTTTCTTTTGAATGACTAGACTTCTTCTTCTTCTTCTTTTCTTCTACATAAAATACAAATAAGAAACTAACTTCTAAAGAAGCATTTCTGGGCATCAATTTTATTATATATGAAATATGAACGAGGAAAAGATGATGGGTAAATTGAGTAAAAACAAAGTTTAATATTCAACATAAACTCATTTTGTAACTTCCCAATATAAAAAAGCTCTGTATTTAAAAGATACCTTCTGAAGTAGAAGCTGAAGTGGTGCTTTTCTTTGGCTCTTCATCCTCTACTGGTGTATGTTCATCAGAGCTGAATTTAAAGAAGATGGTTGTAAGAATCAGAAAAAGGATGAAACATGGACTATGGAGTAAAAAATATGGACTTAAATTTTTCAATGACAAATGATTGTCCACGAACCATTAAAAGCAAGCACTGGACTGCTTTTCTAAGAGTACAGTTCGAGGATAATAATATAATCATCATAATGTATTATATAACCATCATAATATAATAATCATTTACACTTGCATAATGCTTTAGACCATACGAAGTGCTATTCAAACTGAAATAAGCATGTAAGATTTACATTTTCGGAAGAAACCACAGGATAATGTAAGGAAATAGGCTCCACAGGAAAAGATGAAAGAAAGTGGAGATAAGAAGACTGAGGGAAGACGTCATAATTTATTCTATGTGTGTAAAGGACATATGGCAGAGCAGCAACTGTTCTTTCTCCCCAGAGCAAGAAGAACCTCACACACTACAGTATAAATAGATTTCAATTCGTCGTGGAGAATTTTGAAAATGAGTTATTAAAATTTTAAAATAGTTTAAAATAGGATTTCCATATCATATAATCTTTTCATCTGGAGATCAGATTTGGAATAACCCTAGAAAATTATTTTAGGGTTCTGTCTAACTCTAATTCTATTCGGGTTGTTATTATTTGTAAGAAGAAGTTTCTGATAATAATGCTTTACCACCCTGTCAAAAATTACAAAGTATACCTGTGAAATTACAAAGTATATTGTCTCAACTCAACCTAAAGTAGACACAGAAATAGAGAGAAGGAGCAGCTTATGAATAGCAAGAGAGAAAAAAATAAGGAAAAGGAAGGAGGATTAAGCCTTCAGATACTATCTGATGCAGGAAAACTAAACAAAACTATATCGGTATACTCATTATAAAAAATTCCTTTGAGAACAGAATAAAGAGCCCAGAAATAAACCTAGACATATGTGGTCAATTAATTTACAACAAAGGAGCCAAGAATACACACTGGGGAAAGGACAAGTCTTTTCAATAAATGGTGCTGGGGAAACTGGACAGCCACATGCAAAAGAGTAAAAATGGATCACTATCTTATACCATACACAAAAATTAACTCAAAATGGATTAAAGAATTGAATGTAAAACCTGAAACCACAAAACTAGAAGAAAATATAGGTGGTAAGCTACGTAACATCAGTCTTGGCAATGACTTCAGATTTGACACCAAAAGCAAAGCAACAAAAGTAAAAATAAACAAGTGAGACTACTCCAAACTAAAAACCTACACAGCAAAGGATACCATCAACAAAATGAAAAGGTAACCTACTGAATGGGAGAAAATATTTGCAAATCATATATCTGAAAAGGAGTCAATATCCAAAATATATAAAGAATGCCTATAACTCAATAGCAAAATCATCATCATCATCATCATCATCATCTGATTAGAAAATGGGCAGAGGACCTGAATAGACATTTTTCCAAAGAAGACATACAGATGGCCAACAGGTACATGAAAAAATGTTTAACATTATTAAAAATCAGAGAAATGCAAATCAAAACCACATGAGATATCACCTCACACCTGTTAGAATGGCTATTATCAAAAGGACAAGAAATAACAAGTGTTGACAAGGATATGAAGGGAACCCTTGTGCACTCTTGGTAGGATTGTAAATTGGTACAGCTGTTATGAGAAACAGTATGGAATTTCCTCAAAAAATTAAAAATAGGTCTTTTTCCCTTGTCTTGGGATTTTGTCTTTGCTTTCTCTAGTCTTTACCTTTCCTCCTCTTTAATAAACTTTCCTTTTGACCCTAAAAAATTAAAAATAGAACTACCATATGATCCAGCAATTCCTGTTCTGAATTTTTATCCAAAAAAACCCCAAAAACACTAATTTGAAAAGATATATGCACCTCCATGTTCACTGTAGCATTATTTACAACAGCCAAGATATGGAAACAACTTAAGTATCCATTGACAGATGAATGGATATAGAAAATGTGGTATATATGTATACACTCACACACACAATGGAATATTATTCAGCTATAAAAAGGAAATCTTGCCATTTGCAACAACATGGATGGACCCTTGAAGGCATTATGCTAAGTGAAATAAGTCAGACAGAGAAAGACAAATACTATATGATCTCACTTACATATGGAATCTAAAACAAACACAAACAAACAAAGCTCACAGACACAAAGAATAGACTGGTGGTTGCCAGAGGCAGAGGTTGGCAAAATGGGTGATGAGAGTCAAAGATACAAAATTTCCAGTCATAAAACAAATAAGTTATAGGGATGTAATGTACAGCATGGCAACTATAGTTAATATTGTATTGCATATTTGAAAGTTGCTAAGAGAGTACATTTTAAAAGTTCTCATTACAAGAAAAAAAATTCTGTAAGTATGTATGGTGACTAATATTAACTAGACTTATTGTGGTGATCATTTTGCAATATATACAAATATCAAATCATTATGTTGTATGCCTGAAACTAATATAATGTTGAATGTCAATTATACCTCAAAAAATTCCTTTGTAATGCTAACATCTGACATACAATCTGCTACTGGGTTGAGAAAACATAATTAGAAATAGTGTAAATGTATTTAACACCGAACCCCTCTATGAATAGGAAATTAGCACCTCCATGAATTACAATTTAAAGAGAACGATTAGCAAGCTAAAATCTACTAGAAACATGTTTTAAACCTTAGGTATGTTCAATGTTTTCAAAACTTAAGGGGTAGAATAGCATAAATCACTAGAAAGAAGAAAAATGTGAGCTGTACTTAAAGTTTTTCACTTAAAAATTTTGACAATAGACTCTGGATTTAAACAAACGTTATTTTTAAAAAATGCATTTTTAAATCACTTACTCTGGTTCTGGATTCTTTGGAGAAAGTCCCCATACTTCAGGAGCTCCCAATTCTCCAATCCTCTCTCTCTCACTTAATCTCCTAGAAGATATAAGTATGTAAATTATAACTCCATGTCTAATTCTGTTTCCTAAATATATGATCAAATTCAAAAGAGTCCAGTTAAGTCCTATTTTCTCTTACATTTAAAAAACTTCAGTCTATGGCCATGCTACTCTGAACAAGCCTGATCCCATCTGATTTCAGAAGCTAAGGAGGGTTGGGCCTGGTTAGTACCTGGATGGGAGACCACCCAGGAAGACCAGGTGGTGTAGCCGTAAAAAATAAAAAAAATAAGGGATTGTAAGTTGACAAGGTCCTTACAATCTGTGAGGTCAACCAGGGGTTACCTCATCTAAAAAAAAAAAAACAACCAAAAAAATAAAAAGACAAACAAAAACAAAAAACTTTAATAAAAACTTGGCTTAAATGTAAACTCAAATGTAAACTTATGATCTGATGTTTTGATAGCACTATCAAATAGTACAGCCTACAGACAGACTGAGAGGGCTGGGCCAGAAATGCAGCCTTGGAGACTGTCAAGTGTATTCTTTCTGTCACAGGCATGACATAGCTCCTAACTGTTCACTGTCTTCTTCAAAATGTGACAGACACAGTTTTACATTTGGAAATTACTTCATTTGTTCACATCCATTTATGAAAGTAAAGAGAAGTCTTTACTTTTGATTTGGTCCAAACTTCATTTGCAGAAACTCAGGAATAAATGAAGAAAATAAAAATGAAGCATTAGAAGTAGAGAAAAAAGGGAGCTCTGAAAATGAAAGTGAATTTTTGATAAAAATTGTACTCGATGAGATACAGGATTTTCTTTTTCTGTTTTCCCTTTAGTTCCTATTTAGAAAAGGAATACATTCTCTACTCTTGGAGATCACAAATTTTTTTTTTTTGAAAAATGACTGCCTGATAATTTATTTCTTCCAATGGCGATAAGGTACATTTACCATAATCGTATTCCATGGCACGCTTCAATTGTATGGTAATTATAAGCACACAAAAACTTCTGCCAACTACTCTTTGGCTGTTATAAGCAAATTACTAAAATGTCTGAATCTTAGTTATCCCAAATGTAAAATGAGCAAAGCAATATGGTTTTTGTGAGAATTCAGAAAGATAACTCTTCAAATTTATGTTTGTGATTTCTTCTCTTAATTTTTGCTATTACTCATAAACGAACAAAACAAAAAAATCTAAGGCTCAATTCCTAAGTTTAGCTGCTTGTGACTCCATTAAAAAAATACTTTACGAAATAAATATAATTGGTTTGATTGTCTGAATAAACGATTTTTTACTGCTTTCTTCAGGAGAAGGAGTATTATAATCATGCAGTCAGACTCAGGTTTCCCACTTGAAGAAACAGACAGCATCTAATAAGGGACATAATTATAACTAAACTTGGAATATTATGCATACAGAGAGAAGAATGCCTGACAGGCTGTAAAGAGTAAGCAGTCAAGTTCTCATCCCTGCTGCTACCTGGCCTCATTTGTACTCTTAAAATAAATTATTTATCTTCTAAATGTACAAATGCAAATTTCATCCAAGAAGTTCCAACATCTTTTGGTGAGAATTGTCTAGTAAGAAGCTGGTTGCTTTTTGATTGACGTAACT
Organism: Pteropus medius; assembly: GCF_902729225.1. Classification (NCBI taxonomy): domain Eukaryota; kingdom Metazoa; phylum Chordata; class Mammalia; order Chiroptera; family Pteropodidae; genus Pteropus; species Pteropus medius. The sequence continues at coordinate 93,763 of NW_024351072.1, read as the reverse complement.
TGGGGGTAGTAGCTTTCTGAAAATTTTAATTTGGAGTGGTAGGTCTTCAACCTAACTCAGGGCCATTTTTACTGTTTCTGTTCCCTAGCAGGAAAACCTAATACCTAACACTTAAGGACTATTATGCTCTGAACACTATATCTGAAATCATTATAACTGTGAAATCATTACAACTCTGAAAACAGTCATGCTAATTTTATCCCCATTTAAATGAAGAAATGAAGCTCAGAGAGGTTAAGTAATTTGCTCAAAGTCACACAACTACTAAGTTAGCAAAGCAGGGCTTCAAACTCAGGCAGTCTGATTCTGGAGCCTGTCTTCTTCATCACTGTGTTTTATGACTGCCCATTCCCAGAACAATTCATGGGGACATCTCCCAGCTGTTGGAAACTTAATCTTATACTTTATAACTTAATACTTGAAATTTTTTTTTTAACACAGTGTGTGTACTTACTACAGTGCCTGACACATAATTTAACATTCAATAAGCATTCGGTATTGACTTAAAACCCCGTTTTCCTTCTCCTTAAACGATACATTTTCCCAGTCCAATACTCACTCTCATTAGAGGAAACCTGATCTCACCCGGACCTTACTTTTCTTGGTCAAGATTGAAACCACTTAACAAGAGCTTTCTCAACGTAGCCTAACCTACAGTTTAGCAGATCACTTTCTATGGTCATTCAATTGTCTAGTCTCAGGTTTTTCTCCTCTCCAATTTAAACCCTTAATCTCAGCCCTTCTCAACTCTAAAAAACATTTCTCTTACATATCCTGTTATCAGCTCAAACCCGTCTGATCATTCGACAAGCAATGGTTGAGTGCTGTGAATTTTGTGATTGATAAAATAGAGCTCCTCCTCTCCATGAGATCAGTCTAGTGGGGAATAAAAACATGCTCACGAATGATAACCAAGTAAATGCTATGTAATTCCGGTAGGCCATGTCCGCTACAAGCCAGGAGGCAGAAGGGGGTAGCGGGAGACCAGGATACTGTACTAAAGGGACCGAGGATGAATGAAAACCTAAGGGAAGAAAGGAGCGAATCCAAAGCATTGTCTTGGATCGAAGGAATGAAAATGGGCGCAAGACAGGCAAAGAGCGAAATGCAAAGTCAGTAGCGGGATGAATGATAAATCGAACTCGGAAAGCAGGTGGGCTCATGCAAGAGAAGGTACGTCTGTCTCACTCACTTCTGCCGCAGACTCTCCTCTCTCTCCTTATCCAGGAGGCTAGGCCATGGTTTGTCGCTCCCGTAGGGGCGTGAGTAGCCGCCATAATAGGCGGACGAGGAGGCAGAAGCGAAGGGGGTGTTCCGCGTCGCAGAGGGCCGCTCTCGAGAGCGTGACCGTGAGCGGGAGCGGTAGGGCTGGTTTCGGGAGCTTTGGCTGAAGCCACTCGGCTGATGGCTGAGGCCATTCCGATCCCCGGACCGAGAGCAGGAGTGCGAGCGAGAGCGGCGGCCCCGCGGGGAGCGGGCGGATTTGCTGGACTTGGGGCTCTTCGAGGAACTGCGACGCTTCCCCCTGGAGCCCAGGGCCTCCCTCTCTGGGCTGCGCGAACCAGACACCGGAGCCATCAGTGCCGCTGGGTCCCCAAAGCCGGAGGAAAAGGGAGAGCTCTCGCGAGCCTAGGAAGACCCAGGTTGCATTGGCTCCCAGAACCCGCTACCGCGCCACAACCCGAACCTGAGAACACCTTGGAAACAGTTCCGGGTACGTCGTCAAATACCTTCCCCGGACCTAGGTGGTCCTGCCGACGGAACACGATGTGTGTATCGGCATAAAGAAGCCGGTGGGGCAACCGTGTCTGCACATCCTCTCGGTTCCGAGAGAGGTTGCTCAAGTCCAAGCGGGACTGTTGGTTTTATACTCTCTTCATCCTCGAATTGAAATACCTGAAGGGAAAGACAACAGGCCACAGGACACTTTTCACTGAGCGACCGTATAAAGAACAAAGCCACTGTAATTGATGTGTGTGTAGGCACCCACACCCACACAATTATTTCTTTCTGATACCAAGCAAAATAAATAGGATTTATCAAAATTGATAGTTAGCTATGATGTCTAAACCCCATATTGCCTGGTTAGTTTAGAGGGTACAAATTCTATGTAAATGACTCGAGCCTGATACACTCGTTAAGTTTGCAGCCTAGAGAAAAAAACTGCATGTTCATTTCCCAGGAACTCATCTCCACCAATGTGCTCCAGCAAAAGGAATTTGTATCCCTCATCTTCTGTGTCCCCTTAAACGAGTCCCATCATATGCTAGCTCAGCAATATATGGTTAAGAGTCATTATTTCTATGCATTTTATACTGTTTTTAAATGAAAGAGCATTGGAACACCAGTTCTACTGACTTTTAATTTTTGGAGGTACAATGAGTTTGCTGTGGAAATTCTAAATCCATGCTACTAGTAGCTAGATGGCCTCTGGGTTTTTCTTCCTAAGAAGTAACTTATCAGACGGAAAACTAATTCTATTAATTATTGAAAATATTTTTTGAAGTTTAAAGGAAAGATGTACGACATAATGTTAAATGGAAAAAGTGGGTCACACTATTGGATATCTTATTTTTTTTTCTGATCGGAGAATAGAGGTAGAATCTTATTTTAAGATAAAATATGCCATGAATTATTCACATTGGTTCTTCAACTCAGGACTACAGAGCTTTTGTTTAACCTCAATAATCATATCTGTATTTCCTTTCTTCTACAAAAGAAATTCCAGTTCTCAATGACCCTAACATAATTACTCATTTATTTTATCCCACAACACACATATAGCAACATCAGTGTAAAAATACCAATATTACCACCAAAAAAAAAAAAAGAATTATTGAAAGGAGTTGAAGATTTTTTTCTTTAATTATTTTTATCCTTAGAGAATGTCCCACTAGGGATGCATGATCAAATTACTGTATCCTAAACTTAAAACTGACATGAAATTGTTTCTATGTGGTTATGACACTAATTTAATACACAAGTTCATTTGTTTAATTTTACTTCCAATATTTAGAGACTACTTTTTTATTTAATATTGTTATACTACTATGTTGGATATCTACTATGTAAAAACAATTGGTCATGAGATGAGGACCGAGAAATTAAGAGAAGTTATATGATTTAGGGTAGAGATTTGGGGAAATTTCTAATAAGAAAGTTTCCAATGGAAAACCTACACCTAACTTTTGTGACACCAAGCTGTACACTTTCATATCAATTACCCCTAAAAACCAACTTTGCAACAGTTCTCAGTCTACTTGCCCAATGGCTGGTAGGCATGCACTTTAGTTGCAATGAGAAAACCCCTGCCTCCACTCCCCTCATTGGCATGATTCTCTTCTTGTTTAGTTTCCTTGGAATAGGACTGTAATTGTTTAAGAAGTTGCAAAATTAAAACAAAGTTTTTAATCACTAATCTGTTTTGAAAGAATTTACAGGCTCACAACGCAAACTACATAATTTTAAAAAATAATTTTATTCTCAAATACAGACTTGTGATCTCTAATAACTCTACTGGTGTGCTGGCTTTGTTGGTTCCTCTAACACCTGGATCGCAAGAATTTCTTCTCAAATGATGAATCGATGCTCCATTTACAGGAAGGAGATTGATGATATTAGGCCTCCAGATGTATGGGAAATTTCTCAAACTCTGGGATTAGCCAATATGAATTTCACATTGGAAAGACTGTGCCATAAAAGGACAATTATTTCTAATTTAACCTCACTGGGAGGAGCTGTGTCTGCTAACAGATAGAAATGTGGCTGGAGATTGTGGGAGTATTCTGACAACCAAAAATAACACAGGATGAAATGGAAAGATGTGACCATTCCAGGATATATTTGAGATAAAAATTGTGAGTGTGTGCACACGCAAAAGATTGAGAGAGGAAAGAGTGACCAATACACTGCCCACCTCATGACTTGGATGGAGAATTTGAGTGATGTGCTATCCAACTGGTTCCTAGGAAATAGGATGTTGGCCAACTATGCTAGAGGCTAATTCTGAGTGTAAGAAGGCTCATCCTCAATAGCTGAGAGGATGGAGAATAAAGAAGTACCAAAACTTGGCAAATAACCCAAATCCTGAAGCAAGTCAATGGTTATGTGTCACAGATTCCAAATAAAATCGAACAACTACTAATTCACATCTATGTGTGAAAGAGAAGAAAAGGAAAAGGGGGATGAATATGGATAAAGAAGATATAGCCCTACAGGCCTCCCCTCAAAAATAAGAACGAGCCCAAATAAGCAACCTAACACTTCATCTTTAAAACTAGAAAAAAAAGAACAAATGAAGTCTAAATCAGCAGAAAGAACGAAATAATCAAAATTAGAGCAGAATTAAATGAAACTGAGAACAAAACAAAACAAAAATAAATAAATGCAACAAAGAGCTGGTTCTTTGAGAAGGTAAATAAAATTGACAAACCCCTGGCTAGATTCAATAAAGAAAAAAGAGAAAGGGCACAAAAAAACAAAATTAGGAATGAAGAGGTGAAATGACGAAAGACACTGCAGAAATACAAAGGATCAAGCAAGAATACTATGAAAAAGTGTATAAAGAAGTGTATAACACCAAATTTAAAAGCTTAGAAGAAATGGACAATTTCTTAGAAATATACAACCTTCCTAGACCGAATCAAGAAGAACTGGAAAATCTAAATAGACTTATCAGCAGTATGGAAATTGAAACAATCATCAAAAACCTACCAAAAAGTAAAAGTCTAGGGCAAGATGGCTTCACTACTGAATTCTACCAAACATTCAAAGAAGATTTAATACCTATTCTTCTCAAACTCTGCCAAAAATCAAGGAGGAGGCAATACTTCCCAACTCATTTTATGGGGCCAGTATGACTCTGATATCAAAACCTGGTAAAGATAACACACAAAAAGACAACTACAGACCAATATCTCTCATGATGCAAAAATCCTAAATAAGATACTAGCGAACCGAATACAGCAACATATTAAAAAAGATTATACACCACAATCAAGTGGGCTTCAACCCAGGGGCGCAGGGATGGTTCGCCATACACGAATCGATTAATGGGATACACCACATAAACAAATTAAAAAATAAGAATCATATGATCATATCAATAGATGCAGACAAAGCCTTCAACAAAATACAGCATCCATTTGTGATCAAAACACTTAACAAAATCGGCATAGAAGGAAAGTAACAACATAATAAAGGCCATCTATGACAAACCCTCAGCTAACATTATACTTAATGGTGAAAAACTAAAAACCTATCCTCTAAGATCAGGAATAAGACAAGGCTGTCCACTATCGCTACTGTTATTCAATATAACATTGGAGGTGCTAGCGAGTGCAACCAGACAAAAGAAAAATATAATGGCATCCAAATAGGAAACAAGTCAAACTATCACTCTTTGCGGATGACATGATTATGTAGAAAACCTTAAAGACTCCACAAGAACACTACTAGAAATAATAAGCAAATATCTTAAAGTTTCTGGATACAAAATCAATGTTCGAAAATCCATAGCATTCCTATACTCTAATACTGACTTGTCAGAAAAAGAAGTGGAAAAAAACAATTCCTTTTGCACTCACAACAAAAAGAATAAAATACCTAGGAATAAACCTAATGAAACATATGAAAGACCTATATAATGAAAACTATAAGACCCTATTAAAAGAAATTGAGGAAGACACAAAGAAATGGAAAGATATTCCATGTTCTTGGATTGGAAGAATCAACATAGTTAAAATGACCACATTACCTAAAGCATTATACAGATTTAATGCAATCCCCATCAAAATCCCATCGGCATTTTTTAAAGAAATAGAACAAAAGACCATCAGATTTGTAGAATAGCCATTCTACAAACAGATAGAAACACAAAAGACCCCTGAGGAAAAAGAATGGTCAAAGCAATCCTGAGGAAGAAGAATGAAGCTGGAGGTATCACTATGCCCGACTTCAAATTTTACCACAAAGTGACAGTAATCAAAACGGCATGGTATTGGCAGCCAGGCAGACAGACGGACCAGTGGAACTGAACTGAGAGTCCAGAAGTAAACCCATATTTATATGGGCAAATGGTATTTGACAAAAAACAAAACAAAACAAAAAAAAAACGTATAGTGGAGAAAGGAAAGCCTCTTCAATAAGTGATGCTGGAAAAACTGGAAAGCCACCTGCAAAAGAATGAAACTAGACTGTTTTCTATCACTACACACCAACATTAACTCAAAATGGATCAAGGACCTGAATATAAGACCTGAAGAAAGCATAGGGACCAAACTCATGGACCTCGGATTCAAAGAGGACTTTATGAATTTTACCTCAAAGGCAAGGGAAAAGCAAAAATAAATGTATGGGACTTATCAAACTTAAAAGCTTCTGCACTACAAAAGAAACCATCAATAAGACAAAGAGACAATCATCCAAATGGGGAAATATATTTGCAAGCAATGCCTCTAATAAGGGCCTAATATCCAAAATATACAAAGAACTCATACAACTCAATAAAAACAACAAAAAAACCCCAAACCATCTAATTAAAAAATGGGCAGAGGACCTGAACAAACACTTCTTCCAAGAAGAGATACAAATGGCCAACACACTTATGAATGGATGCTCAACATCACTACCTATTAGAAAAATGCAAATCAAAACCACAATGAGATATCATCTTACACCTGTTAGAATGGCTATTATCAACATGACAAATAATAACAAATGTTGGAGAGGATATGGAGAAAAAGGAACCCTCATACACTGCTGGCGGGACTGCAAATTGGTACAGCCACTATGGACAATAGTGTGGTGGTTCCTCAGAAAACTAAGAATTGATCTACCATATGATCCAGCAATCCCTCTACTGGGCATTTACCTCAAAGATTTGAAAACATTTATCTGAAAAGATATTTTTACACCGATGTTCATAGCAGCATTATTCACGATGGCCAGGACATGGAAACAACCAAAGTGTCCTACGATAGATGATTGGATAAAGAAGATACTGTGTGTGTGTGTGTGTGTGTGTGTACACATATATATATGTACACACACACATATACATATACACAATGGAATATTACTCAGCTATAAGAGTAGATGAAATACTGCTATTTGCAACAACATGGATGGACCTTGAGATAATCATGCTAAGTGAAATAAGCCAGACAGAAAAAATTGAAAACCACATGATATCACTTATATGTGGGATATAAATCTAAAATCAACAAACAAACATGACAAACAAATAGAGTCTCATGGACATGGACAGTAGACTAGTGGTTACCAGGGAGAAGGGAGGAGGGGGAAGATATATGGAGTAAAAGGGGTCAAATATGTGGTGACAAAAGAAATCTAACTATGGGCAGTGAACACACAATGCTATATATATATATATAATTGTATGCTTGAAAGTTATTGGATTTCGTTAACCAATGTCACCATAATAAAGAAAAAGAAAGAAGAAAGAAAGATAAAGAAGATACAGCCTTGTACTCCTGCATTGCTTAACTCCAATTTACTGACGTTCTTTATTTGCGCTATTTATGGTACAAAAATTTTGTCGTGATATTAAAAGATAAGTATGCTGCCCCTTTGATATTTCTTTAAGGGCAAATGTTAAATATGGAACTGTGGTCTTTGATTTCCTCAGGCTGCTGCCTTCTTCTCTTCCTCCTTCTCCTTCTTCACCTCTTCTCTCCTTCTTTTGCTTTCAAAATGAAAAACAGAAGTTTCTCAGAAAGCCGTTTTGCAAAATTTAACCAACACTGCACGAAGTACTTTTATATTTATTATCAGATAAACCACACCAGTAAACCGAAAACCCAAAATAGGCACATCTTGAAAACATCAGATTCAAACGAGTGGGGATGCTAGCAATATTTATGCTTTGATCTTGTCTTGCATTCTTCAAAAAAATTAATAGACTTTATTTTTTAGAGCAGAAAGTACAGAGAGTTCACATATACTCCCTCTCTTCCCCCTGTTCTGGTCTCCATAGTTTCTCCTATTACTAATATTTTGCATTAGTGTGGTATATTTGTTATAACTGATAAATCGACATTGATAAATTACCATTAACTAAAATCTATGGTTTACATTAGGGTTCACTGTGTTTTGCTTTCTTTAGATTTTGTCAAATGCATAATATCATGTACCTACTATTACAGTATCATACAGAATAATTTCACTGCCCTAAAAATTCCCTGTGCTCCACTAATTCATCCTTTCTCTCCTGCCCTCTCTCCTTTCAACTCCCTCAAATCCTAGCAACCACTGATCTTTTTACTGTTCCTACAGTTCTGCCTTTTCCAGAATGCCATATAGTTGGAATCAGACTGGCTTCTTCAACTTAGCATTATATATTTAAGGTTCCTCCATGTCTTTTCATGGCTTGATAGCTCATTTCTTTTTATTGCTGTATAATATTCCATTGTATCGATGCTTTACAGTTTATTCACCTGTTGAAGGACATCTTGGTGTTTTGGTGATTATGAATAAAGCTACTATAAACATTCATGTGCAAGTTTTTGTGTAGTTGTTCCAGCACCATTTGTTGAAATGACTATATTTGCTCCATTGGAATGCTTTTGGTCCTTTGGCAAAGGTCAGTTGACTATATTTATGTGAGTCTATTTCTGGGCTCTATTCTGTTTCATTGATCTGTTTGTTTACTTTTTAGGCAATACGACAATGTTTTGATTACTGCAGCTTTAAATTGGGTCTCAAAGTTAGGTAGTGTCAGTCTTCTGGCTTTGATATTTGGTATTAATTTGGCTACTTTGAGTGTTTTGCTTTTCCATATAAACTTTAGAATAAGTTTATCAATTTCCACAAAGTAACTTGCTGATATTTTGATTGAGATTGTATTCAGTCATTAGATCAAGTTGGAAAGAACTGATATCTTAACAGTATTGAGTAGTCCTATCCATGAACATAGAATATCTCTCCATTAATTTAGATCGTCTTTAATGTCTTACATCAGAGTTTTGTAGTTTTTCACATATAGATTTTGAGATATTGCACATATTTTGTTAGGTTTATATCTAAGCATTTCAATTTTTTTTTTGTGCTAATATAGTTTGTTTTAAATTTCAAATTCCAATTGCTATTGCTGGTATGTAGAAAAGTGATTCACCTTTGTATGACCTGTGCTTTGAAATCTTGCTGTAATCATTTATTAGTTCCAGGAGGTTTTTTGTTTTTTGTTTTTTGTTTTTTTTTCCTGCTGTCATTGTTTTTGGTCAATTCCTTGAGAATTTCTACCTAGACAATCATGTTACTGCAAACAAAGACAGTTTTAGTTTTATTTCTTCCTTCTCCACTGTATACCTTTTATTTGACTTTGTCTTATTGCATTAGCTAGGACTTCCAGTATGATATTCATTAAGAGTGGTTAGAGAGGACATCCTTGCTTGGTTCCTAATCTTATGGTGAAAACATGTAGTTTCTAACCATTAACTATGATGATAGCTGTAGGTGTTTTATAGATGTCCTTTATCATGTTGAGGAACTTCCCTTCTATTCTTAATTTGCTGAAAGTTTTTGACATGAATTGGTGTTGGATTTTTTCAAATGATTTTTCTGCATTTGTTGATATGATCCTGTGATTTTTCTTGTTTAGCCTATTGATGTGATGGATTACGTTAATTGACTTTTGCATGTAAACCTTTCATACTTGGGATAAATCCAAGTTTGTTATGGTGCATAATGTTTTTCATACATTGTTGGATTTGATCTGCTAATATTTTGTTGAGGATTTTTGCATCTATGTTCATGAGAAATATTGATCTTTAGATTTCCTTTTCTGTAATGTATTGTCTGGTTTTGCTGAGTAATGCTGACTTCATAGAATTATGAAGTGTTCCCTCTGCTTTTATTTTCTTTAACAGATTGTAGAGAATTGATATCATTTCTTTTTTAAAGCTTGATAGAATTCCCCAGTGAACCCATCTATACCTTGTGCTTTCTGTTTTGGAAGGTTATTAATTATTGATCCAATTTAAAAAAAGGCATAGGCCTGTTCTGATAGTCCATTTCAGATAGTTCATTTCTCTTTGTATGAGTATTGGTAGATTGTTTCTTTCAAGGAATTCTGTAGAAGGAATTGCTTCTAAGTTATCAAATGTGTGTCCATAGAGTTGTTCATTACATTCTTTTATTATCCTTTTCATGTCCATGGGATCAGTAGTGCTGGCTCCTCCTTCATTTCTGATATCAGTAATTTGTGTCTTCTCTCTATTTACCTTGGTTAGCCTGGATAGAAAGTTATTACATTTACTGATATTTTCAAAAAATCAACTTTGGTTTCATTTATTTTCTGTATTTTTTGCTGTTTTCAATTTCATTGAGTTTTTAAAAAA